>NW_008236771.1:218883-238707 GCF_000691975.1 Corvus brachyrhynchos | reverse complement strand
GTGTAAGGGAGATGGGAAGAAACAGACAAGTCTTTGGTAGTTTGGGACCTGGGAAAGAGCAGGGGATACTCCAGGTAGGAACTGAGTAGCCGTAGTGCTATTTCCTCTGAAACAGCACGTGTGCCTCTTTTCATCTGTCAGGCTTTGGGGGTTTTTTGGGGTGTAGTTTTTTGGGTTTTGTCTGCTTGCTTTTCAAGTATCAGAACTCAGACATGTCTAATTGAAGTCTTTAAGTATTCTTCTCCTGCAAAGATGCAGTAATACAAAATGAAAAGTTTTGTGGAATTCCGTAGCCTCAGCAAAGGTGTCAACTACATCACATTCCAAAGTCTGCTAAATTCAAAGTTCATCTTCAATTGTATTTACATGATTAGTTCATGAGTTCATGTGGTCATCTGAAGATTGTTTTGCTCCAGAATCTCTTAATGGTTTATGTACTAGTAGGAAACATAATTTTCAAGAAGTTATGACAACGTAGTTGTACAACTGAGGACCTCCTTAGTAGCCCTGGGTTGTCATTCCTCAAGTACTGTTTCATTCCATCATGCTGGATATAGAAGTTCTCTAGAAGACAAGATTGATATTCATCATATTTGTCAGGTGCCCTTTACAGAAAACACTGAGAATCTCTCATGACCTACAAGGATTTGTGGTTTTGTTTTTTAAAACTCCATTCTTCCTCCTTTGCATAAGGAAACTATTGTTTATGGAATTTGAAATGGGGGTGGAAGGTGACTAAGGAATTAGTCATAATTTTAGCTGATTCTCAGATTATGTAGAAAGAGTTGGCAATACTGAAGTACAAACTCAAGAAACTTTATTTGTCAAATTAAAAGTAGTGAGGGTTTGACCTAACAAATACTAGTTACACTTTTCACTACTTACAAGAACTTCTATGCTTTGTTAATTGTCTTACTCTGGTTTGAAGAGTTTTCATTATTTTAACTCTAGTGGTGATGTTATCATTGTGGGGGAGATTGTGTTTTCTTGAACTTATTTTCCTTTTTGCTGAGTTTGGAAAGGAGCCAGATAAAGCAGATGAAATGTCCTATAAACCGTGGCAACAGAAGTCTTAAGTAAGTGTAACACCACTGCCAATAACTATTCAGCATTATTTGTTGAGGTCATTTATGGAACACCAGGAAACCCATGGGAGAGGAAAAACTTCCAAACCCCTGCAGTTTTTCCCCTCAGTGCTTCTAGAGAACACTAAATCTTGATGATTCCTCAGGTAAGCCAGGCTATGAAGCCTAGAAAGATGCTCATGGTGCTCACTGTTGGGAAGAGATCTGCATTCCAAACTTTTCTCTAAGGGCCTGATGCTCTTCCTGGCTGCACCCTCAGATTGTCATGAAGCAGAGGCACTTCCTTTGGACTTTGAGAGGTTTCTACTGGTTCCACAGTAATGAAATCTGGGGGGGGGGCAAAAAAAGTGAATACCCTGTAAAGAGCTTCCAAAAGTAGCCAAGTTTTCACTGTTGAGGTATAAGGTTCTTAAGAAACACTGAGGCATTATACCAGTCCCATAAGAATCTCTTTATTTGTGTCCATTTTTATTTAGCACATTACAGCTTCAGCAAAGACATGGAGCAGATGTGTGTACCAACATTTGCACATAAATGTTGTGAAGAAACAAAGAAAAGCACTGATCTGTGGGGCCAGCCCAGTGGAGTTACTTGCAGGAAAGGATAACTTGCTGCAGAAATTCAGTCATTTCTACTTGCAACAAGGTAAAAAACCAAGGCAAACTTCTGTTAACAACAGACTGTAGTTCTAATTCAAATAGAAATCTGACAAAAGAGCACTGATTGTATGTGCTGGCAATATCAAGTTGTAAAGACAAGAAGTTGATTTAAAGCCTTTCAAGTTTTGAGAGAGATGCAAGGGACTGTTTTAACACTTATCTAACATCTACCTAGAATGTTTTATCCCCATTAATAACAGTGGAAAAACTGTTATTTATATATAGCATAAGAAATGAAAAGTAAATCCTGTCTCTACTACAGACATCATTAGGCTCGTGAAGTCTAAAATTTACCATAAGCTTTTAGGTAAGTAAGTTATGTAGTACTTTGCACTGAAATCAAATAGTCTATTAAGAATCTTCATTTATTTTTATCTAATTACTTCTAATCTCAAGAAGTGAAACTAAATTACAGTGGCCACATGAGTGCTTTACATACAGCTGATAGAGTTTAAAACACAGGACTAAGATTTAGTAAGGCTTACAAAGAAATCCAGTGGGTTTACAACAGAAGTTAAGACAAGAAATTAAACCAATTAAATGGTGACTCACTTCAAACTTTTTACTTGCTTACAGTCCAGAACTTTGCTGTAAACTTTATCCTCTTCAACACATCCTCTCCTGACAAAAAGTTGTCATGGAATGAGTAGCTGTGAAATTTTGTATTTTTTCTTCAAATGACAAACTGCATGCTGTCCTACAGAACACGAGATACAGCAGGTCTCGTATTTCCCTATCCAAGTTGCCAGCCCTAAGGGCTATGTTTTCCAGCTTAAAGCTTGAAATGCTTTCTCTTAAGACACTTTTACATCCCCTCTTATAAAATGTATCTCTCCAGGTTAAAAGTAACCTGCTGAGTTGCACTGTGTGCTTCACTCTTTTGCAGTTCTTGCATCTGAAAATTTACAATGAATCTTTATACAACAATTTGTTGCAGAAACCCTGAAGTCCTCAAAACTTTATTTTAAGATTAAGTCTTTGGGATTCAAGATTGTGGGCTGGAAATAATTTTTTACCCAATCAAAAGCTTAAGCTTCCTTTCTGCACATTCTGTGAGCTCAGAACTGCCATACCATTACTCTAGGCTTAAAGAAATGTCAGCATGGAGACGAAAACAGGAAGATTTCAGTAATTCATGCTTAATTAATTCATGTAATTATTTTTGTTGAAAATACTGCAGTGTTAAAGAGTACAGATGCAAATCTAAAAAAAAAACCATATTCTTTTACATTGATTGTAAAAAATTCCTTTTTTCTCTTAGCAACTTTGGTTGCACTCTTACTGATTGGTCAGGAATATACCAAGTAACAACAAGAGCATCTCCACTCAGGAAGTTTAAGTGCTCACACAAAGTTGTTCTTAGTATAGTCAGAAGAGACTGCAGATTTTTATGAGCAGAAAAAACCTCATGAGAGCTGTAGTCTGTCCCCTTAATGATGTAGTTCTGAGGACTGACATCCAAGGCAGTTGATACTTTAAAAGGAATTCAGGAAGAAGTGCTTGTAATGGTACCACTCCTTAGCAAGAGGTGGCTTGTGCTTTTGAGTGTGATCTTGAAAAACACTCTATTAACAATTTTGGATAACACTTTGTTTTAGCAAGAATAGGGAAGAAGTTATACTTTAGTCAAGTTGTGTTAATCTTGTGTGATTTAATGCATCCATTTCTAGCAAATTACTTCAGGCCAATATAAGCTTGATTACTCCAAGGAAGTTATTCTTTCCTATATTTAGTATCTATCCATTTAAGAATACACACACTGAACCAAATACTGTGTTACAACAAAACATGCAACAGTGAATAATCTCTATATTCAGGTGCCTAGAACACGTAATTTCACAATTTACAGTTTTACTGGTGGGGAATATATCCATTATGCCATCTCTCACAATAATTCCCTGTATATTCAAAATCCATTTGGAATTTTCCCTATAAAATAGCTTTGTGCTACCATATGTACCACAATCAAAGTATTAAGAGTAATTTCATAGACAAAGAGACAACTAAAGTGCAGAGCCTGAGGGATATATACTTTTTATTTATGTTACTGCAGAAAGAGATTACTGAAAGACTTCTGCATGTAGATGAATAAAATATTTTCATTAAGCTTCAAATGCTGCCCACTGCATTGCTTTTAAATAAAAATGCATACTCTCTATCAGTCACAGCAAAGTAGTAAGTAAACTTACAGCACATTCCTTTAATATATCAAAATGTTTCCAAGGCAATATTATTGAACCTATACCACAGTCCCCAGTAACCTCACGCTGCACAAAGGAGGTGGTAGGGAAATTTATCCAGTTTAGGTGCTCTTCTTTTCTTCACCCAGCAAGTTCACTGTTGCTTTCTTGGCTGCAGGAAAATAAAATCAAGTTCAGTCATAGGCCAACAGTCAAAGGGTTATCTCTGTTCTTGGGAACAGAGGTTATCTCTGGGTTGTCCAGTGTTCTTGAGCAGCATACAAAAATTTTTCCTTTTACTCACAAGAGAAAGAACACAGAAGAAAATCATAGCTTTTGTATATACATAGACATAGATACATCAGTAAAATTGATCATGAAAAGATTTTAAAAAGCAAGCAAGAAACAGTACAATAAACATTAAAGACTGACATATATATAACTATGGTATTGTTAAAGCAGGGCTGCTCATAGTGTTAAGGACATTCAGGTTTGCAGCAAGAAATATACCATAATGATAAAACAGGCTTGTAGTAATGCTAATATTTGTGTACATGTATATGTGTGTGCATGGTTTCTTAAAAATAATGCCTGGGGTTTTTATTGTTGTTTTTTTTTTTTTTGGGGGGGGGGGGTGTTGTTTGTTTGTTTTGTTAGTTTTTTGGTTGTGGTTTTTTTTGGTAGAAATCTCTATATATATAAATATAGGAAAAAGAAAGAAAAAGTGATGAAATGAAGACAGAAAAATCCCATATGCAACATGGAAGGATATTAATTAAGATACATGCCTAACAATAAAGACTCAGGAAGAGTCTTGCAGCAAAATTTCCAAGAATAGTTGAGAAAAGCAGATCTTTTAAGCAGACAGGAGAACTGCTGAAGTTGGCAAGATGAAATGAGACTGCGTGCATTGTTTGGTGGAAAGAAGAATTAAGATGCTTTGAAATAGCATACCAATAAAATTCCTTTCAAACGAAACTTGAATAAACGTTTATTTTAGCTACTTAATACACTTCCTTCTCTTATTAATAAAGCCATCATCAGATATTTTAGAGTGCAAGGGTTCACTATAGAATGCAAGGAAATAAAAGAAAAACCTTAAGCAATCTACAGTCTGTGATAATGCACAAAAATAAAACATAAGTAGTTCCTTTAAGAGTGAGGAATCCTTTTACCTCCAGAGGAAGGAAAAGTACAAAAACATATAGATGGGAAAACTGTGCTTCCCATGTTGCTGTTTATTGCTGTTAATTGCTTTATTGCACAACTGGGAACCCCTCTACACTTGCAGGGAGTATTTGAGGGAATATTTTGGGAGATAGGAGGATGCACTGAAACAGTAACTGTATTTATGAAAGGAGTGTCTGGACCTGCCTCTAGAGAAAATGTTTTTAGTGGTGTTTATGGTGGGAAGACACACAAATGATACAATTTCTTCCACTCATTCTAGCCTAAGTGCAATTCTAGGAAGCACGACTCACTGCAATCCCCATTTCCCAAATTTAACTTCTCCATTATAATTCACATCGTCTTCTTACAATTTATTTTTGTTTCCTCCGAGTGGTGAATACGAAGTGCAATAATAAGAGCTCCCCAGTGAAATTCCCTCTACTTAATGTGACCAGTGACCAGCCTTTTGCTTACCCTCTTTAGTTATGGTGTCTGCAGTCTCTGCAGCCTTGTCTTTCAGGTCCTGCACAACGCTGTCCAGCTGGGCCTCGTGCTTCAGGAAGAAAGGACGTATAATCCGGTGGTAGAGAAACTCTGCCCCGTTGGAAGGGCTTGGAGCCATGCACCACAGCAGGAAGCCACACTGTGAGAACAAGAACATCAGCCTCAGTAGAAGGAATCCTGAGTAGGAGACAAGGTGCCTTTCCTAAGTGCCACAGAACTGAGCACATTTAGAACAGTGAGTCATCCCCTATGTGGTCAGGGTTCAATGAGAGCACACACCAGGACAGCTACACACAGTGAATATTTATACTGGAATAATTTCATGGATAGTATAAGGATAAAGGAGGAGGGCTGCAGCAGTAAATATAACCTGGTGTTGGGTGGATCAAGATTACATGTTGGTTTTTTTTCTCTTTAAGGTAGAACTATAAAACCTGGTTATGCAAACATCTGTCTCTCAATATTTCTAAAACATAGGGCACAGGCCTGACTAAAAGTCTAAGTCTCTATATGACTTCAATTCAGCCAAAACACATCCCTGTCCTCTCTGCCTCCCTGCTCTGAAACACAGTGGGGGAAAGAACAGGGTTGTGTGCACCCCAGAAGTAAAGTGACAAGGAGGAGAGACAAACCCAAGCTACGCACAGTGCACAAACAAGGGTAATGCTTCTGGATTACAGTTTAGGTATGGCTTTTAGAGCACCATCTGTTCTCTAGAAAAATCGAAGACCACAGTGTGGGGTCATGTTTCTGCATCGTACAAAAGGGGACTGGAAAGACAGTTATTACATGTACTACAAATCCCTGTCTTTACCACTGAAGGAAGCACTTTTATCTGGCTTCAGTTTCACTGCCATACAGCACACAGAGACAGCTATGCAGAACAAGATGAAACATTCAAGGGAGTGCCATAAATAAATCCACTTGAGCTATGAAAATATATATAAAATTATTTTACAGGAGAAAACTGCAACAAAATGAAGTACATTTTCTCAGCATTTGTACAGTTCTTTCTGTACACTATATTCCATGTCAAAAGCCTCTCCAGAAAATGAAGGCATAACAGCTTTTCTCAGACTACCCTTTCCTGAAACACAAAACAAAACCACCCCAGCCTCAGTCAAAACATGCTTTGTCTTCATGTTGGACAGTATTCCATGTTTGAGGATTTCCACACATTTCTGGGTAGAATGGGAACAAAACACACAGTCTTCTTCAAGCAAGCCTTCAAAATATTTTGGAATATGTCCCCTCTGTTCTTTCCAATAAGGTATACTGAGACTGGATGTTCTGCAGGTTCTGCTCTCCACATCTGTAAAATCTTGGCTTTGTCTTCTCTGCAGTGCAATTTACCATCCTTTTGGGTAAGCATTAAGCTTTCTTCTTTAAACTATTTGATCATGGTGTAAAAACAGAATGACTTAAAGGAGTGTTTGACCAGAAGACAAAGAAATGTTTTTTAAAGTAAAGAGTACACCATAGAGATTGGCCCACTAGGAACATTCCAATGAATTAAAACAAATAATTCAACAGGCAATACAATCTGGCACCAGTAAGTAACAGCTAATGAATTATTAAGTACGGTCAGAGAAAATAAAGGCAAAAAGTGCCTTTATCAATATAAATATCAATTTTCAAAAGCTTCAATTATTTGGAACTTAATATAACAGAAAGAATACATGGTGCTATCTTATGTTGTTATCTTTCATTAAAAGCTGAAAAGTACACTGCCTATATTTCATGTTCAAGAATATCTCATCAGTTACTGAGAGTTATTCAACTTCTCCCAATACACAAAAAAGGTAGTTCTCCTTTGTTTTAGAAAATCCCTCAGATGTGACTCCAACTTCCTCTGAAACGAAAAGAAATTGAAATTTCCCTTTCCCTGCCTAAGAAAAAAATCAGTAATTTTGATTTGACAGCTTTGTCCCAGTCTAGTCAAGAAAAAGATAATTACAGATTTGTTCTCAAATACCTATTACTTTTGAATTGTACCGAAGCAGATGCTCATATGCATTTTCTATTGGACATGTACCAAAGCTGAGATTCTCATTCTTTTCAAAGCTTGAGAATGTTAGGCTGCTAACTTAGTTTATTTTCCCCTTGTCTCCCATGAAACTGAACCAGCATAGGCTATTGCAAATAAAGAGGGTTGTAAGAAGGACCAGCAAGCTCAGAGTGGTTAAATAGTTAACTGGAAAAAAAAAAAGCCCAAACCCAGAATATATTCTTTGCAACCCTCCAGACCAGAGGAGGGAGTGGAATTCATCTGAGCTCAGTGTGACTCGCTTGGACCTGCTCCTAGCAGCTGTTTTTGCCCTGGCAGCACCAATTTTGTTCAGAAATAGCATTATAGAATTCCAAGGCAGAGCCATTAGTGGAGTAAGGAGCCTCTCTCATTCCGACCACCAAAAATACTCATAGAATGATAAACTCTGCTACTTTCACTGGCTACTGTTCTCCAGTACCTGGATGACACTGAAGTTTTTAGATCTTGAACAGAAGTATTTAAAAACAAATCATATGCACATGAAATTATGAGTTGCATGCACATCCTGTGCTTCACAGATAAAAAAAACCCAAACAGATAAATAAGAAATGGGCATTACCAAAAAAAAAAAGGTCCACAAAATCCAAGAAATGCCATCTGGAGAACAGAAAGTATATACAAACATTTTAACATATTTAAAGGAGTTCTTCAACATGCCTTTCTCCCACCTGTAAAATCTTCCAGTCTGCTGAAAACTTTAATGTCACAGAGTCTAAACTCTGGACTTTGGGGACTCTGGGGGCAGCTGTGCCCAATGTCTCAGCCATGCAACCGAAGGTGTTTCAAAATACTGAGCATCTAAAACTCAGTCTGGAGTGGAAGCTACAAGCTGTATCGAACAGATGTGAATATGCGAATTTAGCACGTTTTGAAAATGAAAGCAAGCTCGAAATTTTCATGGATGATGTATCTGTGCTTCCACTTCCTAAAAGAGATATGGAGACATCATAACTACCCTACAAGAGGTTTTAGTTCATGGATGGAATGAAGTGTGGCAGCTGCCTAATTCCTCCTTCTCCCCCTATGGAATAACTTCCATCCATTCAGCAACGCTTTCTGATTCTCAGCCAACACCTGTCTGCCTTTGTACAAAAAAAGTAAACCTCTCCTACCAGCCACTACTGAGGGCAAACACTTAACTTCCGTGTGCCTTCTGCAGCCATTGTAGAAAGCTGTGTATTGACATAACTCCTTGTGTTTGCTTTTGCAGAACTGAGAAAAGTGCCTTTCCCTTGATTCCAACACCACGTGTAACTGTGGCACTCCTGATAACCAGAGTATCAGAGCCATTTGTGGTCTTTATTTGCAAAGTGAACCTGAATTTCAATCGTGTGCTCTTCAGAAGGATAGCTGTGGTGGCATGAAGAAACCATTGCCACATCTTTTTCCACCAAGAATTTAGAAAAGAAGCTCTGAAAATACACTGTATGAGTTCAGAACTGTGAGTATATGCCACTGCAGATTATGGATAGAAGTCATAATTCTACTGAACTACAAGGTATCCAAACGATAGTCACAGTTGAAGCCTGTTAAAGACTGAAAAGGAAAAATGCAGAGGTGTAAACCAACTGTCACAGTCAATTTCTGCATATCAACCAAATCATTGCTGGTACTCAAATCATGCTAACAACTGCACATAAGCAACCATCTCCTCTGATACCCACCAACTCCTTTCAGGAAACTGAGCTTAATTAAATATTAAAGCTGTAGGACTCAAACTATTCTCGTGTTCCAATTTCCTTCTTTGCTCCAATAGCACAGATGTTATTACCTCCTTCAACAGCCTTTGTGATTTTACTCTCCACTTTTACTAATGCACTTTTTGCACTAAAGCAAAAATAGAGCCACTCTGTGGGGTTTACCATGTCTGTCATTTGTCCAAATTTACCTGAACACCAAGAGAAAGAACTCTTTGGGGTTTTTTTTATGGGACAGTTACACTGTCTTTTTTTTCCTAAAACACAGCAGACCTTTCCCTTCCACCTATCCCAACTTCCCCTCTTGCTTCACAAAACATCAGCTGTAAACAGATCACTTCCACAGTACTAAATTACACATAACCTGCATCTAAAAAACAGGTGTGACCCTGGAATGATTCCAGGGAATGCTGCCATCTACCCATTCTTGGAGACATTAGACCAGTTATATCAAAGGTCTCATTTTAGGAGAGGGGTCACATGAACTAACATACCTTTAACATGTAGTAGAAAGGGAACCAGGACAGAAAGATGTCAGAGAAGAATTCAGCTATGCTGAAAATGCCATACACAACCCAGTAAGTCAGCCACTGTGTGTCATCATCTTTGTTGGGACTTTCAATGGCCTTGATTCTGCAAGGAAAACAAATCAAGTGAGCAGAATAGCAGCATCAGTCTCATCTGTAATGATGAAGTTTTTATGACTCAGATTTGTTGTTATATGTGAATCTTCATAATTGATTTGCTCCACAAAAACTAATTAATATTTATCATACAGACAGTGTGTCAAGATCTTTGAACAGCAATTCCTATTTCTAGCTCTGTGATTACAAGGAGGAAAAAAAAAACCAAACAAAACCAGTGAGCATTCTGACCTTGTTCACAAAACATTTTGAGGGACAAGAAAGGGAGGGGATAATCTTTGGCCATAGTTCCAGTTCTGGAGGCATTGTGGTAATCCTGACAAGAAGGCTACTGTACATCAGAGCATTACTGATCCTCAAAACAGATAATCTTAGTGAGCCCAGTCTTGTGAGACACAGGACACCAGTGATCACAGCACCTGCCCGGCCTTGCCTACAACCAACAGTGACCATCCTCCTCTGGCCATCAGAAAGGAATGATGAACAGAGTTGTTGTCTTGGATGAAAAATCCTACAATACCTTAAGTTATCAAAATGGGGTAACCTTGCCTCCAGACAAGGCCTGCACAGTGTGCTACGTGTGGATCAGAAATTCATTCAGCGCTGCACAGCTTGGGGTTCCTAGCACCACCAGGGGTAAAAGACTGACTGTACTATTCCCCAGGTTTTTTACATAGTTATGTCCTATAAATAGCATTTTAACTGTACTCATATATGCATGCACTAGATTCCTCTTTGAAAAGGTAAATTTATCTATAAGATTTGCTCTAAGTCCTAAGAAGCCCTTGGTCTACATAAGCAGAGAGGATCCAGATCCATACGCTGAAGAACACATATCTGCATCACCCACTGTATTACTCTATAAATTAATTCCTACAGGACTTGCAAAGTCTAATGTAGACTAAACTATTAAGAACAAGGTGAAACAACCTCTGCTAAAGTACTGGGCTTTCTGCATAATGATTAATGGGCTTTTAATCTGCTTTTGTTCTCCATCTGCTGTGCGAATGCAGTTCAGGTTTACACAGTTCTAAAAATCAGAAATTAAAAGATGCTCCATGCGGTCTTTCAGTAAAAGTAGTGGAGTGGAGTTTCTGGAGCCATAAAATTCCAGTTTAACACTGTAAGAAGTTTAAAAAGAAAATGCTAGCAAATCTAAGCCTGATAATTTCCAGCTTAAGAGTGTTAGAAAGCATTTGTCCACTCACGCTGCAAGATCAAAATCTGTAAGACTCAGTTTAATGAATTTAGTTTAAATTCTTCTATCACTTACTCCTTTAATATCAGCTATATTGTTTCTGAAGCAGCATGTGTGAGATGTACTAGAGGTGCCACGTTTTCTGTTAGTTCCACAGAAAAGGCAGAGTTAGGGAGGTTTACAATACAGAAACCAGAGAGTCGGCTGCAAGTCCATTTCCTGGACTGTGGATTGAGAAATGCTGTGGATTCCGTCACTTCCTAGTTCTGTAAGTCACAGGGGAGCAGGGGGAGTTGGGGGAAATAATTCCTGTGACATGCCATATGTTTTAGCAAAAGCATTGGCAAACCCACCACATGCAGAGGGAGCTGGCACAGCTGCTGGATTGAATTACTTTGATATGCAATACAAGGATCTGATACTTAATTCATGCATTATTTCTACTGGAGTTTGAGGCGGGCCAGCAATGTCCTGCAGTGGGAAAACCAGCAGCCCTTGCCATACCCCATCAATAGGGGGATCTTACCAAGGCACATGCACCAGCACAACTGGAAGAACAGGTTTTCCACAGGCTGGCAACAGCAGGTCTAATTCTTGCTGCTCCTAACAACACAGGCAGCCCTAGTCCAAGCAGTCTGTTCAAAGGCAGTGACAACTCCAGCTGCTCCTGCTCCCACTGTAAACCACATCCTTCCTATGCCCACACCTCTGAAGAATTCTAGTGAGAACAGGTGAGGGGGCTGTACAAAAACAGCCCCTGAACACCACAGGAGTTAAGGAAGAAGGCTATAGAGCTATTTTCAATGTGTGAAACTGCACTCCTGGAGGGAAAGAAAAAAGTACACCTTACTAGCAGGGATGTTAGAGTGGTGGATAAATGGAGCAGAGAAAGGAACCAATTGCAAAGGTTCTCACTGTTAAGGAAAACTTGCTGTAGAGGCTCACCATGTGAATTTCTTTAGTTCTGCTGACAATTTCTCAATTAGAGGCATAGAGGGGAAGGCTTATTTTACTGCAATAAGCATCCTAGCTTGGTATTTGTGAGAAAACTTTGCAGTGAAACTGCCAGCAGTCTTGCTGTTTTCCAGTCACCAATCTGAAGTCATACATGTATTTAAGGGATCATTGCTTCATTTTTTATAAACATTATAAAGTCATCTCGGCAATTACAAAAATCAACTTTCATTAAGAAAAAAAAGCTTAGAATCTCCAATGTTGTGGCAAAGGGCAGATGGCATATCACTGTGTTAATGGGCCACGCTCTATTATCTTCTCTCCTCTAGAAACAAATGGCCTTTGAGAGCTCCTAAATACAGTGCCATGGGTGTGCTCCCTTTGAACGTTCACCATCTGCTGCTCTAGTTCCTTGGGGGATACATGAACAACACACTTTTATTGTCAGACAGTCACAAGCAGCAGCACTACAAGTAGTCAAAGCCCTGTCTGATTTAGCTAGCTGATGTACGCAGCATTAAATCCACACGTGGTTGCTCTCTTACACACTGTAGGGAACAGCACATCTCCCCTCCTTCTGCAGTGGTCTGATCTAAGTGGGCAAGTTCAGGGGCAGCCCCCTACCACACCCAGCAGGCAACAGCCATGTCAGCTCAAACTGCTCCTGCTGGCCCTAACTCCAGTCCCAGCTGGGGAGAGAGGGAGGGGGAAAAGCAGGATACAGCAGGGCCATCAGTGAATGAAAGCTTTAACTGAAGTCAAGGGAAGGCAAGTATTTTATAAATATTCTGCTTTGGAATGGGGAGTACGTCCCTTGGATGAGACAGGGAAATCCAGTATAAAATGTCCCTGTTAAATAAAAGGGTGGAAGCTGCCTCCATCCCTTGCTACTCACACACTATTTCAATAGCAAGTCACAGAAAATAGTACTTGTCGAAGAACAAGCACAGTAAGTTATATAGAATACCTGAACACAGAGGGTTTTTTTATCCATTTTTAACTACACTCTTTTCAACATGAGAATCACACTCTAATTAAACTTAAGTCTTCCAAGTTATTCTACAGGTATTATCCTGGTGTAATGCCCTGTACAATTAAACTTAGGAGAGACATCGAAGCTGCTTCAAGCCAAGAACACCTCGTTCTTCTCCACGTTAAGTCACCAATCAAGCAGGCTGAAATTCAAAACGCAATCTCCATCAGTACGTGAAAAGTTGCAGACCAAGAGACACTGACACTACGTCCTACTTCAGGATTGCCTTCTTATAACTTATTTCTGTGTTGCAAGAGCAAATAAGTCAGTCTCATTAACACATAATATTAAGATTTTCTAACACATGAAGGACCATCCAAAGACTATAGCTTCAGATTTTAAAAAATGATACTGTTTTGTCTGATTTGACAAAATTCCATGATTTGACTAAATTCCATGTTAGTTAAGTGTAGTAATTACATATCCCAAAGGATTTTTTATACTGCTTAAACACTAACTGTAGAGGACTTCAAAGAGAGCCTCAAACAACCACTTACAGTAGTTCTGCACCTTGAAGGTAAAAGCAGTCACTAGGAGCAGCTACAGTAGTCTGGATAGTAAATATCACAGCTCAGTTATTTCAGAAACAGCTGCCTGTCCAAGAGTGAAAATGACCCACTGTGGGCCAGCACTGTGATGGATGGGGAGCCAAGAAAAACTTCGTTTTCAGCCAGATCTGTTCCCCAGTAGCCCTGCTAGCTGATTGTGCCAAGGGGGAAGAGTGGAGGCTGTCACATTCTGTAGCAGCCCAGGGCTCCCATCTGCTGTGTAGCTACAGTATCAGAGCACTGGCTCAGCTTTGACCCTGTTCATCCTAAAATCAAACTGAACCCTAGATCAAGTGTGGTTACTTATCCTGTTACTGATAGTAACAGATACTGGTCTAATTTTAGTAAGTTGCCAAGTGGAGTTCTTCACGTAGAGCTTCTGACTCATTTAAAAAAAAAAAAAGATCATCTCTTTTCCAAGAAGAGACTGTTGCTTCTCAATTAGCTCTGGCATAACAAATCATTTGTTACAGTAAATTCACACATATAGTACTCACTAGCTAAGTTACAAGCTTGGGGTGGGGGTTTTTTTGAGCTGAGTCCAGATGTGGGAACCAAAAATAAGGAAATGCCAAATTTTATTACTGTGGTCTCATGTGAAGTGATCACCCTTATCCCTGCAATCCCTCAGGTGTACCTGAGGATTCTTGTATAAATAAAGTTACAAGTTTAAGGCAGAAGATGAACCCTTAAACCCAGTGATCCTGTTGTAGCTGGGAAGGACTGGACCATTTCATGCATCCTTCCTTCAGTTTTCTGGTCAGTGCTACACAAAGTGAGTAGGCAGGCATATTTGTCACACCCTAATCCAAATGTAAATTTGGGGGTTTTTTTGTCATTTAACTTAAAAACCCATGAAGTTACCTATACTTCTATAGAGCTTATGCCTACTGGTCTGTCCCTACTATTTACTTTACAGTAAAATAACTTACTTCTAGCTATGTATCCAGATATCCACATAGAATCAACACTCCACTGCACCAGAGACTTCTTTAGCTTGGTGCCTCCCTGTCATCCTCATGTCACACTCACCCTGGCAGGCTGCCTCCCTGACATCTCACGTCATTTCAGTGAAACAAGTACCTGTGCACTTGGATTTGCTTTATCATTTTGGCTTCTACATTTCCATCCATCAGCTAAAAGCCTTCTGCTTTCCATCTTTCTTCCTCCTCACTGACTGCAACAGCAGAATCATGCATTTGCAGATATAGAAAAGATTTTCCTGCCAACTGCACTTACACAACTGCTATGATTTAAGTCTAACCAGTACCCTTCTCTCAAAATTTTGTGTATCTAGCAGAAAAACTCATGAAGGATAGCAAGGGAGGGTTTCACTGTCATCTGTCCATGCATAGACAGATATTATTAGAACACACCAAAAAGCTACATGGCAGTAATACAAAGGGTTCTAAGAGTGTTTTTTAAAAGGAAGTGGAGCAAAATGGCAGCAAAAGGAGCACATGCCATTTTGCCCACCCATGGAGTCTTACAGCCTACATGTTAACTCACCACAAAGCTGAAATCCTGAAACAAAATGGAAAAAAAAGCAGGAATCCTCTCATTTCACTGCTCTCTGCTCATTCTTGGCCCCTTCTCTCCTGGAACAAGTATTTGTAAGGCTAACCAATAAGTCAGTTCCCCAGTTCTGACTCAGGTCAAAACCAGCTTCCCCAAAACACAGTCCCACACATATGTTGGCATTTCTGCTGAGATTAAGATGCCTTAGTGCCTCACTTCAGACTAGACCCATTTGTATAACAAACACCTTTATATTTTTAACCTAAATGTAAAATGCAGAAGTAAAATTAGAAGTTTCTTACTGCTATCATAGTATTAGACTCCCTGCACCCAAACACTTGCTTTCTTTAGAAAGAAAAGCACATAATTTATCCAAGCAACTGCTAAGATGGCTTTTAAACATGGCACACTAAAACCTAGAAACCAAAACGTTAGTATGCTTGGAGGAACTAATTTGGCAGGACATATTAAAAAAACAAACAACAAAATACCCTTTTTAGTGTCTGAATCCCCATGAAAAGATTATCAGGAATGAGAGAAAACAGCACACATGCAGACAGATTTGAACATTTTCTACTTATGTTTATACTGGGCATTGTGAATCTGGTTAGATACATCAGCTCTCTCAAATCGTATTCATAAAACAGCAGCAGAGCATTACTTCTGAACCTTAGCACATCATGCATCATCTTTCATGAAGGAAAAAAGTAAGCATTTGCCTTAAAACGTCTTAGGAGAAAGGAAATTTGCTGCCCTAGTTCTCAAGAAATACAGGAACAATTTTACCTTTTCTAAATAACTGTGAGCAAAGAAAAGCAGTGTTCCTGTTTTAAAGGTACACTGAAAGAGGAAAAGGAAATACGAGACAGATTCGAGACACCGTGACAATATTCAAATTAGAACTTGAATTGAGTGTTTATACTTCTCTACAATCAATCCAGATTGTTTCCTGCTAGTAAAGTGTCACGAGCAACCTTTACATAGCAAAAACAGCTGAACTGAAGCAACAGCATAAAATTAGCCAAAGTAGAGAGAGGCATTATTGTACTATATTGCTTTTCCTCCTTGAAGACACTAGTAACAAGTTCAGACATTTTACTGCCGAAAGCCATTTTCATCTTTGCAATTTTTAAACCAAGCATGACAGCACTTAAGAAATTTCCAATCCTTTGCACGCATTTCTTAGTCATCAAAGGCTCCCTTCCTGCTCGCACTCTAATTTTTTTGAGGCAGTTAACCACCACTAACTATGGGTGGAGCTACATTTGAACACTCTAGCTCTGGAAAGTTTAGAGAAGCAGTGAAAATGCTGGCAATGGTATTAACATACTTGCCAACACTCACTTTTTCCATCTCTAGCCTGATTACTGCCTTGTGCAGTTAAAGCTCGCTAGAAGTTTAAAAAGTTGTTTCTGTCATCTGTGGCAAACTTTTCAGTGCTGGTCTACTGCAACCACAAAAGCCTGTAAATCAAGCATTACATTTCAACTTAAAATTATTTACTCTTTTTCATCACATAGCACTTTACAGAATTCTAGGGAATAAGACTAGAGATTGTCCAACTTACTGGGAAACAGCCAGAAAACTACTGCTTCATTTTGCCTATGTTAAGAGACTCAGGTGGGTCCTTGCTGTGACATGTCACAGACTTGGATTTATGGGAAGATTCTGTATTGCCAAAGAAGAAACTCCTCCATGTATAAAACCACTAAAGATTTCCCCAAGGCAAAGCTGAAGGTGAACAAGGGAGAATGAGAAGGGAAACAGCTGTGCCTGCCTGAAGCTGTATCAGGCATTAACCAGGGAGGTGCCCCCTCCCCTGGCACTGGTTTGCACCACAGTGATGAGAAAGTAGGCAGCAGTGCAGCTGCACCACTTCACACCACCTGCTTGGTCTAGCAGCTACAGCCTCCAGCATTTCTCCACTGAAATCACACCTGCTGCACTGCACACACTGACAGTGAATACAGGGAATGACAGAGACCAAAGAAAACAAACTGCAGAATTATACAAGGCCTGACAGGCAGATATCTGCACAGAACTGTCCTGGTTTCATGCGTGAACAGATTTAAATCTGAGCTGAGGGTCTCTGGGTTTGCTGTGACTCCAATATATTTTCTTTAGGAAACATAGAGATGAACAGTAATTAACATGATTGAAGTAACCCAGAACTGAAATCCCACTAAAACAGATTTGGAACATGCCTGAGGGTCACACATGAGGCAGCCTCTTTGCCGTTTTAGACAACTGTAAGGACAGGAGTTGATGTCCCTTGCAGAGCACAGACATCTGTCCCACTCCTTCACCCCTCTGAGTGCCTTTTCTGCTGACAAGGAGCCTGACCCACTACTTTGTCCCCTGCCACAGCAGAGTGGCTGCAACTACATGACCTTCAAGGTTCCTTTCAACCCAAACCACTGCTTGTTTTTCACTTAAGTAATTCAGTTACCGACAATGGAGAAATGATACACTGACCTACTTTACAAAAGAAGAAAGTAAGTTAACTGAGGAAAAGTAATCTGCTTTTTCTCTTTCAGTACCTTTCTGAGACATTTCAGGCTTGGGTCCATTGTTGAAACACCTGCGCAAACATCAAACTAACACCCTGCACAATACATTCCATTTACAGCTCCTGACCTCTTCCAGAAGCCACAGCTTTTAGAGCAAAAGGCATTTGAGGGTGTGTGCAGCTGATGAAAACAGCTGAAAACTGTTTTCTGTTCAATGCTAGGAAGCAAATTCACTACTGTCAGTTCATACAGCAAGCTCTTCATCTGCCTTTCCAAGGGGGACAGACCAAATAGCAGAAAGGAATAAACAAACCACTCTGGCTAGTGTTCTTTATGCTTTGGGTCTCTATGCTTTATAAGTGTGGGGGATGGTACTCAGCACCCTGACTACAGTACATGATCCAGAGCAGCAAAAACAAAAGCAGGCAGAGCAAAATGTGGAAAAACTCTACATACCAGATCTGGACTTGGGAGGGGATCGAGCCCACCTGTGCTGTCAGCAGGCTGTCACTGAAAGACACTGGCATGCAGCACACCGCACGCGTTTTAAATTAGATTTTCACCTAAGATTATACTTTTCTACTATAAATGTCATCCAGCATTAAAAAGGCAGCTAAAGGAAAAGCATTACCTGATCGTGAACTGGAAGAAAAACAGAACCGGCATTGTGCATATTGCTCAGCATGCTTTCTTGTTTAAGTAAAACTTGTAGGCACGGACAATGCTCCCATTATTTAAAAAAAAAAAAAGTAAAAAACCTGAAACACACCACAGTACTAACATCTGGGAGGTAACTTTTCATATTAAGACACATTTAAAACCCCATTTTGACATGAAAAAGGGTAGACACTCTACCAAAAGATTTTTAAAAAAATCCAGATTTGAAAGAAAAAAATTAGTAATGAAACCTTATTATTCATATTTGATTTGCTACTGCCTTACTACTGCAGTTCTAAGAGTTTGTATTATCAATTTATTCACCATCATTGCATAATGGAAGGTTTAAAATATAATCCCAAACCAGTTTAAAAACAAATTTAAAAATTTAAACAGGATTGTAGAAAGTAATTACATTACTTTAAAAGTGACCGAAGTCAGACACAAAATATTACATACACATAATTCCTACACAACCATTTCAATGTTTTAAAGGTTTGTTGGATGATATTTCCCTTTTCAGATTTTAATGAAAGAATACTTTTAAGCTAAGCTTTTCACTAAAGATTATCATTTAGGAAACAAAACCTAAGCTTCTTCAGAGGTCCTGTTTTATAATCTCTGAAATTAGCAAACACCAGGAACAGCATTTAGAAAAAATGCTGCTTGGTCTTAAGCATCATAACCATAGGATGTTTCAAGAGTCTAAAACTGAGTCAATCTCTCACATCTCTGAAAAAAAAAAAAAAAAAAAAAAAAAAAGGACCGACTTTGTATTGCCCAGGAGCCAATTACAGAGAACATTTTTTTTTAAGCTTCTGACTGTATTTAAATAGAGTTATATAAAAGGCAAGCACTGTGTTTCAACAATATAGCAGTCCTGTTGGGAAGGACTTCCATTTTATGAATGTATTAGGTTACACAGAAGCTTTTATTTAGTATGTTTCTGCAGTCTTTTGGAACATACTCGACTGTGGTCCTGCCTAACAGGAAAGGCATTTTGGTCTAAAGGCACATGAAACGTTAACAGTTGCTCTGTTTTTAAGAATATCTAAGGAGACCTTCCTTTGAAAAAGGAAGTATTTAAAAGTCTTTCACACTCGGGAGGAGTTACGGTGTTTTCCTTTCCTCCCCTCATCAGCGAGGCGGGTTTGGAGCAAACAGCACTCCTTAATGCACCTCTGCCTCCAGCCCGTTACAGTACCCAGTACTCTGTATCAGGCACACGCTGACGATGCACCAGCACCTTCCTGCCCCCCCCTCAAGGCATCAGCGCGAGCTTTAACAAACACCCCCAAAGCAGCGATCCTCCCTTCCCGTTACCAGCAGCCAGTAAGATCCAGCTTCCCGCTGGAGATGACAAAGCTGGAACCCAAACCCAAAGCATAACCCGCTACAGGAACCGGCTATCAAGTGT
>NW_008236771.1:210931-218125 GCF_000691975.1 Corvus brachyrhynchos | reverse complement strand
GGTGCGCGCAGCCGATGTCCCCCCGCGGCCTCCCGCTCTCCGTGCCCCGCCGGCAGGGACAGATTTTTAATCTTAGGCGGGGAGCTAGGGACATAGATCCCTGCAAGGATGGTGCGCCTTGTTCAGGTAATCAAATAGCGAGTCCCCTGTGTCAAAGATGGCAAGGAGAAAGAGGCCACGATCGTAGCCGGCTCTAATTCCCCACAACTGCTAGAATTTCCCCCACCCCCAAAATCAGTGCGTGATACCAACGATTTCAGACACGGTGAGCAAAAGTCAGAAACAGATGGTAGGCACTGACGTGATGTAGAAGAAAGGTTATGACAATCTACTGCACGGGTACCCAAAAGGCGTGTGTGACCACGCCGAGGGCATCAGCGCCTTGCAGTAACTGTAACCTGGAATTTATGGTGTGCTCAATGTTCTTGCCAACTAAATATAATTTGTTGGCTGTGTTGTAGTCCTGGAAACTTCCTCGGCTGGGCTGACCCTTCACAGCAATTTCTCTGCGTCTGACTCAGCATTACAACCAGTGCTGGGATTCTTTATGCCCTCTTCAAATCTGTGTTGCTCCTGAGTTTGCCAGAAAAGACTAATCAGTCTTCTTTTGTGTATGTCTTACCGTCACCTAAAAAAAAATTAAATGTAAACATCACATTGTGCTTTGGAGCTTTCAATGTTTCGGGGGAAGGCATCTTGCAAAGAATTTAAATTTAATTGCTGAAATACATATTTCTTTCCAGTAACTGTCTTATTAAAGCAGAGGTGAGGAGAGGAGGGAGAATAATATTTAGTCCATAACCCTGGTTAAAGTGTGTTATTTTTTTTTTTTTTTTTTTTTTTTTTTTTTTTTGTGATAAAAGGTTTCAGGTTTTTTAAATGGAATTTAAAGATAGAGTTAAAAGTGATCTTTGGAAGTTATGTAGTCCAATGTAGTCTTCTGCTCAAAGTATGGCTAATGCTAAAGCTAGATCTGATGCTCAGGATTTGGACCCCTAGGGTCTGAAAATGTTCATGGATGGAAATTCTGCAGCCTCCTTGGACAGCCCTTCACTGTGCTTAACTGCAACCACAGAGATCTTTTTCCACTCATGTTTGAAATTGAGATGTCCTTTGATGTCACATGTGACTGTTTCATCTTGTCCTTTGCCCTGATTTTTTATACTTCTGAGGAGGGTCTAGTTCACTTCAACATCCAAACAGAGAGCTGAAGGTAGCAATCGATATCCCCACTTAGCCTTCACTTCTGAGAAGAAGCACAACCATCCCAGATCCTTGACCTTCCTTGTATGCCATGCGTTCCAGCCCCCTCCTTTTCCTTTCTTTGTCTGCTGGATCCATCTGATATGTCTTGGGTTTTACAGAGAATGTGGAGGACTCTTGGGACTGGAATTACACAGCATGATGGGATGCCGATGCTTTCAAATTAATAAAGACTATTAACAGGGCCAGATATCAGTAAGAAAGGGTCCTTGACAAGATCCACGAGAGATTTAACTCTTGGCAGCAAGCAGAGCAAAATCCTACACTTTAATTTAAAATATAGCAATATTAAAAATGTTAGCAACTTTACTGAGATTTCCTTTTTGTCAAGCATAAAGACATTGCTGTGTAGAAATTCCCATCTTATAAGAATACTTTAATGTTCTGATGTGCCTAAGGGTTAACAGTGAAACAAGGTAAGCATCAAAGGTTGCAGAAAGCAGTGTCACTCTCAGATTACTTGTGGTTATGCTGAGATGTGGAGAAAGTACAAGACCTGCTGAATTCTAAATGAGCAATTCTCAAACTGAAGATTTGCAGACTTGGATCATGGTTTGCAGGAGTGCAAGAAGCTTCATGGAAACTATCTGGTCTTTTGGTTTTTGTTTTCTCTCGCATGTTCACTCTCTTTGCACTTCGTAAAGTGCATCTAAAAATTTGGGGGTTTTTCATCATACCTGTAAGACTGAAGGACTGAGGAGGAGAGCAGATAAGACACAAAAGTTTTATAGAAAAGGGAATTTAATAAAAATGTTAAAAGCAACAAAATTCCTGTTCATAATAACTCACTGGTTTTGGTTTTTTTTTTTCTATTTAAAACTAAACTATAAAACATGGCATTAGTAGCTCCCCCAGCTGATCTGTGCTAGACAAATGTTTTCAGTGCAGTACAGTGTGCTCTGTAAACTCTTTATAGCAGTAAGGTGCATAACTGTTTGGCTTAAGATACCTATGTTACAGGGCAAGAGAAAAATGAGTTTTTAGAAGAAAGAAATTGGAAATTCAAATAGAAATAAAGGTAGGGTACTGTACTAAAAATAACAACAGTCTTCCAGCTCAATGTGGACAACATGCTGTATTGGGCATTTCTCTTTCATGTTTCCAGAAAAACCTGAAAATATGAACAGGGAAGGAATATTGTAACCTGAAAGATCTGGAGAGGAAGGCTAAAGGAGGATTGCATGACCTGCTCAAGGAGCTTCTGCAGGAGAGGAAGACGACCAGAAGAATGCACCAGATCTACTAGGAAGACTAGGAGGATAAGTGCCTTTCCTTGAAAGATTTGAAAGTACTGGTGTCTTGAACACCAGAATCAAAGCACATGCAGCAGTAGCCCATCTGTCCAGGCTACCCAGCTGTAGGTTACCATGAAATACCAGAGCTGACATCTAAAGTCACAGGCTACAGGACACACCTGGGCTAGGAGAGGAATTGCACCCTTTGACCACATGCAGAATGGCAGGCTGCCTATCCTGCTTGCTGAAGGTTGTGCTATGAAACAAGCTAATAGAAAACAGCATATTACAGGGTTATGGCCTTTTCATGATCCTCCATTCTTCATTTTCCCTTTTTGTATCCTATTTTTTTCTCTACCTTTATTTTCCAGTTAATACAAATCTGTATCTTTTTCACTTTGATGTTTTAAGCCATTTAATCTGATTTTAGGATTAGACTAGTGACTAGATAAGCTCTCTTACTTCTTTAAGTGTCTGCAACACTCTTCTTCAGAGTGAAATGTCTTTTCACCCTGAGCTGTGGTCCACTTCTATAATCAATCCAGAGTTAAAGGTCAGCTTGTGGCTTTAGCACAGGTGCATACTTCATGGACTCACAGAACGGTTTGGGTTGGAAGGCACCCTAAAGCTCATCTCGATCCAACTCCCCTGCCATGGGCAAGGACACCTTCCACTATCCCAGCTTGTTCAGAGCCCTGTCCAACCTGGCCTTGAACGCTTCCAGGGATGGGGCATCCACAGCTTCTTTAGGCAACCTGTGCCAGGGCATCACCACCCTCAGAGTAAAGAGTTTTTCACAAAATCTAATCTAAACCTACTCTCTTTGTTTAAAATCATTTCCCCTTGTCCTGTCATTACATGCCTTTGCAAAAAGTCTTCCCCATCTTTCTTGTAGGTTCCCTTTAGGTACATGAAGGTGCTGTAAGCTCTCCCTGGAACCTTCTCTTCTCCAGGCTGAAAACCCTGTCTCTCTCAACCTGTCTCCCCAGGAGAGGTGCTCCAGCTCCCTCATCATCCTCATGATCCTCTGGACTCCCTCCAGCAGGTCCATGTCCTCCTGATATTGGGGGCCCCAGAGCTGGACTTCCTCCAACAGTCTGCTTGACTTGGAGTTTGAGTGGGTGATCACACCCAAGGGATGTGTGTGTTACCTGGACCAGCTGGTTAAGCCTGTTTGAGATCAGTGTTGCCTAAACAAACCCTGCTGTCTTGACCTATAGCATGTGCTGTCATGTATGTAAAACAATATACATGCTATTGCCATTAAATTAATGATTACCTGCAAACTCTTAGATCATAAATTATTTGAGGAAAGCACTGTAATGTTAAGAAAAGCCCAGCACAGAGTTTTCTGAACAGGCTCACCACAAAAGTAACCAATGATCACTGGCTTATCTTTTTATCTGTGTTTCCTCTCTCCTCTGCAAGGTTCAGAGAACCTCTCCAGGGTTTAGGTACCATACTTCATCCAAATCTACTACTGAATGCATCTTATTATAATGTCTTGTGCATCACAAGTGCAGCCCTTTCTATGGTGCTTCTCACTTAATAAAAACTCTTCCAGATTATTTCCAGATCTTTATGGTTCTCTTCCCTTTACAATCAGGGAACTGAGATGAGCACAGATTTAAGCCTAAATTGTCATTAACTTTTGTGTGGGCAATTTTCTATACCTAAAACTTGCTTCAAAGTATTTTAACTGTTTATATTCCTCCACGTGGGTTATATGGTATTGGTTCTATAGTATATCCACCATCCTCATGATGGTCTGTGCCAGCTCTTCACTCACCTCTTTCACCATGTAACACACGGAGCAAAGCAGGGGAGTAGTGCTTGCATTGTCTCCTTATATATGCAAACTTGACCCAAAATACCAACTTGGAGCAACTGAGGGTGCCAAGCTCATACTACTTACAGAAGGTATTGCTTTTCAGTCCACTTACCTGCTACCTCCATCCTTTGTTGGAGATTTTAGTATAGAGTATGTTTATTGAAGGGCTGAGTGGAACTGATGCCTTTTTCTGATGACTTAGGCAAGCTGAAGTCTGCTATCTCTTGATTGCAGACTCTCCAGGCTCTGCCTCAGTCTTTATTTTAATTCACATAAGCTGCAAATAAATGTTTATTGAGTTCTTGGCATCTGAGAGTGTCCTCATAGCCAACGAAATTCTCACTTTGGTGAGCTCCAAGCAAAACTTTCTCCATCCTTAGCTGCTGCTTGTCCTGTGCAATCCAGCTCCTCTTCTGAGATCCCTTTCTGAATGTGCAAATGGCTGGCCCCTTTTTTATTTTCTGCCACCTTCTCTCCTTGCCCAGTGCAAACAGACAACAACATTCTTCTCCAAATACCTTATTGTTGCCTTTCTGACTGCCAAGGCTGGCTGATAAGCAGTGATTAAAAACCAGTTTGACTACATCATTGGGTGATTCTGCACACTGCTTGGAGCTGTGAGGTGGTGTGGTGAGCTTCTCAGTGTTATGCCTGGCCTTCCTACTCTCCTAATTGCCCTTGGAGCTTGACAAGAGCTATTTCCAACTTTGCCACCAGTGCATGCAAGTTCTCTGGAGGATTTATCATTAGGGAAATATAACCTGAATGTGTCAACTTTAACTCAGCTTGCTTTCTGTGAGCTAATGGGTGAAAGGAGTGCATGTTAGTTTATCAAAGAAATGAGAAACTCAATCAAGAAAAAGAAACTACAATGATACACAGCTCCAAATCCTACTTATGAACGTATTTTTTCTTATGTCCATGTTCTGGCTAACCTAGTCTTCCACCAATGTCTCCAAAACTGAGCAAGCAGAACTGTTCAAACATTGTCTCTCCTCTCTCCCCTGTCCTGGAACACTGTCTACAAACTTTCTTTATGTTCTTCAGGCAGTACAATTCTCTTATGTTAAGGAGTTGTGTTATCCAAGGGTGATTTGTAACTTCGGTAATATTTGACATATTTTCTTCTTCATTGTATCATTGGGTATTTTTCAGAAACCATGAAGGGGCTAATAGTACCACAGATGGCATGAGATGTCAAAGTGCATTTTCTAAGCCACTTATTTCCTCTTTATTAATTGTAGGAGTTCCTGGTACCAAATCCACATGAGTGATGGGGACTGGGGCATGGGCGCAGTTCGTGAATGTAGCAGACCAGGGAAAAACAGTAGCAGCAAGAGTATCCTGATACCTGAAATAATCCAGATCATACAACTTTTAAAGAACCTCCTGCATCTACTCTTCCTGGTAAAAATGGAACTTTTTGGATCTCTGAGCAACAGGATTGATCAATTTGCACTTGGACCCTTCCAGCTGTCCCTCTGTCTAGACATACCAATAGTACTGTTAGTGGACTTTACTTTCTCTACCAAAGTACTCCTGTAAGTCAATGTTAACACCCATCACCTCAAACATCACAGCAATAAAGGGAGTGGAGCAAATGTCACTATCAAATACCACTTTGTGGAGTTTGCTTACGAGCAAGGCGCCAATATCTGTAAATACGCTGCTCCTACTAAGACTGGGCTCCAAAGTCTCCTTACAATATTGCTCTTTCCATACCTGGCTGAATGCCCTTCCCTTATACTTCTGGAGCTACCATGGAGTCTCCTGTGCTTTGTTATAACTTTGGAAAGGAGGCAAAGGATACATCTCTCAACTTCTATGCCTAACAGTCAATCACTGAGCTGTGAATGAACATACTTCTTGTGTCTTCAGGGTAACGCTGGACTGGTGTTTCTGTGTGCTGGTCTTGGCTGAGGCAGAGTTAATTTTCTTTAGCTAGTATTGAGCTATTTGGATTTGTGCTGAAAACAGTGTTGATTATATTCCATACCACATAGCATCATTATCAGGATACAAAGCTGTGGGGAGAAGAAAATGGGGGACATTCAGAGTGATGGCATTTGTCTCTCCAAGTCACTGTTACACATGATGGAACCCTGTTCTAGAGATGGCTGAACACCTGCCTGGTCATGGGAAACAGTGAATTAATTTCTTGTTTTGATTTATTGTGTGTGCAGCTTTTGCATTCCCTGTAGTTTAATAGGCAATACTACTAACTTACTAGACAATTTAGTCTTTATCTCAACCAACGAGTTTTCTCATTTTGCTGGTTCTCTCCCCGATCCCGCTGAGGGAAAGGGCAGCCAGAGGGAGCTCACGCAGTTTGGCGAGGAAGGGGAGGGGAAGAACAGGAGGGCACGCCTGCCGCGGAGAGAGCAGCGATACCCTCTGCCGGCAGGGAGGCTCCTCGGGGAATGCCACCCGGAGTCAGAATCACAGAATTGCTCCCACTCGGAGATGATCCCCTCCAATCTCCCCGCCACGAGGGCATGGTCACCTGGAGCAGGTGACACAGGAATGAATCCAGCTGGGTTTGAATGTCTCCAGAGGGGGAGACTCCACGACCTCCCCTAGGCAGCGGTTCCAAAGCTCTGCCACTCCTCAGCGTGAAGAAGTTCTTCCTCATATTCCGGTGGAACTTCTTGTGTTTTAGTTTATGGCCATCGCTCCTCGTCCTGTCGCTGGGCATCACCGAAAAGAGTCTGTTAGTATCTGTTGGCACCCGCCTTCGAGATATTTATATGCATTAATGAGATCCCCTCTCAGTCTTCTCCACACTAAACGTGCCCAGCTCCCGCTGCCTCTTCTCACAAGGCAGAGACGCTCCACACCATCATCATCATCTTCACGGCTTCTGCT
>NW_008236771.1:114654-210295 GCF_000691975.1 Corvus brachyrhynchos | reverse complement strand
CCCGGGGCACCCTCTGGACCTGGTGTGGGGCTGCTCCGGCGGCGGGCCAGGAGCCGAGTGCGCGGGGGAAGTGAGAGAACATTGTAGGGATTTCTTGCGGGGTTTGGGCCGGAAAAGGTAAAACTGCGTCGGCGATGTTTGCGCAGGTGAAAGAAGAGCTGGGAGCGTGGGGCTGGCGTGACGTGTAGCCGAGCACTGATGTGGTACTTGCTGCTCGGAGGTCTGGTTTCATTTGGAAGGGGTGGCAGGGAGTCCCTTCTGCTGAGTTACCTCTGCTGGAAGGGAACGTGCCAGCGGACGGAAAGGGAAGAGCCACAGGGACACCCTTCGGTCTGAAGCTGCCCTCTCCTGCTTGTCGCTTCTTTCACAGTCAAATACTTTTCTTGTTCCAGGGGCTTTGCGTTTGAATTTTCATAAAGCATGGATTCTGTGTTCTTGAAAGGGGGAGTTGCATTTTCCCGTTATGGTCTCAACCTCTGATCATCTGTGGTGCAGCCCTTCAAACTCTGTAATTTGTCTGTTATCCCCAGAATGTGATGACACAAACTGCATGTGATATTTGGTGTGAAATAATCCTTCTGTCTTACCACCTTCGAGGGACTTCTTATGACGTATTTATGTAAAAGAGGGAAAGGTTATTGAAGAGGGAAGATACACCACTTACTGTAATTACTGTTTTCAAATGAGTGAAAGTATTTAGAAGTTTCAAATAAGTGAGAATGTTTAGAGAATGCCACAGGAAGAAGAAGTAGAACTGCTCTGCTTGGTATTGTTTTGCACTAAATGCAAGAGTCAGAGTTTGTGATAGGCATGTAAATTTTCAATTTCCTAGATCTGGCCTCTGAAGCATGCTTGTGTTTCCATTGTGTCTCCTTTGGGCTCCCTGCAGAGAGAGGAACTTGCCTTTCAGATCCCTGCTCACATATGACACAGGGTTTAAGACTTCTTCAGAAAATCCAGAGGGGAATTGCAGTGATTACAAAACTGATACAGCCTGTTAGTGTCACTTCCATGGGGCGACTGATAGAAGGGCACATGAGTATTTGAATCTTACATTGTAATAGGGTCAGTCCCACTGTCTTACTGTGTTTCTTTGAGATACTGTCACCTTCTAGCTTCAAAATGTTGTTTTATATTATAATTGTGTTAATGTTATAATGGGTTATAAAAATATCTGTAGTTTCCTACATTCTTCAATCTGTATATGATATTAGTGGGAATTTTGGTAGAAAGTGACAAGTGATTTTTCCTCCTCAGTTACTGGGTATTGTTAAATAACAAGTCTCAGATATCCATGTCAGTTTTTGTCATGATGCCTTGTGCTACAGAGTTGTCCTTTACTGAGTAAAGAAGTGGAGGTGCAGAGAGTTAATGTAGGTTTTGCGGCTTCTTAATACTCCCTTTGTCTTATAAACAAGTGCTGTTACCCCATCTTTTGACTTCAGGACTGTGATTGGTTCATCTAGCTCAGTAGCCAGATGCTCGCTTAGCCACACACTTGCCCTCTTCAAAAAAACATTTGAACAGCAGCTATTTCTACATCCTTGTTCCTCCCAGGGAAACTTCATGTCAGCTTCATCCCTTCATTCCCTGCTCCTCTACCTCCTCTCCTGTGAGTAGCTCGGGGATGTGGAATGGGAATTGTGGTCAGTTCGTAACACATCCTCTCTGCTGCTCCTTCCCTCTTAGCTTTGCCCCTGCTCTAGTGTGGGATCACTTCTATGGGTTGAGGCTCCTTCAGGACATATCCCTCTGCTCCAGCACGTGATCCTCCACAGGCTGTAGGGTGGACATCTCCTCTGCCCCCTTCTTCTCCAACGCTGGTGTTTGTACTGTTGTTTCATGATCTTTCATGCTCATTCCCTGCTGTTTCATGCTCTTTTTTTCACTTCCTCTGCCTGTCTGGTATTTTTGTCCCTGAATACACTTCCCTAGAGGCACCACCATCTCAGCTGCTGCCTTCAGCTGTGTTCCACAGTGTGTCCACCATAAGCCCCTCACTGCCAGAACCTGGCACCTGCACCTAGAACAACCTAGAGATGTCTGTTGTTAGCATTTCAGTCACTCCAAGTAACTTAGAAGTTAACTTTTTGATTAATAAGTAGCATTCTACTTGGCTTTGCTCTTGTTCTCTAAGCCTAGTGCCTGGCATGTTCTTACTGCTCTTACTACTGCATTTTTTTTCTTTAGATTTGCGTTCATCTGCAGTTCTGGGGCAAGAAAATATCATCAACTAGATGTAAAATAGACCTTTAAGTTTTTATATTTTAGTTACAGCAGCTTTAGAGATAAGGGATCTTTTCAGTACTCAGAATAAAGCCTTCAAAAGAAATTGGGAGTGGTGCTGCCAACTGAAGATTGGGAAGTGGTAAAATGTTGAAGTGAATGGGGTTGTTTATGCAAAGGAGAATCACAGAATCATAGAGTGCTTTGAGTTGAAGGATTCTTAAAGATCATCTTATCCCAGCTCCCCCTGCCATGCCATGAGCAGGGATACCTTCTAGACCAGGTTCCTCCGGAACACTTCCAGGAACAGGGCATCCATAACTTCTCTGGGCAATGTGTTCTAGTGCCTCACCATGCTCACAGTGAGGAAGTTTTTCCTATTGTCTAAACCTGCCCTTTTTCTCTTTAAAGCCATTCCTTCTTGTCCTGTCACAACATGTCCTTGTAAAAAGCCCCTGTCCAGCTCTCTCGTTAGCCCCGTTTAGGTACTGGAAGGCCTCAATGAAGACTTGCTCCAGCAGGTCCCCATTCTCTTTTATTTGGGTTCCAATAGCTGGACACAGCACTTCAGGTGAGGTCTCACCAGAGCAGAGTAGAGGGTGAGAATCACCTCCCTCAAGCTGCTGTGCACACTGTGTTCCATCAAAAGAATGGGCTGGGAGCTCACAGTGTCAGCTCATGTCAAGATTCTCATCCACCAACACCCCAAATCCTCCTCCCCAGAGCTGCTCTCCATCCATTCTCTGCCCAGCCTTTGTTTATGTTGTGTTTGGGATTGTCCCAACCCAGGCGTAGGACCTTGTACTTGGCCTTGTTGAATGTCATGAGGTTGACACAGGCCCCCCTATCAAGCCTGCCAAGGTCTTTAAAGGTACCTGTCCGAGGACCTTTTTCAGTATGAAAATTGGGTAAGAAGATGAGAAATCTGTGAATAAAGCGTACAAGGCTACAGACCCAACAGAGGAATGATAAGGAAGGCAGTGATGAAAACCAAACCTGGCCACTGATTGATGAGGGGGGTATAGGAAGGTTCATTCCAGCAAGTTTATCTGAGTAAGGACCTGCTCCTGGAAAACAGGGAAGAAGTGAGGAAATCAGAATGAAAAAGTAGAAAGAAATCAGAAGTGGACACAGTGACAAGAAACAAACCTGTTAATTGCGCTAATTGATGAGCTGTCAAGAAACCACAGGCATCACTCAGCCTGGCCTTTGCATCTGGTAGGGCTTTAGACTTGAGGGTATCCCACTGGACTGGGAGGAGTGCCACAGGAAAAGGAAAGCAGGGAGGGACAAAGTAAGGGTAGGTAGGAAAGGGTATAAAAGAGGTGGGTTGTAAAACTGGGCAAATTGGTACACTTCTATGTCTGAGCCTTCTGCCCAAGTGTCACAGAGTGTCCTATCAGACATCTTCTTAGTAAATGTTTATTTTTTCTCTATTTTTTCTTTATTGGGTAATTCCACTCTCTACTCCCTGTCTATGTGTCCTGCAAGGATGAAGTGCCAGCTACTGATGGCAGCTGTGTGTGAGTGAGGTGTCAGCTACTGGAGTGAGGGAGCAGATCTCAGTGCCAGCCACTCACAAACAGGGCGTTGCTGTGGGTAACAGCCCATGTGCTGGGTTGGTGGGGGAACAAGCGTCTTCCCCAGACCTGTTGTGTATGTCTGCTCACTAGCAAACTTCAAACAGGACCATGTGGCGGGGCAGGGACCTGTGTGATGGGTGTGGTGGTCTGGGATCTGGGCAGGGCTGTTGGGTGGAAAGGGAGACCTGTGCTGGTACTTGGGGACCTGTGAATGTGCCTGTGAGCCTGGAGAGTGTCAAGCGTGTGATTGCACCAGTGACCTTCTGCCTCTGTCCTTGGCCAGAGTGCCTCAGAGAGTTCTGAGATACTATAACAATTCATACTTGTCAGGTTTCAAGTAAAGATACAGTATTTCTGGTTTGAGCAATAGTATTATGCACTTTTAGAATTTAGGTGGTGGCACTCAGGAGCTGAATGCAAAAGATCTCCGTCATATGATTTAAGTTTAGTGGGGTGTATGACCTTAAATTTCTAAAAAGGAAGTTCTGCTTTTAATATAAAGAAATAAATAAATCTTCTTCTGCTGAAGTAAAATGAGCTATCACATGGTGCTGCTTAAACTTTTATCTCAGTGACTCTATCTGTGTCTGGGCTAAAGCATTAAGCACACTTGACAAATAACCCAATTGTCCATGTTCTGTTTCAGACTGAGAAAATTAGTAGGATCATATTGAATTTTAAGATCTACATAAATTATTAGTTTACTGTGGTTTTAAGTGAAAATACATAACTATGTTTAACTTACATCCTAAAAAAAAAAATGCACTGAAATCTCTTATCAGAATTTGCAGATGTTCTTTAATGGACTTGTAAAAATGCTTTCATTTTTGTAATACAGCCATTTAAGTAGGTTGTCTTCACGCTCCCTGTTTTCACAACAGTTAATGTACTTAGCGTAGTGTAACTGATGTTTCTGAAGGAACATCATAATCCATTTTCCTTCTTGACTTTAAAAGTTGTGTTTTACTTTGTGAAAACTTTTTACTGTCCCAGTGGAACATGAGGAGGATCTGGTGGTCTGCTGGTATATGCTAACATATTAAGAAGTGTAATGTTGCAATGTTTTTATTGTTAGCTGTATTTAATAATAGATTTGGCTAATCTTCCTCTTTTTCTTTCCCGGCAGCCGATTTATTTTGCACATTCCAAGTGAAGAGAGAGACAATGCAATCAGAGTGTGTTTTCAGATTGAACTTGCCCATTGGTTTTATTTGGATTTCTACATGCAAAACACACCAGGATTACCTCAGTGTGGGATAAGAGACTTCGCTAAAGCTGATATCCTTTTTATTACTGGGATTATTTTCTGTCTCAGTGGTAAAGTGCAAACTGAATATTGTTAACGGTATTTCATAGTATGATAATGTCAATTCATGTGTTAATGATTAAAAGTTAATATTGCTAGGTATGTGATGTTACTGGGTTCACTGCTTCCATAATTTTGTGGCACCCACAAAAGAGTGGTTCTGGACCACTTCTTGGACTGCTACAGAGCTATGGAAAATGTCAGTTTCTGATATTTGAGGATTTTTCCTCATGGTTGCACTTTGCATGCTAGGTAGGTTTCAAGGATGAGCTATTGGGGCTCTTCAAACTGAACTCCACAGTTTAATTAAGTTTCAAGTAAATAGTGACCTAAATGTTGAAGTAGTTGAAGGTGGTATGTGTTCCCCCATGGGCAGTGGTATGCATTTGTTGGAAGTCTCTGTTTGTAGGGTAGAGGATGCATTTTTACTGAATTCAAATGGTTGGCCTCTGCTTTTTTTGTTGTTTGCAAGGGCTGCTGGAATGTGTACTATCTAGTCCTTGCTAGAGGAAACTTTCTGGCTTTCATCCAGCAAGTGTTTTAGTTTTAACCTTTTTCCATATGTTCTTAATGAGAGATTGGAATATTGCTTCTAACTTTGAGAATAGTATTATCTATGGTTTCACTACCTAACATACTTATCTCTGTTAGTTTCATAATATAGATCTACTTCGAAATACCACAGCTTTTATTTTAACAGTAAACTGTAAAAATACGGTAATATTCTGTTGGTCGATGTTATGCTGTTATTTTATATATGCTTTTAATTATAAATGTATTTTCAGACAAGCAAAAGTCTCCTAGTAATTGTAGGCAGTGCAGAAAAAATGCAGCGTAATAGATGTTATATGTTCATTACTTCTATCCCTTTCTAGCCCATATTTGCCACAAATATTACTTCTGCAGTGTCATATTTTTAAGTATTCTGCTGTGGAGTATTCTTTATTGGTAGTATAATGTGTGTAATATATAATATTAACACTTTTATTAAGGATTTGCAGATTTTCTCTCAAAATGTTAGAGTTACAGAGGTTGCTTATGTTTTCTCTGCATGGTGAGTTTTGATAAAATGTATTAGAATTTAGATTTCTGTAACTGTATGCCTTTCAAAATAAATTTTTTTGCATCACAAATACTGAAGATAGGATTCTGTGCCATAATCTTAACAAATGTTTGTGGGAAAAATTTACTCCCAGTTATTTCAAGCACAGGGAACTGAATTTTTTTCTGTGTCGCTCACTCAAAACTAAGAAAATGTGTTTACAAACAATACATACTCAGAGTAACTGTTACAGGGTTACTTTTTTTCAGAATTAGGGAGACCTTCCTTCAAACAAGTGCAATCTTTTTTCTTGTCTTCTTTTTTTTTTTTTTTCATTTTTTAAAATTGGTTTGTATAGGAATTGCCAAATTATTTGATGTGCTCTGACTTTTAGTGTTTGGTAATTGATTATTCATAATATTTTTTACTTCCAAAAGAATATATCTTGAAAGCACTTAGGGGAGGGAATGTTTATTCTAAATTTTGAGTGAATATCTTTTGTATTCAGTATGTGATTTGGAACTGGCTTGAGTTTATCTTCCTTAACGTGCTGCTGTACTCTTCAATCATTGCCCTTTTTTACTGCCTCAAGGTGAAGATGTACAGAAGGTTTTAGTTGAGTGGAAAGAATACAAAATGGGAGTGCCAACCTATGGTGCAATTATTCTTGATGAGACACTTGAAAATGTAAGTATGGAAATAGTCGTGAAGGACTGTCTAGAGGGAAGGATGGCATATGCTGGCAGAAGTAATTCTTTGTTGTTTACATTTTTCTTCTGGAGAAATTTACATTCACTGTCAGATTTGCAGAGATCTGACAGTTACTTCATATTGGTGTCTGTGTACAGAAATACAATATGTGAGACAGAAAACACACTTCTGCTTGCTTTCCTTCTCAGGTTTTTTTTTATTTTTTTATTCTGAGTTACATGATTCAATAAGAAAATTCACAGCTCTTGCTAGAACACAGCAAACCTAATGGTTTCCTTCCTTCAGGCTAAGGTATCCTTTTGGAGAACAAGGGGATGGTGGAGGGAAGACATTTAATAAAATTGGGTAGAACACCTGCATGTGTGACAGTTGCATTCCCTTGTATTTTGTAGGTTCTTTTGGTTCAGGGCTATTTAGCAAAATCTGGTTGGGGATTTCCAAAAGGGAAAGTAAATAAAGAAGAAGCACCTCATGACTGTGCTGCTAGAGAGGTAAGTTATATCAACTCCTTTAAAAATAAGTGAAATTTTGCTGAAATCAGGATGTATGTGTTGGATGAAAAGGCACTTTACTTAGGTAATCTCTTTATTGAAATCACATGAATAAATAGTCTGTTCTTGCAGTCATCTTCTTATGTACCTTCTGATGCCTTTCTGATTTCCAGAATAGTAATTAAGGTTATGGCTACATATAATTAAAAGAACCCAAACTGCTTTATGTTTCAAATTGTTTTGCACTAATGTGCTAAATGAAGTGAGTACTATTTTTAAAGTTCTCTGCTGAACTGTGAATTTACTTTTCGGTATTACTCATGGTGCTTGGAAAGTCTTACGTAATTTATGGCTTTTGGCATATTAATTTCAAGGGTCACCATAACTGTAAAAAAGTGAGGAATGCGAATTTGGCCTATGTACACTGGTCTGTATAAAGAGGCTAAGGAGCTGAGTTGGAGGCTGTAGAATTTTATGTAAAAATTGTGAAGAACTTTACTTTTCTATTTTTCAGTTATGCAGGAACAAGAATCAATGTATGTGGCAAATAAAATCTGAAAAATAAAATGATCTGTGGTATTTATTGCTCCTGGAGACCTAGATATGTAGTGAAGCTACATATTAGAAATGGCCTGTAAAAGAGTATTACTGGTACAAACTCAGTGTTCATTCAACGTAATACATCCCGAGTGTTTGAGAGAGAAAATTAAGGTGAGGGAAAGTAGTATGATGCATTTAGTGTTCTTCAATTGGATTGAATCAGTACGTGAGAAATCACAGGGTTTTGGTTGGTTTGTTTGTTTTGTTTGTTTGTTTGTTTGAAATAACCTGCCAAGGATGAACTAGACATAGCTGCTTCAAGAAGGAATGACATGAAGTATGTCTTCCTCTTTACTTCAAGTTATGCCAGCAAAAGCATTAAAGGGGGTACAGTTATAGTGGGGGAAAAAAAATCTTTGATGGTGGTGTTAATTTGAAAAATTGATTTAGATTTCACTAGTGAACAGCACTGTTGCTATGATCTTTTTTCCATCAAATTAGATTGTTATTGTGGATAGACTGACAAATTCTTCAAGGCTTACCCGTGGCCAGGAATTGGGATGTCTGTAGTATCTGAAATAAGTCTTTCAACTGCTTTCACTGAAGTCAGCGCAGGTCTGAAACCATAAGCTGCATCTGTGTAAAGTCTAACTGAAGAGATCTTCACTTGGCAGTGCCTACACAGTTCAACAGTATTTCAGAAGTTGAGGAGGACTAACCTCATCCATATTAATAAATTGCTATATGAAGGTGTAATAGAGTTGTTTCAACTTGCATTACAGGTCTGCTGTCTTAGAGAAATATAAAGCATGTAGATACTTTTTCCGTTTCTAAACATCTATGTGTAAAGGCTTGTTTTTCCCAGCAGCTTTAATGGATATATCTGAAAAATAGTCATTCCTTTGCTTGTGATAATAGGTTGTGAAAGGATAACTCTGAATACACAGACACTAATTTCATCTGACTACTTTTCAGGTGTTTGAAGAAACTGGGTTTGACATAAAAGATTATATCTGCAAAGAGGACTACATTGAGCTGCGAATTAATGATCAGTTAGCACGGCTGTACATCATTCCAGGAGTTCCCAAGAACACGAAATTCTACCCCAAAACTAGAAGGGAAATTCGGGTATGTGTTAACCTTGTTTGAATCGATAGGAACTTTGCAGAGCCTGATTCTTAAAGCCAGAAGTGTGTAAAGTAATGAACCCTCTAAGCACAATGAATGCCTCAAATGCTAGGTACCAGTGGCATCTCTGCATTGTAGGGTTTTGTGCTGACTTCTTGCAGCTCACCTGCAAGTCTGATACTTGACCATCTGTCTGACATCTGCATTCATCATGAAAACACAATAGAGCATGCTGCCAAAATGTAATTCTCCTTTTCTCATAGTGGTGTATATATTAATAATTTCATATTATTCCTAGTTACAGATGCTTATGTAACTATATACTATCAAGTTGTAATTAATTGGGGATATGCAAAAGCCTGCATATCAGAAGGACAAACTAAGGGTTGTTTTCTCTCTTTTATGGCTAATACTGTCCAGATTTAAAAAATAGTATATTTTAAGGAGGAGGTTAGGAAGGGGACAGAAAAAGGGGACTGTTTTGGATGTATCGTGTACCATTAGGCTTTTAAAAGGTATTGTGAAAGGGAAAGGCAAAGGCTCAGGTAGCAACACTTTGGAACCTTTGTCCCCAGTGTCTGTAGTCTTTGAAGTTTGAATATTTTTTTTCTTGTATGGCATTCAGTTTAAAACAGCTATATTTCCATGCAGATGGTGTCACTGAACTAGGCATCTTGCTTTCTAAATAGGGAAGGTAGTTGACTGGACAGGACTTAATTTTTTGCATTAGAGACCTGTTTTTCAAAATATGAAATAAAATGACATTTGAGGGTTTTTTTAAATGTACAGTAAATATTCCCCTTTGTAGAACAGTGGCTCTATGCGTGGGAATGTTGAAGAGTTCGTGCAGTGACAGAGTTTTGAAGCTTTGTCTTCATCTGATCTAATGCAGCCAGGCAGGCTGGTTTTGTATTCCCTGTAGAACTATATTGAAAACTTGTTCAGTTTGTAACTTATTTCTATAATTTGCATCTTGTCTGGACCTGGGGCTTTGGGAGTAGATTCCGTGATAGAAGATCTGATGTGGATTCTTCTACGCTGTCTGTGGTCAGAATTCCTGATTTTGGTCCCCAGTCTGCAAAGTATACTATTTAACTATTAAAACTATAATGTATTAACAGTAACACAAGTCCTTTCCTATCCCCATGTTTTTTTTCTTTTATAACAAAACTTGAAACTTGCTGTCAAACTAAACACCCTTTTTACTTTTAAATGAGTATTGGTGCTCCAGTATTGATGGCATTTTAAGTAAAAAGTTACTGAAAATTTTTAAAAGTCTGTACATTTATTTATGGCAGTCCTTGTGCAGTGGTTTGGTTGGTTTGTTTATGAAACTCTTATTCAGAATTTAGTTGCTGATTTAATACCTTTCATATTTTAGGTGCGATTTCATGCAATGAGTTTGTGCTGTACCATCTGCTACTGTAGTGGCAGTCGGAAGATACATGTTTATAACATTCTGCTAAGGCTGCAATAGAGGGTATTTTGATTTTATTTCTTGTCTTTCTAGAATATTGAGTGGTTTTCCATCGACAAATTACCATGCCATAGAAATGACATGACCCCAAAATCCAAGCTGGGTTTGGCACCTAACAAATTTTTTATGGCAATTCCCTTCATCAGGTATGTTTGAGATGAGGCAAATGCTAGGCCAAGGTCTTTCAGACAACTTTAAATTCTTTAGATTTGTTTTGGTAAGTAGATCTTGTTGTACTTCTCCTTGTTCACAGGCCATTGAGGGAGTGGATTTCCCGAAGGAATGGAGACTCCTCAGACAGTGACAATGGCTTTTCATCTGCAGGGAGCACACCCTCTAAGCCCAACTTGGAAAAAGCTAGGTAAGAACCAGGTCAGTTTAACACTTCTATGTTCTTTCTTATAAAACACTGGTCATACAAAGCTGCTTGTCCTTTTCTCTTTCTCCAAGTATTCATGTTCCAGTCATAGAATAGGTTAATAAAAAAAAATACAAATGTAGACTTGTATCATAGGATAAATAAGGTGAGAACTTAATTAATGTCATGATACACAGGTGACAGAACTGAGATGATTTCCTGAGTCCTGTCTATGGGAATCAAAAAAACCAGAAGCTAAAGCAAGTAGATAACTTCCACTGTTTCAAGTTCAATATTTTTGGCACTTCTGCACAGGAAAAGTAGGGCTCTCTACAGTAGGACTGTAAAGTACTGTAAGAAGTGGCTAGCTAGATAAAACCTGTGGGGATCAGTAGGGGAACAAGTGCTGCTGGCTTTAGATTCAGCTGAGTGAAAAGTGGTAGAGCAAACCGTAAAACCTGTAGTCCCTATGAAAGGGCTCCAGTATTTTGAGCCAGGGCAACACCAACACTGGGAACAACACGACAGATGTTAATGTGGACTTGGCCTTTGTCTGTGGAGAATACAAATGGCAGTGAGCATTATTAGAGTTTCCATACTAGGTTACTTAAGCTTGTCTTCCAGATTGTTCTCAAAAAGTAGAAAAATCTTTCCTATTTGTCTTCTGCTGTCAGTAGATCTGAAGTTGTGTTGTAAACTGTCTTTGTTTTGTACTAGATCCAAACTTCGCTGTAGTCAACAGGTGTTTACAGATGGCTTTTCAGGAGAGCAGTGGGTGAAGCCAAAACAGCCACAGAAGCCATACAATCATCCTGAGGTGTCTGAAGTTTTGAAAATAAAGGTAGGTTGTTTCTTACGCAAACATATGTATCTAGACTATTTAAAACAGATGTCTTTGTTCATACAGGTTTCCTCTCTAGGACAGAAATAGTGAATTTCATCACCACAGTATGCAAAAATAGAAGCATGGAATGGGGGAATACTCTTGGGAATCGTCTGATTAATCTCATACTAGAGGTGGTGGTATCAGGTAGTAATTGTGTTGTTTCATGTACAGATAGTAATTAGTACTTGCCATTTTGGTGTTATCTCTAGTGAGATAACACCATGTTTCTTCTGTATTTTTGTACTTACAGCAGCAATACCTGGGCCACAGTGTATCTGCATCACTGCATGGGAACTCACTTAACTGAATTTATTGTATAATAATTCTGTCATAGTGTAAGAGAGAATGAATAACATCTGACGGCTCTGTGGCTTGAATATATGTTTGGTTAATTTCAGTGGGCTTTACTTTGTCTGCAGAAGAAGCTGTTCACATATTTTGAAGTTACTTGGAGGGAAGTTTTAGTTAGGAAGTAGGAAGTGTCAGTGCAATGATGTCCAATTCTGCCATTTAAACTCTTCCCTCTACTTATTTTGGACTTAACATTAGAGTCAGAGCCTGAGGAACAATGGCAGAAAGCAAAGTCAAGACGCTTCCAGCCAAAAGAAGCGAACAAATGGACTGCACAGTCAACCAGTTAAGCAAAACCATTCCAGGACAATGTCCTGCTGATACAAAGTAGAGTGCATATCTATCAAGAATATATTTGATCAGAGTATTTGATACGCGTTTGTAGATGTGTAACATATCTTACCTTGTATACATACGCATCTATAGACAAGCATACTAAGTTTCAAAGTTTGCATTTTAGAAGTAATGCTAGCTGTTGAAAATTTGTCAGCTGCTTCAGTACACAATCCTGAAGCTTTCCAGCTTCCAGTCATGTAAAAGCCTTCTGTAGGGTGCAGTAATAACTCAGTGTAGTACATGTCTTATTTATTCATGTATGATGTCTTACTGTAAACATGGGGTTTTGTTATGCAACACTTAAAACATGGTAGTGCAAATGCTTATTTATTTCCCTTCTCTGCAGCAAGAACGCTGAGATGCAGACTTGGCTTGGATGCCAGAATCTCATGTAATTTTTTAACCATACAGTAGAGCTGTTTACAGGAGTTTGTAAATTCCAGTATCACACACTTTGCTTGTTACATTCCTTTGCAGTAACTAATTGTGTTTGTCCAGTTCTTCTCAATGGGAGAAGACTCACTGGGCTGTTGCTCCCTTTTATAGTAGAATGTTCTTTTGATTCCCTGTTTTTTATGGCTCTTCCGTATACTTTGTTGGCTCTTGTGCAGCAGTGAGCCCCCAATTCTCTATGCAGCTCAGCTGGCTTGTCCAGGCTTTAGTTTTTCTTGTTTACAGGCTTTAAACTAGATTCTTCCCATTCTGGCTTGTGGTTATTGCCTTCTTTCTGTTATTCATGTAAACATACAGAAACCATAAATTCGTCCTGTAAAATCCTCACTGCAGCAAGAAATGATTAGTTATGTTTGAGTCTGAGCGTAGAAGAATGAATTTACTGGCCAGAAATTTGGATGGATAGGGAAAACTGTAATGGTAATCTGTAGGATCTTCATGGAAACAAGTGGAATTGTTAATGCCTCACAGTTACTTTGTAGGTTCTTCACAGACGTTTCTAAATATTTCTCTTTCTCTGTTTCACTTGCGTTTTCATGATTGTCAGTCTTTTGAAGTTTCAATATTTTGTGTCCCAGTGATAATTTTCTGATGTAATTTGAAGGCCAGGAAACTCTTAATTTGCAGAGAGTGCAAAGGGCCATGTTTTTTCTGTATTTGTGTACTTACAACAGCAATACCTGGGCCTAAAACAACTTTTCCCTGGAGAGTTCTAAGTTTGTGTCTCTAAAGCATGTTAGTTTAATTGACAGTAGCAGCATGTTTGCAAATACATTCCCCTTGCCTTTTTTGGGACAAGGTGATTGAAGAGTGGGCTTATGCATGTACAACTTTGATTCCACACCATCATATGCAAGACCCTTCCATCTTAAAACAGTTAGAAAGTACTCAAAATTTTCCCATAAAAGTCTGCATTTTAAAAATGTTTTGTTGACTGTTAAAAGGTTGCATGCTTCTGAAAGACTTGTGGACTTGAAGCATGCTTGCTACATAAAGTAACATGACAGAATTCATGCTGGATTAGAGGTAAAATACATGAGGTGTGTCAAAGCAAATATAACCAGCATACCTTTTAGGTAGATGATGCTTAAACTATACCCCTGAAAAATACAATGTAATTTCTTAATCATAAAATGTGTAATCTATGGTCATTCTCTTCACCAGAAATGTGAAAAAAGGCTTAATCCAAGAAGACTTCAAGATAACTTTGAAACAGGCAAGTGCAGTCAGAATTTTCATCCGCTGCCCTGTGCTGCAGGCTGAAGGCACCCGAATAATGGTGGTTGAGGGTTTTTCCTCATGCCAAGCTACCAAATCTTATAAAGCCATGTTTTTCCAAGGTAGTCTGAGGTTTTGTTTGTTTTTTAATGGAAAAGATACTGTTTCATGTTGGTTTTGTAATTTTTCTCCTTAATTATAAAGCCTGACTGATATACCAGGTGGCTGAGTAAAAAAGTAACTAAAAGCTAGTTTAGGAAAATAGCGTCTGAGTCAACACAGCACTGGTAATTGAGTGTTTTTTCAAGGCTTTCTGTCCTGCTAGTAATAAGCTGCAGCAGAGTGCACACAGTTTTTTACTCACTGCTCAGAAAATAGTGCCGATGTTTTTCCTCCTTATTAAGAAATGGCTTGTGAAACAATATTATATGTGTAAAACTGGCTATTGAAAGTGTTTCCAGACTGCAGTGACTTTTAAGATTTATTCTAGCCTCTAGATAACGTGTAAATATAGCTGTTTGACTCTTCTTCTGTTTATGACCAAACATACAGGTTTGGGTATAAATATTAATTGAATATATGTTTGAGGTATGGCTTTGTGTTGTTATTGATACTTTTATTGGCAACTACCCATTTAAAATTTTTCATGCTTTTTTCTCTTTAAGCAGAAGCAGCATATGAGATGTGTTGCTCCAGTGAAGACCCACTGCCAGAACATGTAGAGGGACATTCTATGGCATGCAATGGCCATTACAAATTTGCTTTTTCATCAAGAGCTTTCTTGAGTTTCAAGTTTGACCATGATGCCATAATGAAAAGTTTTGACCTCTGACAGCAAACTTACTAGGAATAAGAATCAGACTTGCCTGTTGCAGTTGAGGGGGTTTCTTATCCAGCCTTACTCTTTCTCAGGAGTTTTTTATTTTGTTTTGTTTGTTTGTTTTTAAATGCAATGCAGGGACTGACTGCTGGTTTGGAAGGGTTTGTTCTCTTTGCAGTATGGGAGTGGCATAGTCAAGTGTTGCACTTTAAATGCAGTCTAGCCTTTGTCCACAAAAGTACCTTTCCAATGTTCAGTTCACTTGTTCCTAGCTGTGCATTAGAGGGCATTCTTTTTACTTGTGTTTTATTTTTTGTGGTTTAAATTTTTTTTTTATTTTAACTTGCTGTGTGTTTTGTAGAATGTCATTGACTTTTTTTTTTAACTGTTGGAGTGTACCAGCTTGCTAACCTTTTAATTGTTCTGATGTAAATTATTGGACTTGTTAGTCATTATTTTGTAGGACATTGCAATATTAAGCAGTGGCAATGAAATTAATTCTCAGAGGACACCTCTGTCCTAGTGATTTTGAAACCAAGTTGCACATTTCAAACCTAGCCTCAGCCTGTCATCCTTTCTCTGTACTGATTGTTTGCCCCACATACCTTCCCTCCTTAACACTGATAGTTTTTGTTGGCTGGCAATCACTAGTACTTGAGTCAAATCTATAGCATGTTGACTTTTTGTACCTCCTCTTCCTTGGTCTTCGATAACGACACTCAAACTGAGTAGAACTCAGCCCTTCAAAGTGTCTAAACTCTTGTGCACTGCCCACAGCTGCATAAGAAGTTACAAAGCAGCTGCTTGCAAAAGAAGAAAAGCTTAAACTTGTCTGTGAGAGGTTACTTGTGTAGAATTTATACTGAATGTAAATAAGCCTCTGTAGATCTCGCTGAGGAGGAAGGCAGGTGCATGGATAATAGAGGCATTGTGTGACACTGAACAGCTTAATCAGGCTTCCAATAACTATTCCAAGGGTGTTCAGTATTGTATTCTGTGCTGTTGTCCTCAGATCTCTTGTGTAGTGTATCTGCTGTGTATATATCCAGTAGTATTGAATTGCACTTGCAGTTAGCATATAAATGATCTAGCCTCATTTTCAGCTACAGTGCTTTCTTAGGAAAAACATGAAAGATGGGGTGGGGATGGAGGGGAGGAACAAAAAAACCTGTAAGAGTTGAGGTGATGAGCTGTTACATCACCTTCAAGTCAGTGGGTTTTGAGCACGTGCTTCGCAGTGGAGAGAAATGCACTGAAATAATTTGTCACAGCAGCTTGTGATAGCGAGCATGTCCCAGATTTAAAAATGGACCTTTCTCTAGAATAGAGGTGATTGATAACTTCATAGGTTGAATGAGCTACGCCCTTGTAGTGTATGTACATGCACTGAGTTTTTATGCAACTCATATATGTCATCCAAAACCAAAATCCTGGTCTTCCTTCAACCACCCTACTTCATCTACCCTACCTGATCTGTTACCTAGTGTTCTGCTCAGAAATAGCTTTAGAACTTTCTCCTGGTTTATTCACCTGCTTGACACCAGGTGATTTGGAACTCTAATGCTGTAAAAATTTTGGCCATGGGAGTGTTTCAACTTCGGTATCAGTCAACAGGAGAAATGGACTACAGCATTTCCTCCTTCTGGAGGACAAGGGTTCTGAGGGCCTTGTTTTTCAAGACCAAATTGTGAAATAGCTCAATCTAGCTTTGACTCACTTTTATTTTCTTTTTTTTTTCTTAAATGTATCCAAAGGCCATACAATGACGAAGAGTAATTGAGAAGGTAGGATAATGCTGGAGGAGGTTACGTTATTCAGCTTCAGGTGAAAACTAATCTTCAGTTACTTCTTTAGTGCTTTTTTAGTTGATTTCCCAGCAAAAGTGCCTTTACTCATGGTGAGGCAGAAGTTTGTATCATATCCTGAGGCTGCTACTGCCTGTGGAGTTAACAGGACTCTCCTAAGGCATAATTAAATAACAGGCTGTGGAAATCTTTTTATAAATAAGTTGACTCTTCAGATAAATTAGTTATAGATCATTTAGTGCTCTGTGAAATAATGGGGATGTTGATGAAACAGTGAACTTGGAGCATCTGTCATCTGTTTGGGAAGTCCTGTCCCAGGCAAGAGGAAGTCTTTAGAACAATTGAAGCATGTTCTATGAATAGGAGATGCTGGCTGCCCTCTGTTTACTGTGTCATTTTTTTCTTCTTAGTGAAAGGTTGGTTTAGTATAAGAGACATTGGTTGCTTCATTAAGCAACCCAAAGTGAAGCTTATACATATGTCATGATTTTAGTAAACCTAGCCTTAATGTGAGTTGCAAATAAATGTGATAAATATGCAATAACTTACTTCTTTGTATAAGGGTACCATTTCCTGTAGTAGCATTGCTTTCTGCTTTCTGCTTTATTCTAAAACTATGTAAGTGTGGTGGCATGTGATCCACTTGGTGGGCTCCGTCATGCCCTGCGCAGTGAACGTTTTGTTTAATATTTTTTGTGTTCTTATTTCATCATCCTTCTATAATTGTATTTCTAAGTTTAGAAGTACTGTTTACATTATCTTCCATAAAGCAGTGAAGAAACAGCAAGTGAGATACAGGCTTTAGTTCTGTGAGTTTTTACTTTACAGGAGCTAGACACAGGGAAATAGGAACTGTTTGCATGTCAGACCCGAGAGCTGGTGTCGAGATACTTGAAAAACAAACACTGTCAATTTGAGAATGCTGCCATGTTAGGGGTTATTCAGATTATGAACGGTCAGTGTTCTTGGAATCAATTTACAGAGTAAACGAACATTTAGCAGAAAAACCTACAGCTGTGTTGTGCTAGGAATCTGGTACTAGTGTGCAGTTTCTAGTACTACATCAACTCCCTGCTTTAGCATGAGGTTTTTAGCATCTCTCCTTCTCAGAATGCTTCTATACTTTGACCTTGAACTGAGGAGTGGCCTGCCCAGTTAAGTGACTGAAGTGCTGCTGACTTCAGCTCCCTGATGTACATCAATCATCCAGGTTTTGAAAGTAACTGTATTGCACAGTTTGAAGTCTGGCAACAGTGGTTCTGGGAAGGAGAGGGGGAAATAGCTTTATTTATTGCACAATCAAGGTATTATTTTTAAACACAATATAAATTCTTTAGACCAAACATGCGTAAATAGTTTCTAATGAAATTTTGGGCCTAATCACTGTTGCAGGCTTCTGTGCTGTGCTCCAACCTTCCTGAACTAATTTGGTGATTTGAGAACAATACTTAGTGTTTTTACCTACCTGTGGCTGTTATAGATGTAACAGTTACTTTTGAAAACAAGGCAGGCTTCAGGTCTGGCTACTTCTAACATACTTGCTCTCAGATTGTAATTTCAGATAAGAACAGAGTTCTTCCAACCTTTACTTAATGTAGTGATTTGCTTTTGCACTCATGCCATTATGGTGTGAAGAGCAAAGAGTCTACATTAAGAATCCAAACTCCACTATCCTGTGGTGCAAGACAGCACTGCTGCTCCAGGGGTAACTGGCTGTCCAGTTGTGAGGTCAGTGGGCTGCTTAATCCTCAGATACCTGGGGTTTTGTTACAAATTCTGAGCAACAGGTTTCTCTTCCAGAGGTAAAGCCAGGTGCCTTCATGTTTTAAGTTAGGAGGTTATATTCTAAATGTGTTAGGAAGCTCATAGTTATTGAGAATTAGTAGAATAGTCTCTCTTCTTGATTTAATTTCTGTAAATAAACTGATTTTAAGTCTTGCACTGTAAATGTTAAATAATCTGGTGCTTATACATGACTTCATAATTTCAAATTGTTTTTGTTATTACAGTATTTCAGCTTTTGAAACAACCAAAATTATTTAAGATATGATAAATTTATACAAACTAACTGAAGGTGCTTTTACAGTAAATTAGACTTAGAAACTTCCAAAATAGGTTTTTGTTCTTATGCATTTATAGCAATAGTGTAGTTCAAGAATGGAAGTAGGCTAAATGCTAGTATTTGCACTGTTCTTAATCCCGTATGTAAGCACTGATAGATGCAGTAGGATTTGTGCTGTGTGTGCATTTCACTTTTTCATGTAGGTTGTGAACTTAAAAGGAAGTCAACATAAACAACAATTACACTGGCCATATTCAGGATTGTATCAGAGGAACTATGCCAGATTGGTAGCAGTACAATAAAACAGAATGCTTGGGGTTTAACTTGTCTTTCCATTGAAAATGTTAGGTTCAGTGAGACTTAACTTTTTTGTACAAATTCAGCTTTACAGAAGTCCTTATCTTTAAATTGTTCTCAGCTCTAGATGCTTCTGGGAAGTCAAAAGTGTCTTCAAGTCCTCCTTCAGTTCTTCCAGGAAAAAAAGCGCTTCCTTTTAAGTAACTGTAAACATTTCACAGTACAGAATGTTTAAATTTGAAAAGGTCTCTATGGATTTTATTGAAAACAGAGTATTTTGTCATTTCTAAGCATTTATATTGTTGATCAAAAGAACTAGCTTCTTGTTTCCAGTATGGGTTACAGTTCAGTGCTTTTAAAAAAATGATTACAGCTCTTGGAGCAATAATCATTTTAAAATAAGGCATTCATAGCTTTTTAAGAAAACACATCCTGCAAACAGAGTTCTCTATAACACATTTCCAACAGTGATGAGAAAAACTTTGCGAATTTTTTTAAGCCTGTTTGATCAAAATTACTAAACTGTGGAGATTTTTATCTTACTGGTGAGTTACATAATTTTGTTATGCAGAAAAAGTATGGAGAACTGCATGATTAAGAACTCCTAGCAAATACTTCTCATGCCAATACTTGCAACAGAACTTTACTGTGTCTGCATGGCAGTGCACTATATGGAAGTTGAACTTCATCCCCGAGGAGCAGTGTAGCTGGGTTTGCAAGGCACTTTTACCATTAAAAAGCAAAACAGACCGCCCCCCCGCCCCGTAAGAAGGTGTGGGGTTATTAATTCAGGCAGAATGCTCGACTGGTGTTCACGTTCCAGGACCCAGATGTGGGTATTGCTTCCAAACGATGACACTTTACAGGGGAGCACTGCATGCCTTGCAGAAAACAGGAGCCAGTGATCTGTGGTATGGCTCATGCATGAAGGGTGATGTCTTCCCATTTGTTTAAAGCTCAAGAACTCAATCTGTTTTCCTCTGTGTGTATGTGGCACATCAGTGCTGATTAAGTAGAAAGTACGTACAGCTAAAGGGTTAAAACCATTACAGATTTTATTCAACTTCCATTATGTCCTTTTGAAGAAAGTTTGCATTAGTCAGCTCTTCAATTGTATTAAATAAAACCTGTAACTACCTGTAACATCCGCTGTACTGACGATGGTGATTTTGTTTGTTATGAATTGATTCAGAAACTGAAGCACACCATTTACGAGACTACAACTAAGTTGGCATTTTCTTCTATATTGTTATTTTTTCCTCTGTAAAATTAAATTACTTTATAAATAAACTTACTGAAGTACTGAAGTATAAGGATTGCTGGTCATTGTGAAATGTGAAGCCTGTGCTGCTGGTACAGGTTCTTCTTTCACTGTAGAATGTTTATGTGTTGCCTTAAGCCAGTCAGCAGCAGTGATTATAGGCAGTGCCAGGAAAGGAGTATTTTTTTAAAGTCAGTTGTAAAAGTGGATGAGGAGCCCATTCAACACAATGGAAAAAAGAACTTAAAATTATACATACTGGAGAAAGGAAGTATGTGAACTTCAATCAGTGATTTTAGAATATTTATGTAATATTGAGTATTTTGTTTTTGTTTTGATACATATAACTTGTTATTAAAAGAACTGGATGTGTGGAAACAGTTTCACATGTGCCCTTCCATTTCTATAAAGTGTTCATTGAAGCTGTAGAGGGTTTGTGGGAAGAAGTACTGATGTTCTTGAGCCCAGCTAAAACCTGTGGCTGGACCTGAGTTCTCAACTTTTCATGGCTCTACCATGTGAACTTTCCTGACAATGTCAAACTATCTCCCTCAGTAACTTTTCTTGGAAATGAGATACCTTTGTGCCAAGGTTGTCCCATTCAACGGTAAGGTGACAAGCCATGGTGAAACAACTCCCAAGGCAAAGCAACAGCATTAGAAATTTATTCAGAATATAAGAACATTTGTAAAATAAGTATTATAAATGCCTCTGTATAAATAAATGCAGTTTTTACAATTCTATATCAAATGAACACAAAATAGCTATTTTACAGCTGCTAGGAAACTAAAAGATAGCAAACATTTAAAGCTAATTCAGTAAGGTGAAAAGTTTCTAAAGTTACAATTCATGGTGTAGTATTAAAGGAGGAGAAAATTCTAATGAAACCAGTAGAACATGACATGAATGCAAACTTAGTCACATGTGCTTTGCAATAGCTAACAGTACATTCAAGCTGGTGAAGATTTAAATGTCACAGAATTAGAAAAAAAGCAAATGTTTTTTCTGAGCACTCTGTGAAATACAAAGTTTCATGCACTCTGGTGACTTAAGAAAATTTTAAAAAGTCCAATCATTAATTCATGAATGGAGTTAGGTTGGCAAGAACCACCTCTTTCCTGCTTTGCAAATTTATTATTTCTGCAACAAGTGTTAAGAGACTTAAGTTGCTGTAACTGTTGTAACTGATAAACACTCAGGTTTCTGGTGTGCTGCTACTTCAGAGTTGCATGAAAGGAGTTTGGGTTTTTTTGGCATTTTTTCTGAGGGTTGGTGCCATTTTAATGGGGTACACTGGAGCTGCAGCTGGTTACCACTTTTGAACAGTTTTCACAATAACATTAAACCTGTGACCACTTCCCTGTTGATCTTTTCCAATATGCCAACCAATGATGCAATAGCTGCTTGCTGAGGCAAATAACTGAACTGGTGGTCTGGCAAAATATGGCTACTGCTGAGCCTGGATGGTACCAGTGCTGCTTTTTCATCTACAACCCTTTTAGGGAAAAAAATGGGAGTGGTTTACATTTACTCATGATTTGTAATTTATTCTGAAGAACTTCTAGAACATAGTTGGCAGGGAAGATACATGCTACATATAGTGAAACAGAATCAGCAAATTGTTGGGCCTGGAAAAAGGCACTGAGGATGCAGCTTTTTATGCCTCTGTGTAAGAGTATCTGATTTTTTTATGGAAGAAACTCTTTACTGTGAGGGTGCTGAGGCACTGGCACAGGTTACCCAGAAAAGTTGTGGCTGCCCCATCCCTGAAAGTGTTCAAGTCCAGGTTGGATAGGGCTTGGAGCAACCTCATCCAGTGAATGATGTCCCTGCCCAGAGAAGGGGGTTGTAACAAGATGCTTTTTAAGGTCCCTTCCAAGCCAAACCATTCTGTGATTCTATTATTCTAGATAGGGGGAGAAAAAAAAAAGCCTAAGAGGCAGCCCAGTGCAGTAGTGGTTTCTGGTCCTCTTCAGTGAAAGGTATTTCACATGGAATTTGAGGTGACCTCATGTGACATGGGTGCTGCAGATGCCCAAGACAAAAGTGTAACTGCATTTTTGCCACAGCACAAGGTGGACACTTTTCTTTGTGTTTCTTCAGAACGAGTGTGCTCAGCTACCACCGAAGCTGATGGCAAACCACCATCCTCCTGGGGGTCAGAAAATTGGGCCAAAAAAGTGAAACATCACAAAGAGATGCTAAGCAGAACCATAAAGACAGAAGAAATCAATGTGCCTCCTCCCTCAAGAGACTAATTTGCAAAAATTTCTATTCACATTATAAATTAAGAAGTGCAATTATTTTGAGAAAGAGGACTGATCAAAACCAGAACATCACTACCTAAAAATTTTGAAATCAGCATTGTTTTAATTTGCTGTTGCAATCAATCACATGTGATGCTGGCTTTGTGGATGATGTATCAGACTCCAGAGAAGTAGGAATGACTAAGGATAGAAGACAACAGCAGCTACACTAGTAAGAGATGGGAAAATCAACCTGCTACAGTTCCAGACTTAACCAAGACTTAATAACAGTGCCATATTCTGAACACAAATTCCCACAACTGTGTTGTCTGCTTGACCTAACCCAACAGTGGGCAAAAAAAAGTCCTCTAAAAGTATTTCCTTAGTACTAGTAATGGGAGGAATAAATGAGAGATCATAACTCTAAATACGCTAGTAAAAAACTTGAGGTGCAACTCTCAATGTGTAAAGCAAAAAGGATAAACATCTCCTGAAATCAGATTCACTGGAAATCAGCCTGGAAAATGCAAAGCAGAGGCATAACACAGCAGCAGGCTAACACAGTGAAGGAACTCTACCTTGGCTTTTTAAAACACACATAAAGCTGTTTTACATACTCTGTCAAAAATAAGCAAATTCTGAATATAACAGGTGCTATGGCAGACTCCTGTATTTGGACCCCTACAGAAATCAACCTGATCCCCATAAGTTGCTTAATGTTCATTAACCTAACAAGCCAAAATTTGCACTTCAGTCAGTTTGATAATACAGTAATATGTGATTTTAACAAGAGAATGTTAGCAGTAACAAAAACTAACCTAAGAAGCTGTAAGACTTCACCATTCACATTCTGTTTGTGGCTGGATATCCATACATCTACACATTTCTAGTTTTGTGCCTGTGTATTCAATATTAAACAGGTACATTCCTTATAAGTACCTTTTTTGGTCAAAAAAAAAGTATCAAAAGAAGACATTCTACCTCTTGATCACAGTAAGCTGTAATAAGCACAATACACATGACGAAAATGGCCCAGCTTCTTAAGGAAAACCTTGGATATAGTGTATATAGCAAGAAAAACCAAATTTTTTTACTAAGTAGTTGCAAACACCATGCAATGTAAGTACCAAGAGGTCTCCTGTAATTTCTTACCCATTCTTGGCACAGGCTGTGTGGCATGGTGAAACCCACAGCCTTTGGCCCTCTTACACACTGTAAGAGATACACCTTTATCATAATTTTCAGAGATGCAACTACGCTTTCTTGGTTTTTTCCCAAATCAACAGTTCTCCTACCTGATCTGCACTGTGAGCAGCAGAACTGCAAGCAGGGTGCAAAAAAAAAGCCAGCCAGCCTGTCATCTCCCCACTGTGCAGCTGCCTGTTTGGTGGTATAACCACAACAGCAAGTCTTGAGGCTACAGTATGGACTTGTGAGCAGAGGGAGCTCCAGGACTGGGAAAACTCTCATATGATCTCCAAACTACCCAAATGAAAACCTTTAACATGAATTGTTCTGCTATGTGACACTGTCACTCACAGGACATCGATAAAATGGACGCGAAGCTGTATGAATACAGACATAACAACACAATGTAGACAATTGTAGCATGATTCAGGCACTGCCATTTTACATTATGAAACAGTCCTTAAGGTTAACACTTTTATTATCCCCATGACACCTCTCTGGGATCCCAGAGCAGGTGCTTTTAAGTTTTGTCAACATTGACAATCAGAGCTTTTAGCATTTGAAGCTACCTAAAAGTCAACCTCCAAAAGAAAGTAAGTTGTAATGGCACTAAACATCCTTTAAAGAGATGCATTTAAAGTGAAGTTTCATTGGTGTGTGGTCTGGAGTTCTCTTCTTCCAGTAAAGCTATTCTTTGTTTGAGCATTCTTACTTGGGTTTCATGTCTCTCCACCATGGCCATCATTTGTGATTCCAGTTTCTTCAGCTTATTTTGATGCTTTTTCTTTGCTTTTTCATAAGCTGCTACCAGGTTGCTGTTAAAAACACAAGGCATACAAGGTAATTCAAACTGGCTTGTTCAGAGCAAGTGCTACAAAAAATCTACCCCAAAGCCCCACCTTCAAGGAACTCCAAAGGTTGGGTACTGATCACCTTCCCAAAATTTACCAGTGCTTTAAAATGGATTAGATCCAAACCTTTTGATCCAAACCCAGATGAATGCTAATGTCTGTGTCTTTCCTGGGGAAAGTACACACCTTTACCAATAAACTGGTAAAGAAAACAAAACATGGTTCAAAGAGGCAAATGGAGGTTGCTGTTGATGACCTCTCATAGCACTGTTTGTGAGTCAAGATACCACAACATTAAACATGATTTATAAAAACATTGCATGGCCAGAATCGGCTTAGAAAACCCAGGACTGATTTTGCATTTTTTACTTTAAAAATACAGATTTACATTTGGAGGATGGCATCTTGTGCTAATTTGCTAGCTGCTGAGTAGCTTCTGTGCCTCCGCCTTGACTGTGTTGGAAAGCTCGAGAAGGGTGCTGCTTCTCACCACAAAGGCTTTCAAATATACTTTAAGGAAAACTACATTGTGAATGACAGGCTGCTTGCACAAAAGGCAGCTGCCTTGCACCATGGTCCTAGGCCATCCAAACACAGTGCAAGTAAAATGCCCTGAGTGAGCAACAGAACTTAGGTGTGATTATCCAAGACAGGTTATTAATGAAGAGGCTGAAGCCAAAGAAAAGGGAGCAGTTTCAAACAGAGTAACAGATTCATAAATATTTTCTTTTGTTTCCTTTTTAAATTGTGCAATCACTAGTAGTAACTCCCTTAAGATTAACCTATTTCCCTGCTTTCTGTTTGAAACTATGTAGTTGCCAGTGGCCTACATGGGAGGTTTATGCCTCTCCCATCTCTTAACGATAACCCTAGAGTGTCAACATATGGATGGAACGTGAGGATCCAGAAACTTCTCATTAAGCTAAGGGGACTATTACAATGCTTTGCAAGAACACAGCAAAGAAAAAATCAGTGGTGCATCCATCTGCTGGTAGATCCTTTACCTGTTTGCCCTTTTAAGGTCATTAACAAATTCTGCAGACTGCTGATGTCTGATTTCACTGCTCTTTGTGAGTCTCTCCAAAGCACTTACTAACTCCTGCACTCTTGCTTTCAGTTTCTTCTCCCTGGATCAGGACAAAAAGAGGTAGAAAACTATTTTCAAAACAGAAATAACCTTTCAGCTTGGAAATGCATCAGTAGTTGTCTTGTGCTGGGTTGACATGCTGAAAATATTTTCCATACTACTACTAGGATAATACAGGAGGTAGTTCTTAACATTAAACTTTTCCAATTGGTATTTGTAACATTCACCGTTTTAGAATTCAAGATCGGAGACAGAGCAGATAAAAGAGTAAACAAACTTCTCTGGCAGATCATGGTCTTGTAATGCATTGAATCACACTAAGAAATAAGCACAAAGATACACAAAATGCTAATATAGTTATCAGTACTTACTTATCAACTCTGCACCAAAAGCTAATTACATGAAGTGTGACGAAATGGAAATAAGGTACCTTATAATATTTTCACATTACAAGTATGTCTATGAGAGAAAGAAAAAGTGAACAAGACAAATTCTGGGCAGGAGCAAGCATTACAGCTTGGGGATTAAGCTGGGTTTAAAAAGCATTTCCCAGGTAAGCATGTGGCATAGGGCAGGTGCTTCTTCCTGTGGAGCTCCCTGTTGCAGAGCTGATGGCTGATGCCTGCTGCCTGCTCAGCCCACTCCTACACACACGGGACCGTTCCAGGAGCTTTTCTCTGTGACCCAAACGCTCAGCATAGATAGCCCAGAGAAAAAAAAAAAGTAAGATTTGGAAGAAGGGGGGGAAAAGAAAAAAAAAAAAGTGTTTTAAGAATGACGTGGGGCTGGGCTCAACTGGAACATAGATTTTGCAGCATCAAACCTTACACTTGGGAACTTTGTGTGTTTACATGGAGTCTGTGCTTTGCTGCGTACAACCACTTTGCAGTGATCCAGCTCTCCCTCCTGCTTCGTTGCAGTGCTACTACATGAGTACACTTGTTTTCATCTCAATAATGAGACGACTGCCAGCTCCCATATAAGCCCAACGGGAATGAATACCCTGAAGTTTGCGAAAGCTTCCCCAGCTCTGCAGAGACCACACAGATCCTCCTGAAATCCCAGCTCAGCAGCCTGCAGTTCCCAGGAAGACCTGGGTACGGCAGGCTTTTATCACCGGAGAGAAGGACAGCGCTGGCTCCAGCAGCAACGGAAGGGCTTTCATAAAGTCAGCCAGGGAAATATTCCAAGTTAGCAGTCTATCCCAACACACTCAGGCGTTGGTTTACCAGCCAGATTAAAAAGGACATAAGAGGGCCCTTGTTGATGAAGGATCATCGGTATTCTTTGTATGTCCTTTCATCGAAGGAACATGCTCTCTGCTTTCAAGTAACACAATCCTTCTCCTCTCAGTTAAAAGTTCACTGCCATCCACCCCAAATGTAAATCTTAATTTTTATAGCCTATCTCAGCCGTCAGAAAGGCTCAGCACAGTCTACAGCCAAAATCTGTGTTCTGCAGTGAAAACGGGAAGAAAAAGACCCAGAACATAAACAAGAAAGAGACGTGGCAGTGGCCAGACCTAATGCATTTGTTGCATTACTGATGAGCTGGAACAGAGTAGGGTAAATTTGGTACTTCTCTGCTCCAAAGGTTGCCACTGCCAGGGGCTCTGGGGAAGGCTCAGTAGCACCATTCCCAGCACGATGACCTAGGGTGAACAGCAAATCCAGTAGAATAAACATCCACAGTGTTTGGATGGGCAGAGAAATCTCAAAACCACATGAGGCTGATTTGACATCATGCGCAAGAAAAGGTATAGCTGTGAAAACACTGCACACAGTCCCACGGGAAAGAGCCCAGTAGAGCCACAGTTCACTGCAGCTGAGGTCCTTCACACAACTGCTGTAATAAAAGCTGCGTGGAAAAGAAACACAGTGGAAAGACTTTGAGGAACTCTTCATGCGTGGTAAAGTTTGGTTGCTATGGTGACTGTTACCCGATAAAACAATGATATCACCTTTTGTCTGTTTTTCACACACACCTTTCAACCAGCCCTGTTCAGCCTGAGCTGTATTTCTTTACATTTGGTCTACAATATCCTTGTCTTGCTGCTTGTCAAAGACACAGAGCCAACGGAGTGGTAAGCACCCTGTTTAAGCTACTTAAAGATCTTTTGAGATGCCAGTTCTGAACATTCTAGCCAAATAGGAAACAGTGGGTAATAATTCTAATCTATAGATGACTCAAATTTACATTGGCACCAGTAAAATACATGTATTTCTTTTGGCTTTTCATGATGTCTTGAAGTCAGTGAAACAGCACTAGATAATACCTACTCAACCTTAATCTCATGGAAAACAATTGGTGGTTTGATTGCATGTGCTGAAATGTCCCAAAAATCTGAAAAAACAGTCCATAGAGATCTACCTTTACACTTGTTCCTAATTTTAAAACTGCCTATTTAAATATCCTCACTTCAGGAGACATTTCATAGAACAAGTCACACCTGAGTAGCCAGACACAGCAGCAACAGCAAAGGCAGAGCAAACATCTTGGTTTACTCTGGGGAAATGAAAATGCACTTGGTTAATGACTATTACACACTAAAAACATGTAAGGTTTCCCCCAGAGTGCTGCATCTTCTGTTTGAGTAGCAGATGAGAGAGCTCAGACCTGTACCTCACGGGCTAGTAAGAACCCCAAGCCTTGCAATGCTGACTCCTGCTTCCCTCAGTTTCTATCACTGATCACCTCAGTTTGGTCAGAAAGAGTTGTCCTTACTTATTTCTCTTCAAAACTGATCGCTTAGTTAGGCAGTGAACAGGAGTGGTACTGAATCCTGAGGTGCTGTCCTAAGGGGATTTCCAGCACCACAGTACTTTCCTGACTGCAGGATGTGGAAAATCAGCCACTACAGGCTTAATATGGCAGAGTATTTTCAATCTTGCATATGAAGCATGTGTCCACAATGAGAGCACGCCAGAGTTGCAAACCAGGGATGGAACTGCGTGTGATGTGACAGATATACGGAACATCCTACTGATGCAGGCACAGCCTGCTGCTGCCAGTCTTCCAGTCTGAGGTCCAAACTCCCATGGAAGCATACACACCAAACTCAGCTATTGTGCCCCAGGGCACTAATATGGACCTCAGTGTATCCCAAGAAAGCATTTATCTGTGTATTTTGATGTGAAGAGGAAAGGAGAAGCAAGTATTTTTCGGAGAACACAGTTTCTGTGAGCCCCTGACTCACAAGTCTATTGGACTGCAGAAGTCAACAGAGATTTTTATCCCAACAGTTCCTCCTCCAAGTGGCTACTGCAACTTGCAGCTACAGAAAAAAAAGCCACAACACTTCATGTGCACAGGGAGAATGAGCAAGTATTCCCAGAAGAGGGAACGAGTCTATGATCTGGGGGCATGGCTCCCTTCAGCACAAGGGCTCTCTGCTGCTGAGGAGTCAGATGGGGAAATCCCTGACTGCTCCCTTCCCAGGGAAAAGCTCAGAATGAGTGTATTCAAAGGCCTACAGCCTACAACATCTGCTAAAAACACTATTTTCAGTGAAATGCCTAATGTGCTGGTAATAAAGGCTTTTGTTTGGTATTTTCACAATCAAAACACTCAGTGGGCAGTTGCATAGTGGTTTTCAAGGGCTTTTTGTTTCAGGATGGCTGAATAGGAAGGGGCTAACTGGTGTTCTCTGGTTTCAATGCTACCAGTTCAGAGAGAGGGGAATTCTGCCAGGGCCATAAAGGAAACTGTGTTTATGTGAATTTGGGCTCCACACACACCATGTTTGGCACATAGTAATGTAAGCAAGGTCATGAGCACCTTTATATTTTCCCTGCAGTCTGGGCTTTTCCAGACATGTTCAGGTTTCATGTGCTTCTAGAATTCTTCCTGGATTTTCCTGCTCTTGCTGATTTCATTGAAAATTCCCCGGTGCTGCAAACAGGAAGCTGCTCTTCTCTGGCACACAGAAGTTGATTTTTCTGCCCCTGGCTTGGAGTGCAACCAGCTAACTCCCCTTCTTATGAAAGCACCAGCTACCACCCCTCTGCCCTGGGGTCAAGAGCACCACAGCTCTTGCCAAATCTGAAGCAAAAGGGGAACAATGAGTTGTCTCCAAATGAAGAGGTGAGAAGCTTTCCCACAGCCAGGCAGAGGAGTCTTGCCATCCCTAAGGCACATCCTCTTACCCATCAGAAGAGATCTGCTACAGGCAGATCCCTTCAAATCCTGCATTCCCCTGAGGAGTGGTATGACCAGGTTCAGCTCAGCAGGCTCAAAGCCCTGACACAGCAGCACCAGGAGCAGCTAGCCCAGGGAGACAAAGGCACGAAGATCCCTGGCAGAGCTATCCATGCCAGCAGGGCAGCCCCAGGCCACTGGGGGTGGGGAAGGGGAGGGAGGGAAGGCACCTCCTGCATGGTCTGTAGCTATCTTCGGGACCCCTGCTTTGAAGGGAAGGCACATCCCACACTCCACTCCTCCCCTGATACCCTCCTGCTGTAGTGAGCCTGGCACCATCCCTCACTCCCCTCTGACTTTTCCAGTTGAACAGGGTGACACATGATTGTTTTTTCCTAGGGATCTGGACTCCTCTCCTCTCAGGAGATAACAGCTGGACATTTAAAAGGAATGCAGATAAATTTTCTTTTCATCAGCAGTTTAACATCTTACATCAGGCTGGCATGCAGAATCCCCAAGCTAATTCAAATGCATGCTTGCCTCACTGGTCTGGCTTGGCCTGCTAAGGAAAACAACAAGAATGTAATAAATGTTTTAAAGAGGCAACAAAGCAACACTACACAAATGCCAAGAGAGCCACCCTCCTCCAGTGCCATGCCTTCCTGGCTCACCTGCTGAAGCACCACCTGTGCTGCCAGCTACCTGTGCACAGGAGGCCTTTCCTGACTGCAGAGGTGACAGAGGGTGCTTTAAAAACCACTTTGCTAGTGTAAAATACTGTACTGACTTTTTGCTGATTGTCAAGATGCTCAGAACAGATCTCAAAAACCAGACAGTACCACAGGCATGTGTTACACCACCTGCAGCGGGGAGACAGGCCAGGTGTGGTCCTGGAAACAACATACTGGCAGAAAAAAGGGAGAACAGCCCTGGAGGAGGCAGCAGCATGCCTGCCACACTCACTGCTCAAACCTCCCACCCAGCTTTGCCAGCCCAGCCTGGAAGCTCTCCAGACCTGGAGCTATTTGGAGCTCCCTGTGATGATTATATCCAAGTGCACAGCAGCTCAGCAGTTCAGATAACCACATGGTGGTAAGAAGAACTACTTGCTCCATGTAAAAAATGGAGAAAAAGACAAATTATGGTTGTCTGTAAAACATATGGTAAGAATAGTTACTCAAGCTGCTTCTAAGGAATCTGTCCCTGATATCAGCATGAGTCACTTCTCTTCTTGTGAGAAAGTTTCTCTCATGGGACTCTCCAGAGGGATTTCCAGAGATAGGCCATACCTCCCGAAGCCCCCAGGCAGCCAAGGGGAAAACACAGCAGGATATTGCACAGTCACAAAAAAAAGATGTCTCTGAAACTTGCAATGACTGTAGTCCATGCTAGTGTCTGGCTTTCAACTGCCTCAGAGTCGCTTATTTCCTCATTTCATTGATGTGATAACTGGAGAACAGAAATATGCAAACACTGACAGAATATAGCTGAGGATGCATCAGTAGGTCCGGAACACAAACCCCTGCCTCCCTCCCCCCCACCTTTTACCTACTGCATGTTTGCCCTGTACCTTGGTCAAAAAAGAAGAGGCTTTTACAAATCAGTAGAAGTCTAAAGAGTAATTTCAAATCTGAATGATTATAGTATGACGTGTTCTAGCCCTTTCTATTTCCGTTTCTGAGACAGCCTGATGCTCAGGATAGGCCTGAATTTCAGTGATGCTTTTACTGACACCTGCTATCATGAAACAAAGGTTGGCCCTTGAAAACGTGCCAAGCTAAGATGCCATCACATGAAGTTTACGGAAATTTAAAATAAAGGAAGGTGGCTTGATTTCTCTCTCACTGACACTGTGTCAGGAAACAGTCACTGCCATGCCTTGGCCCAGCTTTCTACTGAAATGTTTGCTCTCTGAACAGAATTTTTGGCACAAAACGTGGTTGCGGTCTTCAGACAGGGATAAGGACCTAAGACTGCAACAAACATTGCTCTGTCTCAACAGACACAAGGAAGTTACTGCAACAGGATGCATTTTTTATGTCCTACTAGAAATACCTGCAGCTTCTACTCCAGAGAGGTGGGACCACAGCTCTGTGCAAAACGTACTTTTTGTTAACATTTAAAGACCTGTTTGCCAACCCTACTGATTACTGCTCATTTCCTCTCTCCGCAGCAACTTCACAATTAGTAGCATCACTCACTATGTTATCTCTCAGCTTAGAAGACATCAGGCATGGTAAATATAAAGCTCCTTTGTAGTGTTGCCAGATAGAAAGTCACGCTTTTGTGAGGGGTATACTGAAACATGTCTAGACTGATGCAATTCATGTAACCCTGCACAGCCATCAAGGATCATAATTTTGTGCCAAATGATGATGCAGCTGAGGTCTGAACAGTCAGTCTGGTTACAAAGTGTTTTGCCTGCCATGGTCCATGCCTAGTACTGCTAGATCCCTCCTGACCAAGTATTTAAATTATTTATAAATGATTCTCTAAATACATGAATAAAATACAATCCTATGTAGACAGAAAAGGTATCAGCAGCTGGAAATACAAGGAGAGACCACAGGAGGACCTCAACAATCAAAGCATTTGTAGCAAGGCCTAGGGAGAGGGAGAAGTTTCAGGCTTTCCAGCTTGGCCATTTTTCACAGAATGAAAGAACTCAGCAGAAGAAACGATCAGTTCTATCACCGTTATCATAACCTGTAGGTTTCAGGGGGTTCTGGGGTCCAGGTCGGGACGGCCGGACGTAGACGGTGACAGATGGAGACGAGAGATCTCTATAGGCAGGTCTCGGGACACAGTCGGTTTATTGTAAAGGGCGTGGGTATTGGGGCACTGCTCAGAGCTGGTAGACTCAGCTCTGAGCAGGCCCAAGAGAGCAAGAGAGTGAACGGGTGAGAGAGAGAGAGAGGGTGTAAGAGCAAGAGTGGAAGTAAGAGCAGAAGTGGAAGAGAGGAAGGAAGTGAGAAGAGAAGTAGAAGTGTCTGAAGTCCTGGTTACAATACAATAAATCATCTTCTGTACTGAATATTCTAATTGTCACTAACCAATCTAATACAAGATACAAATCCTATAGCATTTACATACAGCCTATAAGAGTTCTTATATTACCATAGAGTGTTACATCTTAACTTCTAAAAACTACTCTTTGGACCCCTTCTGCTGAGCTAGTAGGGTCTGCTCTGACCCTTGGACCTGCTTGCAAGCAGAGGGTATTGTTCTATCAAGGGGGGATTACTTCAGTCGGCCATACCATTGTTTTCTAGTTGTTCAGTAACTAAGACTTGGTATTTCAAAAGTGGCTTTCATTTCGATGTTGCCTGTAGTTTTCATGTTCCCAAAATCTTTTGTCAGGCAATCATATTTCCAAGGCTTTCCTGTTTCATCTTCCCCAACAATAACCCTCGTAAAGCAGGATGGAATTACTACTAGCTCCTTCCTGCCACCTCTAATGCATTTACCTGCATTAATGCATAACCTGATATGTGCATACTAAGTTACAAACTCATCATGTACAGCTCTCACTCCCCTGCCCCAGCACAGCAGAACAAACCAGCAAGAATAGACTGTTTTAAGGTCTCCCCTAGGAGACTGTGTCACGTGTCTGATTTTGGGGTATTCAACCAGATCTTGTCTCACAAAACTGGCCTCTGGCACAATCATCAAGGTGTCAGCACCAGGCCATGAGGCTGCTGAGAACACTTTTCTGCTCTCACAAGAATAAGGTATTTACTGCCAAGAAGCTTGTTTATGGATGTGTCAAACTCAAGAAAGAAGAGGCTTCATGTCCATTAAAGCACTTCATCATTCCATCAAGAAAAGAGAGAGGGGAAAATAAAACTGTTAAAGGCTCTGGCAGAAAGTGTTTACATTACTGTTTGCTGGAACAGGATGTGTCTCTAAATTAGTGAGCTTAGCCTGCAATACCAGAAATCAGTTAAGCTAGATATAACTTTAACAGCAGAGGTAATTTACATTTCTTCAAGTTAGCATAGCGACCATGTAAAAGAAAACTGAATTCTGTAAAAAGATGGGTTTTAATGCTGAGCACTACACAGGAAATCCCGAGCTGATGTAGAACAAGTATGTTATGACACAATAGATGAAGAACTGCTTCTGCCTTGAATTTCTGGTGATGGGCACTACCAACAAAAGCTTCACAACACACTGCTGGATTCCAGATTTACAAAAAAATCCACATCTGCAGAGAGAAGCTAGCCTGGCTCTGTGGATGAGACTGTTCTGCTGCACGACCATTTGCAGACTGAGCAAATAAATGCTTCCAAACTACACCAAAACCCAAACCGTAACTATGTCATGCTGTTTTACTTGGGTTTCACTCTGTTTCAATTAACTGAGAAGAACCTGACAATTTAACAGCAACAGAAGGACAGAATTGGAAAGTAGTAGAGGGGGAAGCAGCCAGAACTTTAATCTCTGTAATGACAGGATGAGGAGGGGACAGGAAGCAGGGCTGCTGATTGGTATCACATGCTCTGACAAACAGGCTCAAAAACAAATGGATTTTTGCCCCTATCCTTGCAGCTTGCTGTCCCCTGCACCAGTGTCTACTGCCGGGAGAAACAACTGGTAGGACCAATTGCTGGATTCATGAACGAATTGTAACCTTGAAACACCATTGAAACAGTGTTTCAGCCTGAAAACACTCCTGAACATTGGCATTTAAATACTGCCATGATATGCACTTGTTTCACATCTTCCCCTCACCCCTAAGCAAACACAGCTATTGGGACAAACACTTTTAATTTTGTATTCTGGTCCTACTTTGGCAGGTGAGTGGGATACTCTTGCAGAGGAAAAAGGACTTTTGATCATTATTAGAACTCTTTTGTGGATTTGTGATGGTATAAATGTCATTCTGATATTTGAGAGCCCATTTACCCAGAACAGCAGTTAGGGACTGCTGGTATTTTTCAGACAGCTGTGGCTAAACAGGTTGCAGTAAGCTTTTTCCATGTGCTAGATAGACCTTCAACTGACTTGCAGAGACAAGACTTTAGGGCAAGAAGGGCTAACCATTCAGCCTGATTTGGCTGGTACACTGATTAGGGAGAAAAATAGCCTGTCCACACAGCTTGCGGGAACTGTGCTTGAGCCCCACTGGCAGCAGCAATCACATTTAGTACCATCGTATTTCCATTACACAGAGAGCCTTCACAATTTATGTACAGTTTAATCCGATTATTTTTCCTCTCCATTTCTGCCTGACAAACTGTACTTGCGAGGCCCTTGGCTGGAAATCCATGCTAATCAATTTAAGGCCTAGTACATAAAGCAAAGTTGTTTTCTCTGTGCTGTCAGCAAACCCCGTTTCATGACTATACTCAAACCTCTGCTAACTAAGGGCACTGGCATCTTCTCGACATCCAGGAGCAAATAACAAGAGCAGGAAGAAGCAGCAGCTTGAGTGAAGGGTGGAGCAGCTCACACCAGGGCTGCAGGGTGGGGATCCGGGGGAGGCCAATGGCTCTCTGCAATGTTAATGTAAATTACTTCATCGATGGGTTTTATCCACCCACACACAAGTGACAGTTTTGATTATTTTACCCACGGAATTTTGTTTCCTGCATCATGCAAACTAAGTACTCAGCAACTGCCAGACTACTAAGCAAATGGTATGAAATGTATTGATTCTGCAGTGGTAATGATCTTACATTTTTACATAATGCCTTTCAGGCTTAAGTGTCCCTAGGCACACCACACATTGCACCTATGAGAAAAAGCACCTCAGGAATGAAACACCACAGCTGCCTGAAAGGACATTCCACCCTCAAAGAGGGTGGAAACACACTCTTCCCAGCCAAAATTCTTAGCAGCATTTTGGACAGGTACTAAATGTAAAAACCAGATTAGGTATCAGACAGCCATTTCCAGGAAAAGGTGGAACAAGTACTGAAACCATTATCGAAACTGTGAATTTCTTTGTCATGAAGTTTACCACATAGCTGGTGCATGAAAAACTGCTGCACAAACAAATATCTAGCTAATGTATAACTGTACTGAAAGCTTAGGCTTAAAACCTGGCTGTTGCTAAAAGCTGTTTGTCAAGACATCAATTTTCTCTCCCATTGGAAAGCTAATGCCTCACACAATGTCATTTGTAATTGAACTGTGGCTCCACTTACACACTCAGGAGGCAAATGAAGCATCTGAGTCATCAAAATGCCTGCAATTCCCACTCCCGTAACTCCTACCCAAGTTCTAACCTGAGGCCAACCTTCTTAACCAAAGATCACACTTCAAATCCTGTCTTCACTGAAGGCTTTTTTTATGCACACAAGGAAGTCTTGTCACTGTTTTATGTCTCATACTCTTGCCTGAATATGGTAATTAACTGCCATTTTGAAGGTTTCTTTTATTTCTAAAATTCAACTGAATTTTAGAAAACCTCCAGGAGAATGGAGTTGAGCACCACGTGAAGACTTCCACCAGCTAAAGAACAACAGCAGAAGGGAGGGGAAAATTAGAAGGACTTTGATCATTTTTCTTTTCACAGGACAAATCTGTGATCACTCTTCAAACCACCTGAGGGTTAGCGTGAAGGCTCAGAAATAAACCTTTCCCTGGACTTACAGGACAAGTCCTGTCCCTGGTGAGGGAAGCTGTGCTTACCTCCTGAGCGCATTTGTCAGCTCAGCAGTCAGTTCACTCTCATTGTATGGTCTCAGCTCAGCAAGTGTTAGCGGTGTTGCAGTGCCATCACTGCATTCCTGGGAAAGGAGGAAAAGCCACCTAATTAGAAGTTACTGACCATCTTAATAGGAAAATTCTGAAAGCCTCTTAGTTCACAGTTACTTTTAAAATGAAGGTGAAATAAAGAAAACAACGCTACAGCAACATGGCAGTGTACCAACATACCAAGGAATGAACAGATTAATACTTCACAAGTGCCTCTGAATGCTTTTTAAACCACCACAGCTCACTGACTTGCAGAATTCTGCTACAGTGCGCAAAACTGCTGGTGCCTTCCTTGTATTTCTTTTGACACCACACTTGAAACAAAGCAGCACTGGGATCAAAAAATTCAGATGATGGCCAGGAACAAGTAAGAAAGATGTACCTCTTGGTTTTTGTTTTTAAACATATTATTGAAATTTTCTGGGGACACAGCACTAAAATAAGACAAATTGAAGTTTTCCAAGGTATTTATTTCTTAATGCAAATTATTACTGCAAATGCAAAAATCTGCTTATCTTGCATTATTTTGCAATAAGGGAAGAAAAGTCTTCATTCTCAAATTATTACAATCTAACTTGTAGAAAGAGATTGTCATTCAATGCTCTAAATGCTTCCTAGAAATGAGCGTTAATTTTTTCATATTTTGTGTTTAGGGGAGAATCGCATTTTGACTAGACTCCCTTCCAGTGTTCCCAATGAGTGACAACAGGCAAAACACCCTCAATCCCAGCAACTTTTATGTTTGGCAAGACTGGCCTTGTGGTACTCCTTAGAATACCCTTATTTTAGCTCAGGCTTAACACCAATTCTGCAAAGTCCTCTTAAATCACAGCACGGAAGGAACCACCTAACAACTAGGGAAGAGAGAACACATCTGCATACAGACAAAAGAGGAGAATTATGAACATGCTAAAGACTGCAATAGGGACGGGAAGGGTTTAATTAATCAAGTTTGTAACTTTGGAAATGTAGTGTGACTCCCGACCTTGCCCAGTTTGTCTTTGCTTCCGCTGCTGGTTGAGCTGAGAGACCTCATTCTCTGCTCTTTTTGTTCTTCCACTTCAGACTTCAAGTGCTCAATATGGACGAGGTAGGCCTGCTCCTGGGCCTCTCGAGTGCTCAGCTTCAATTCCAATGCCTTCTTCTCCTTCTCCAGCAGGTAAAGCTGTGCCTTGAGCTCTGCCATCTCTTCCTGTTGAAGAAACATTTTATTATCAGCATGCTGCTTCATGGGACTAGGTACCTAAAGGAAGATGAGGTTAAACGAGATTTCCATCCACTCCTGTAACCAAAGGGTTCTGTTAACAAAGAACACTACCAGCACTCAGATGACTTTTTATAATCACACTGCGTATTTGTCAAAGATCTCTGCCACCCTTTTATGATCTTCAGAAATAAGCTCAGCAGCAGAATTAGAATTAGACTATCAGGGATCTGAGAGGGTTGCCACTGCTGCTGCAATTTTTTTGGTTCTACTTTGTCCTTCAGAGACCATTTTCTTAAAACTAGAAGTGTATGACTTTGTCAAATGCCTCCCTAAAAGCAAGATTTCAGTTTCTCATTGATATGTAAGAATTTGTCTTATTGCAGTGGAAGGGATTTGAGAGACCAGGACAGCACTCAGAGGTCACATACTCCTGCCTTTTAATACCAGCCTCTGTGGTAGAATGAGTTAAGTCAAAAAGAGCAACTGAGTATGGCACCATCAGATGTCCATTTATAATTTCCCTCCTCTAAATGGCCATAATCCAAGTACACACAACCTGAGTTAGATAGAAAAATGCACTCGCTCATATTCTTCCCTAAATATGATTCACAGAGGATGGACACTGGTACTTAATAGAAAGAAGCTCAGCTCAGAGAGCTCCTTCTTATGTGCAATTCTTCTGCTGCTCTGAGGCTTCTGACAGGGCTGTCACCTATTGTTAACACAACATCTGCTGTTTGGGGACAGATCTATGTTTTAACATCTGTCTGACAGTGGCTGGGCAGAAGTTTAAGAGCAGGGCATGAGTGCAATGATCCTTCTTTCAGCATGTGCTCCCAGACTCCCATGAAAAGCAAATGATGGCTTATTTCTGAACCAGAAGGCTCTTTGTGATTAACAACACTTCAGAAAAGTTGCTTGAACAAAATGCCTAGTTATTTTCTACACCCAGAAAAACCTAGTATCCACAAAACTTTTGAAGAGATAGTACTAAGACATAATTTATGTTATGTGCTTAAAATCACCACTAAACAAACAAAAGACTGACAAACCCCCCCCCCCCACCACCACCTAGATTAATGTTCCCACTGTTTAGCTTGTTTTGCCCTAGGTCACCTGATGGGTGAATACTGAGTTCATGCAGACATTTTCTGTATTACAGTTTGGTTCCAGAATTGTTCACTGTGTAGATACCTCTGAAAGACAGAAGTTTCTTATGTGGCCAGCCTAGGAAAAGTCACTATTTTTTTTTTTTAACAAACAAAAAAAATACTTAAATCACAAAAATAACAGAGGTATCTTCCCTTATAATTAAAAAAATAATGCTTTTTATATTATAGCCATTATTAGCAAGGTTATACAAAAATAAATGTCGACACATATTTAGACTAACTTTTTATGCAGAAGGGAATCTATGTTCCTACCAAAAATCTGCTGTCTGGATTAAGTATAAACAGTGCACACAGGTGTATCACAGTTACAACCATCACAGGTAATCAATGGCTTATTCGGAATCACCAGCCATGAAAGAATAAAATCCATATCTTAAAAACCCTGAGGGGCTTGGAAAGGTTTGTATGAGCTTTTAAGTCATCAATTTATTCATCTGCTTGTTCGTGAACTGAAGGTTAGAAGCACAACCAGTTTCACTCAATGTGATGTACACAAATTTAGTTGTTATGTGAACTTACATTAATTTCCTTTGTCAACAGAAAGTGTAAATAATACTGATAAATAATGATGGGCAAATTTTGTTATAGGAGTTGAACTGGATGGTCTGATATACTCAGGTGTATGCATTTAACTTCTTAAGCCTCTACTTCTAAAGCCATTAATCTATTTCGCCTTCTTAGTGAAAGCTGAGAAGTAATTTGAACAGAGTATTTTGGCACTTTTATGAATAAAAGATGCTTTTGGGTGTCTGTGTGGGATGGTCATGACAAATCTTTCCTGACTGGAAGCTGAAGCTAGGCAAATTCAGTCCAGAAATAAGGGACATTTATTTCCTAAAATAAAAAGGTGAATTTATCCACTACAACAATGAATCTGTGGAACTGGTTTTTCTCATGTAAAGATTGTAAGATTTAAAGATGTAAAGATTTCAGCTTATTTTATTTTCATAATTTTAACTTATTTTAACATATACAAGCTCAAAATACATTTGAGGATCAATGTTTAACTCCTTTGAAGACAGTAAGCCTAGATCACCATATGTATGAATTCAGCAGTTTGTATCCTGTCCCACAAGACATATCACGCACCACCCATTATGTTAGTTTTCTCAAGTCAAAACAGTGTGACTTGGAAGTAAAGAAGCAAATACAAAGCAGGGGAAAAGTTAAAAAGCTGTCAGCCAGGGTCTTACAGAGGCACCCAGGGAACGAGCAGGAGGGCATGGAAAGGTTGAAGATAGTTAAAAATTAAAACTGCAGTTGAGGATTGTAAGGACCCATACAATGTGTGAGACAGAGTGGCAGCAGCCACGTCTCATGTGGGAAAATTCAAGTAATTCAGGTTTACTTAAAGAGTCTTTACATACGCAGCAATTTTTTCCATGAAAATATGTTTTCCAAAAATGGCATCTAAATTTAATTGAAATGACAGTGCCACCTTTGTATAATTACTATTTCCCTTCTCTTCCAGCTACAGGTTGCTGTGAAGCATTTTGCAGTTTAACACACCTGAATCTTCAGTGTAAGCACAAGTGGCATTTACTAAATGAAACCCTGAAGGAGGAGGTAGCAAGTGGTCCCTCTTCTAGCGGATTGCAGAAGACTTAGGCAATCCATGCAAATTCACAAGTTTTAAGTGTCAAATCCAACAGTTATTTTGGGACTAATTAATTGAATAGTGAGGGGCCTTTTGTACTTGCAGTCATACTGTAATTCTGAATTTGGGCAAAAACTTGAATGAAAATTAAAAACTCCTGATTCAAAATGATCAGAAACACCAGGGAATTCTCAAAATCAAAACTTGTATTCGATTTGGTCATGTAGGACTCTAATGTGGCAAAAAGTTCTAAAAGTCACAAAAAGTCATGACTCCACGAGGACCACAGTAACCAAGGTGGGACATACCAGCCTTCAGAATTAAAACAAACATCAGAGCAGACAAATGTCATGCTCTAGTTAACTGTATTTCACTACATAAATCTGTAGGAGCATGAAGTGCTGTAACAAAGGTGGACAATGGAATTCTTAACATTTTCCACCAAGAGACTGTAGTCTCAAAGCACATAATGAACAACATTATCGACACCTGTACACAAAAGAGGAAAAATTATCGGTGTAGAAAGCTGAGACTTCTTATCTAGATTAAGTCCTTTGAAATGCAGAAGGGCTGTAAACCAAGAACTATTTACACCCATCAGAAGTAATCTCCTTGCTAACTGGGGCATGACAACAACTGCCCTCAAAGCAAGACCACTGAATGATGACAAACCACGGACGTGAATGTATTTGGAAACATGGTTAATTATTGCTTGAAGCAAAGAATTGAATTTTACACGAGTACTGGCAGACAACTGTGTCTTACACTCTGGATCAGTAAAAAAATAGTAATAAACAGGGCAACAATCACCCTCAAACCGTTTTTCTAATTAATAATGAAGAACTAGTGTTGTAAAGGTATTTCCAAACTGTGGTGATCAGTTTTTACAGGGAATCAAAAATGGAAGATATTCCAACACAGAACCAAGTTCTGGGAGACAGTAAGAGATTGTAAGACCCAGCAGTGCACGAAGTCGTTGAGTAGCTTGGTCCGGCTGTATCATCCTTGCTAAAAATGTGGAAGGGAGGGAACAAATTAAAAATGCTAAGCAGTGAAGTCTTCTGCAGTCCATCTGCTTCAAGTTAAATAAAATACCATAAGGAAACTTAAATTCTAGTTTGTCTCAGAAGGAGGCAGACACACATGCTATTCTGTGTAAGGTACATGTTTCAAATTGATACAACAAATATACTCAGAAAGCCAAAATGAGTCCTGACCTTAGGTTCAGCTCTGTTCTAGCTTGACAAACAGAAAAGGTACAACGCAGACCCAAGCAACAACCACGGAAGCTGACAGGTAACACATTTGACAAATCTGAGTTTTCACAATGTCTCTTTCAGAAACATAAGGTTTTCCTGCAGTTGTGAATTCTAGCAAAGTGCAAGAAACTACAATGAATAACACAACTGTCAGTTTCTCTGCACTGCAAAGGGCTGAAGGTAACTTCAGACACCTATGCAAAATGTGTCTCTTCTGTATGCACTACACACAACCCAATCAAGAAGAAAATGTTCCGCTTCTTGAGGCAATTCCTGCAGTGAAAACCCAATGTGCCAGGTCCAGCCAAATGGATGCTGTGTATCAAGAACAAGTTAAATGATTGTTGTGTGAACAAAAGGACTACCAGCACTCAATAGTTGCAATGATATGCATCTGCTGGTGTTCGAGAAGGCAAGGGCACTACTTACAAGGGATACAGCCCTACAGTTTGCCCTTACCTTTAAATTAAAATAAAATTATGAAAATAAAGTAATTTAAAATTTAAAAATAGATGTAAGAATGGTGTACAAAAGATTTCAGGGAAGATCTGGATGCAAAAAAAGGAGAAGGAAGTGTGATATCTGAAATACACTTCTATTTATCTACCAACATCTTCCAGTACATCTTGCATGCTTTAGTTGTGGGGAATACATTGCTGTTGGCCACAATGTATTCAAACAACTAATATAATTTTTAAATCTAGCTAGGAAGCAATCTTTTCCTAACTGCAAATAATGAATGCATTATTGCAAAACTGTATCTGTTGTCATGGAAAAGCAGCACCACTAAGAACATAATTATCATTACCAGGCTACCACTGAGCCAGAAGCAGCACGTCTGAACAAAAATCTGTAACTTTAGAAGCTTATGAAACTGTTAGGATTTGCTGTCCCACTCAATACCATCACCTGACATTTCTGCAATTAGTTGGCTAAATTAGCACTTGCTAAAATGCAGAAATTAAACTTACTTAAACTGAACCAAAACTAGACAAATTCTGAATGCAGACGTATACTTTTATTGCCTTTGATATGTTCCTATGTTTTAGTTCACCTCTCAAAATCAACACAGAAGACAGATTTAAAATGATGTAAGCTCTACACCTGGTCAATAAAGATCAGCTTTTCTAGATCACATCTTTAGAACGGGACATATAACCAGGGTTTTCTCCAAAACCCTGAGTTAATGCAACTCATTACACACCCTACTCTTTGCTCAGACTCTGGACTGAGATACAGATTGCAACACGGTGCCTAGAACAGCTCAGGACTTGTGACCAACTGCCAGAGCGCATTAGGGAGGACATTTGATCATTCCTCCTCCCACAGCAATATTAAAAGGAACTGAGTTTGTTCTGCTTCAGTTCACAAATATTCATGATGCACACATTTGCAAGCTCGTAAGTAATGAACTGTCTCTTGGGAAGTGCTGAATCATGGTTTTTGGTCATCCTTGAGCAATTCAGCTGCCATATCTCTTAAGAGACAGAGCATCTGGTTTGTCAAGAAGAACATTCCAAGTTTACAGACACAGATGAAGTCCTTGCCTAATTCAAAACACACATAGCTCATCACTGTTAATGCACTGCCTTCTGTCACTTTCTGACTACTTTCAGTCCAGATTATGTGTTTCAACAAAGTTACCCTTTATTACCCAGTGACCATGAAAAAAGCCTCCCACGTGTGTGACTGAGCATGTTTAGTGGCACAGGGGCATTGACAGCAGAGCAGCTCCCCTCTTGGTTATGAATAAAATACCTTCATTGCCATGAGTTCCTGCATCAAGACTGCATTTTCCAGGTCCAGCCTCTGGCTGTCTCCACGTGGCTTAACGTCATAACTAAGGGGATCAATGTGGATGCTTTCCAGCTCCAGCATTGTCAGCTTCACTGCTGCCCTGTCGTTTTTCAGCTGCTGGATGTAATCCTTCAGCCGCTGCTCATCCTCCTTCGTAAATTCTGTGTCACAACTGCTTGCGGTTGAGCTGGTAGTACTGGAAAGAGAAAGAATGGCATTAAAAAAATACACATTTGGAACAAAATCTTAATTTTTACATCAAACACCCTCCAAATACTTCATCAATGCATCTGAGTCTTACTCAGAAGTTTACAGAAAGGACACAAATGTATGGACCAGACATTGCAATGTGAGATGTGACAAATTCAGAAAAGAAATTTTCTAAGCTGCGTGAGAAAATTAAATCATGTGACAACTTCTCTGCAAATCAGATATTTAGTGATGTGTAACTGAATTACTTTTTCTGAAATGGTGTCTTCTGAAAAAAAGTATTTTTTGTTTAATTAAAAAGGAAGAAAAAAAAGCTACTTAAGACTTCTTAGCAATAACGTAGCATAGCAAGCTGCTCAGACACTGAGTCTTCATCTTTTTTGAGAAGCAGGAAAAAAGAATCAACCCAGACTTGATTTATCTCTGCTGATGATCATACCAGTTACCACCTCGGATATTTTAATGGATACTGTTAGGAGTCAACCTGAGCAAAATTCCACTGGCAGTTGCTGGGAGATAGCATCATTCAGTTCATGTGAAGGTGTACTCCTCAGCATACTGACACTCCTTCAGGGCTAGAGTGATTTAAAACAAACCCATAGAGTAGCAGGAATTCTAATAAAAAGTCATCATAAAAGACTTGGTGGATCTTCTGAACAAATGAGGGCCCAATGCTCTGCCCCACAAGCGTTTACACAGAGATTGCAGAACGGGGTAATAACGTCTTTAGAGCAATGGTGGCTGAGTGCTGCCTACCCACCTCCTTGCACGCCAGTGCTGCAGGGGGCCCAGACTGACACAGCTGTAGTATTCTGGGGCTGAATGTATTTGCAATTACACTGAAAGGAAAATAAAATGCTATGTTGTTTCTAGAGCGTCACTCAAAGCTGCCTGCTGTCTCCTGAGGTCCTGTAATCAGTTGCCGGGTGAGGGATAAGTCATCCATTAACTGCGGCTGTCTGGAATGCTAGATGATCTCAGTTATCAGCAGGGGAATAAATCACTTTCTGTATCAAATTGCACTGCTGTTCAACATTTTTGTACTAAGAGGAAAAGTCCCACCCGCTAGATGCTATGAGAGCCATGATGATGTCCTAAAATATTATGCATGTGCAAAGGGGAAGCCTACCAAGAAAGGTCTGAATTTTATCTTTCCTTTGGTTTTTCTTCAGTTAAAGCTACACTGATTTTGAAGTGCTTCAAATAATTGCCCATCTTCCCACAAATTCCAAGCACAGCCTTGGAGAAGATAGAGAATTGGCAGGTCTACAAAGATTTCTCAAAATCCTTCCTCCTCATGAAATATGACATTACAGCTCTTTATTACAGTTCTGTGTTAATTTCACATTATTCTCTCGTTTTCTGAGGGATAAGAGGTGCCTGCCACAGTTGACACAACTGTAAATTGGTCTTTGTTTTTGTTTTCATCCATGTCCTTCAGCAGCAAAGCTTAAGAGCACTCAGTACCTATACATAGAAACCCTCTCAAACTGAAACAAATTTTTGTTCATACTGTTTCTTTATTAGAAAACCTTGAAATCTTGCTTTCCTGAGCCTAAAGGCATCTTGCTGAAGTAGATATTTATATAAAAATAATGAGGATAGACAATGTGAAAATATTTAATGCTGTACTGAAGTCATATAGCAAGTTTCTTCCTCAGCACCCAAAGACTGAAATTGCAGAGCTTTTCTGGATTAAATGTAAAACAGCTGTTGTTGGAGGAAGGATAACTTTTAAAGGCTTCAAATCCTGGGGCACAAAGACCTCATCTCAGTTTTTGCTTGCAAAGGAAAGAAAACCCAGCCCTCCTGCTGCAAATGAAACCTGAGCAAAAAAACGCTGAAAGTTTTATGTGGAGCTGGACTTCATTCGCTGTGCATACTCGCAGACTTTGGCCCTTAAAGACCCACAGCTATGCACATATATGTTAGGGGAGTGCAGTCCAAACTGAGGAAGGCAGTCTGGGCTGTTGCCAGTGATACTGAGGCTGCTTTTACTTCAGTCCTGGCTGGCTGCCTGCCTGTCTGCAGCTGAGTTGGCTCCTCTGGTGAATTGCTAGCAAGCTGCTCTTCTTCTCGGTTTTTTTTTTGGTTTTTTTTTAAGAAGTTGAGGGGAGCTCAGCAAGGAACTTGTTTCTCAGCCAGCACACAAGAGGACCAGAACCTTCACTCTCCCCCTGCATTTAGCAGCATGTCCCCACCCAGAAGACTGGAAGCAACTGGGGAGGAAGGGACAGAAACTACACTGCAGTGTTTCTGATCTCCCCAGCAACTCTGCCAGGGTGTGCTCCCCCAAAAGCCCCACCTAACAGCTCTCCACAGCCACAGTGCAGGTTCAGTGCTGCTCTCTTTAAGGGATGACAGCTGGTGAGCACTTCATCCTGAATTTCTGATATTCCCTCCCTTCTGAACAGCAATCTGGACAAAGGAAAATGTTTATAGTATAATGCATCCATCCAAAACCCACAGGAAACTGTTGCAAAAGATGTGCAGTTTCTCATTTCTCAAGTGTTTAGGTGAGGACAGAGAAAGGATCACAGTTTCATCACAGCTGGAGGGAATACAACATCAATCTGCCCATTCTCACTGATGCTGTATCAGAACAAGCAAGGAGAAATGTTCTTCACACTTGTTTCATCCCTCAAGTCTTTTATGATGATGTCATGCCTGGGTGACGGCAAATTAATTTTCATATACAATTAGTGGAAAATATGTGGGCTGGTACAGCACAATGTCAGTCTTAATTTTCTGGCATGAGTGTGTGTGTATAAAATGCAGCGGACGGATATAAAGGATGCTTTCAGCAGTGCTTCTCTGTGAGTAGTTTCTGTACACTACAAAAATTTGTCCACAAAACCCTATATGAGCATCATTTTATCTGTTAAAAATGAAGTCAATAAATAAATAAATCTGAAATTCAGCAATGGTGTGGATAATACACTTGGCAGAACTGATATTAACACTGTCAGAACTGAATCCAGGAACTTGCTTGAATACCTGCACATGGCCTAATGCTTTGAAGAATACCCTTGATCCGCAGTATACACAGCCCAAACACCCTCTTTCTGGCTGAACATTGTAGCTTGAGATCTGAAACAGCAAAATGCCAGAAGGTAGTAACCTCCTGACAAACTGAAAAATACCCCAACCAGGGAAAGGACAAACAACAGCTAAAATCAGAACCTTTGGTAAACTGCCCTGCTTCCTTCTGAGACTGCTTCAGTCCAGCAACAGTGTTACACAGATAACACTAAGATAAATGTTTGGACATTTCTAAATAACTTATTTGCATGCCTCAGCTAAGATAATCTCTTGTCTGTCACCAACTTATCTGAAACCTGAGATGGTTCTGAGGAGATATCTACTCCTACAGTTGACTGAGTTCAGATATTTTGTGACACTGCATAATACTGAAAAGAACTGCCTTTGCATGTAATGGACCAAATCTGTCCTGCCATGAACCCAGATGTAAGGTTGGGCTTACTCGCACAGCAGGGAATAAAATACACCATATTTTCAGCCAGTGTTACAACTGGGCTTCTTCCCTTTTGTTTCCTTCCAAAGGTGCAATCAGTCAAACCTTGTTGGCAGTGTATGTTCTATACCTACCTTCTGTCCATTTAAAGTAATTATGACTTCCAACTATATTGCAAACCAATTTCTATTTTCAAAATCTGAATTGGCAACATTATTGTGGTACTGCTTTTTTAGCATTATTTAGATGCTCTTTCATTGCATTTCATTTATTTTCATTTCAGTTGCCCTCTTTTACAGTCTTTAACCACTTGTCACTAGTAGGTCACGAAGCATTTACTCTCAGTAATGCGTCCAATGATTTGACATTCAGAATCTCATTTGAAATTTCAAAGCCCAAGATGGGTCAACAATTCCACTGTAACTCCATATGCTACAGGATTTCAAACAACAGGAAGAATTGGTCATTTGTCACAAGTGTCAGCAAAGGACAGTTTTCATCATCCTACTACTGCTTTATTCATTTAGTTTCAAAGGGAAAAGGTAGCAATACATATCTGCAACTAAAAGCCTGCCACATTAAAACATCTAAGGCAAGAAAAATAAATTTTGTAGATTCAAAGAATGTTTCAATCAAATACTGTAAAAGTATTCTTGCAGTGGTCCCCAAGTGGCGGGTGGCTCACACAGCACTCACTGGAGGTGAGAGGAAATGACCTTAAATTGTGCCAGGGCAGGTTCAGATTAGATACTGGAAAAAAATTTTCACTGAAAGAGTGGTCAGGCATTGGATTAAGCTGCCGAGATAGTCAGTGGAGTCACCACCTCTGGAAGTGTTCAAGACGCGTCTGGATGTGGCACTTGTGGATAAGGTTTAGGGGTGGTTATGGTGGTGCTGGGGTGATGGTTGGACTGGATGACCTTGAAGGTCTCTTCCAAACTTGATGATTCTGTGGTTCTGTGATACAAATATAGAAAAGCATGCGCCTTTTGGATAAAGACAGGCTTTCCATCAATGGGCTGGCACAATGTCATGTGTCTGTAAGCTGAAGAGGGGAATGATTCCTCTCTTTTGAGTCAGGGTTCACAGGAAGAAAAAAAAATCTAAAAACACCTCTAACCACATGTCACTTGAACAGAACAGAAGGAAAGAAGAGAAGATTTATATTTTCTGGAGAAGCTGAAGTTTCAAAAATGTTTTCATTGATATGTATGCTTAGGCAAAGATAAATTACTTTGGGCATGGGGGGAGGGGAGAAGGACAACAATGTGTAAGTGACAATCAGATCAGGATGCCCATGTCACAAATTCCCTGTGTGTGCCCTCTGGGTGAGTGACAAGAGCTTTTATCTCCTATATTCCACATATTTAAAAAAAAAATTGTAAAAGTTACCTCATTCAGCACAGTATCTTTCTCCACACCAGAACTAAAAATACTATAGTGATAATGGCTCAAGGTAAAATGTCTCTTTCATATAACAACAGTCATAATTGCATTTTCGCATTCATGACATAGTTCATCCTGATGAAATTTTAAATCCATTGCCACTTTAAACATGCTCTGCTGAAACTTTATCCACTGAGCCAACACTTCACTTGGACACACACACACACAGGTCCAGCTGACCACCAACGAACACAGACACACAGACTCTTATCCTCCCTCTCTTAGCCTCCCAAAAATTCTGTTAAAGCAAGCAAGAGCTGTAGATACTATATTCCTACCAAACACTTTCAGTGAAAGGCTAGGAAAGCAACTACTAAAACAAGAACAACCCCTTCCCCCCTCCCCCCGCAGTTCTTCCCTGTCAGTACTGGAAAATACCTGAACTGTTTTCAAGAAAAAAAAAATTACTATGCCTTGACTACATGCCAGATACCTCACAAGGAAAAAAACCACTGAGGTAGTTATGAAAAACTGAAAATGATCCTTTCAAACAATAGAATGGAAAACGAGCTTCGCTTAGGTAGATGTGTTACTACGTGTAGACAGACAACACATTCACATACAGGTGTAGATACAGCCTAAGACACAGCAAGCCAAGTGCTTGAAACAGCTTTATGTTATTTCTTTCCAAGGCTGGTAAATGCTTCTGTTACAAAGTGTGATCAGTGTACTACTAGCACAGGTGCTGCCACAATAATTTCTATATAAAGACACAGCTTTCTTGGACTGAGAGTGCACCAGAAAACTTCTCTGAATAAAACATTAAAATTCACCTCACATTAGGACCCTGTTCCCTCAGATTACCTTTTTGCTCACTTTTTAGCTATTCCATGCCAGTCATATGGCAGGAAATAAGATCCTTTGGAGGAGGCATCAGCAAGAAAAAGAAATGATATAGTACTAAAATAAACTTCTGAAGTGTCAAAAAAATGACAGCATTTGAATAAAGAATTGGCTAGAAAACTGAATTAAAATGAAGTTTTAGAGCAAATCTGAGAAACAAAAATAACTTCTAAAGAGAAAAATGTTCATCTATATTTATCCAGGACACTTGCCAAATTTGTATCCATACACAAGCACACATATTCACTGCAGAGTACAATTATACCACAGGCGGGCAAAAACTCAAAATGAAGCTGCTGGCAGATATATTTGAGCTGGAATACTTCTGCAATAATAGCTCATCTAAGTATCATTATTTTATAGGTCTTCAGAAAAAGTGCTTTTTTTCCAGTCTTTCCTGGAAAAACCCACTCTATTCCACTCCACGAGTGAAAAGAACAGGATGGGAAGAAGAATTTGGAGGGGGGCAAAGGGTAAGGAGAAGGGAGAGACAATGGTTTAAAACAGAATGGCTAGATTTGCAACATTTTGAAGACAATCCTTGAGCACTCCAAAATGCCAGTGAAAGCCTGTTTCAGATCTCTCATTCACTACACATCTGTGCTGTCTGCATACAATAGGTATGAGTAACAGGTGCATGATATCAGTTCCAATAAAACAGCAAGAAAGTCACTGTTGTAAAACAAATGTAATGGTTTTGCCCTTTATGAGGAAGATCAAAGTTCTGAGTCACCCATTTGAAACAAATTTATACAAAACCCTTCTTGGCTGGAGTTGCTCAAAGTCCAAAGACAATTAGACCACTGAGGCATGGTGACTTATAAATCAAAGCACAGAAGCTAGAGGACTGGGGTGAGGAGAGGTAGCTCAGCAAATACAATAGAACATAATTTTTGGTCTGAAATCAAAGGTTAGGAGATTAGGGTAGCAGAAGAGTTTCAGTTACCTGGTGTGGCTGGGGGGGGGGAGGCTTTCCCAGGGCTGCACGCTACAACCTGTGACTGCAGGCTCCCCCGCAGCTCCCATCCAGTTTCATCAGCAAGGCTTTTGCTGCATTCTCAGCTGTCTTCCTGCAGTCATGAGCCCTCTTAAGCATCTGGGTGACATTTTCATCACCTGTCTGGTCCCCTAGTGTTCAAACAATGTTTCAGACAGAAATTAAGGCAAGAGTAGAGATCCTTCTACTCGCTCTCAGTTTATACCATGACAACGACAATAAATTACCAATCTGTTAGGTAAAAGCAACTTCACTTCTGTGTGAGCATGAGAGGTAACTGGGATACTGGCCTGAATGCACCCCTCTCCCAGTCACAAGCTCCAGGTACTTGTGGCTCCAGGCAGTATGTCTTAAGTGATGTATGATTTTAGCTTGTCTGTTTGTAATGGTTTGCATTCTGCATTAACATTATGTTTGGATGCTCAAATTATGAACACAGTGGAAAAGCCTCAGCCTCAATTACAACTCTTACTCCAGTCAGTGCAGTGTGGTGTCACAGTGTAGTCATTTCCAGAGCTTCTTCTCACAGGCACCTTGATCTCAAGCCTGATGGTTTGCCAGGACACCTTCTCACAGGCCATCTGGCCAGACAGAATTGCTCTGTGCTCAGAAGCAGCCTCTCACAGTTTACAGTCATGCATACTAAGCCAAAAGAAAACCAGCACTGGTTTACTAAATTGCTCTAATTTTTAGTGGTTATACAGCACCTGTGTAGCTGGTAAGCTTCAGGAGAAGCAGGACTGAAACCACCATTGTCACTACTCCTACAATCTTCCAGCTGCAATCAAGTCATTAAATTAAGACTGTTACTGGCTACACAGAAAATCTACAAATGCATTTGTATATTAAGCTACATAATATTCATACTTTACCAAAACCCAACAGCTTGCTCTGTGTTAGATTTCCATTTAATCCTTGTTCAAGTCAATTACCTGTACTTCACAGTTGCTGAGTGAAGTGCATGCACTAGAAGTAACATTTATGAGGAAGAAAGGAAGGGTGAATGTTCTGTTAAGAGAAGCTGGATATGCTCAGCTTTAAGTGATGCAACTCCCATGAATTCTCCACTCACAGATGTTGATATAAAGCTTGACTGATCTTCAAACCAATAATCTGTTATTTTATCTAGGTGTGTTAATCAAATTTCATGGTGAAGTAAAGGTACATAAAACCATACACAACTTCCTCCATGCTGTACTGTGTAATGGGAAATTTGCACTGTTTCTGTCTCAGGGCTGTAACTGATAATACCATAATTAGGAGCTGTAGACAGACACCTACAGAAAAATTTAACTACAATCTCTTCCATAAAACCCATGTCAGACGAAACCCTACTCAAACCCAAAGTATTTCTCTCTTCTAAGATTTCTTTCAACCACGTACAGGAGTAGAAAATCCAAGCCTAAATTCAATTTTGCTACTCAATGATCTGTGCCAGCTGGGAGAAGTTCCCTAGCACATTGTGGAAAGGAATGAACAGAGTTTGGGAGAAAGGTGGAAGAAAATCTCAGACTTCCCCTCTACTGAGAAGCCAGTGCTCCTAACACACCAGGCACTTGCTGTGCCTCAGCACAGTATGAAGAGCTATTCTCTCTCTGCATGTTTCCCTTCTTTCTACTTGAAGATTACTGTGCCTGCCTTCTCGTATCAGTAAAAGGAATGGGATTTATAACACTGGAATTTCATTGTGTAATCACCTCTTTCTATCAGAAGAATGGAGCCAGCAGCAAAGTCAAGCTCCAAATTTCTGAACTGTACTGTACCTATGATAGTGGCTTGCTCCACTACTTAGCAGGCAGCATATTAAAAAACAACACTTAGCCACAGGATTAACTAACCACAAAATAAGAAAAATCCGTAACATACAGGCTAAACAGGATATAAAATGTTTTAAAATTTCAGAGCATTTAAAAAAATTTTTATTTGTAACTATTCAGTACTACTTTTGTTTTGTTTTAATCCCAGTTTTTCATAGATTAGACTCAGTTTCTGGGGAGTCAATCTTACTGAATCTGGATTTGGAATTACCACAGCTGTATGGCCCTAAGATACCTGTGCTCACAAGTATTGTTTAATTATTCCACTCTGTACAGCAGCATGCCTACAACAGTCTCACCCCTGCCAGAAGAAGCATCTCCTCGTGATAGCATATACAGGTGAATTTAAATTGCTCTCTTGTATTTTCCCCTTATTTTTGGGGTGTGTAAAATAATTTAGACACTTAAAAACAAAAAAAGACTGGAGAACATTCTTAAGTAATGGGTCATGACATGATTCACCATTACAACCAATTTTAATGCTAACTGACATGCCAAAAAAAATTAAGTGATTCATTGACATCTTACCAACAGAACCAACACCTGCAGCTCTGAATTGCCCAAGAATGAGACTCTGCTCACTTTCTGCCAATGCCAACAGCAGCTCATATGCTTCTATGCACTGTTCACTGAAAGGGAAAACAAAAATCACACAAAATATTAACTGCAATTTAAAGGGGAGCAATACCTGCAACAGCAACAACAAAAAAGGAGATAGCTGATTAATTTCATGACTCTCTACTACTTGTCTAGCAGCAGGGATATTAAATAACATTATACACATAGCCTATCACAAGCATTCAGTAGTCTCCTCATTCTTATAACAGTGCCAGATTGGCCTCAAGTAATGTAAAAAAGACAAAAGAGAAGAGAGCGACCTGAAATAAAGGAAGCTCCAGAAGGATGTTTTAAACAGATGACAATACAAACAGTGGTCAATGTGATCCTTCCGAGAAACTTTTCCCAGACTTTCTTACTATACAAAATACAGTATTCTTTACAATATAATTATACTACACAAAGTGTTGTAAGAAGAAAAGAAGACGCAAGAAAAATACTTCTTGCTCTGTGCTGGCTGTAAGATCTTCCTCCTTAAAATGGAACAGCTTCCAGCTATGAGTCACACATTCCCTGTTGCATTTTAATGCTTTAAAAAATACATACTAATGCACTATTATACTATTAACTGTACTAATATACTAATATACTATCAGCAATTTACACTTCCTTGCAACTTGCTCAAGGCTGACAGTAAAAGAATACATTCTTTAAAAGGCATATAAGTTGTCCCAAGACCAAACCTGCCTGTCCTAAATTAGTTGCAGTTGAAGGTGTTAAGTGACGCGATATTTCTGCAAACAGTTTGAAGCAAATTTACATACTTATTACCAAATATCAAGCCATTAATCCACAATCCCAACTGATGCAATACAAAGTCATTCTGAGTTGTGAGTATGAGTGGAGTATAACATTTCCTGGTCCACTGCTCTCCGGAAAGGTACAGAGAAACTGTATCTTAAGGTTGGATTCAGCAAGACAAGTCTGACCCTACACACAACCCCTAATTCAAATGTTAATTCAGTACTTAAGAATGAAAAGATAAACCTCTACATTCCTGTTAGATGCTGGTCAACTAGAGTTGAAATACACTGTCGCAATAACTTCAGTTGGGTAGTTTGTCAAGTAGTTTGACCAAAGGGGTGCTTTTTCAGGAAGGAAACAAAAATTAAACAGTATTACTATGGCACACTAACAACTTCACTCTTGAACACTTCTACCAAGTCTCCCCCAGCTCTCTCTTCCTGGCTGAGCCCCTTGTGTAGCTACATACCTGTACTGCAGTGCCAGCCTGAGGGCTGTGGCATTGGACTCGTACTTGCCCACAAGCATGCTCATCCTCTCTGCATTGCTCTTGCACTCCTCCAGTGTTATTGTCAGCAAGTCGTTCTGGGATTTCAGGTGCTCAATACGGCTGCAAAAAGAGAAGTCATTTGCAACCCTCAAGCTTAACTTGCAGTCACTGTCCTGAAAATTCTAGGACAATCATACTGTGAAGCAACAAAAATTTTTTAGTCTATGGAAGTGTTTTTTAATGAAGATGGCAAAATACATCAGTTCTGTATCCCTTATCAAAAGCCAAGAGGATAGAAATTTCTCTTAGCTCATCCTCTCCTCCTCTCCTTCTTGTAAAATGTAGTCATAACCCCATGCAGCAGCAGCAAGCAGAAAGCTGTACCCTTGTTGTGCAGCCACAAGACTGCTGCATAGGAGAGTTTCATATTAACCTTTTGCTCAATTTTTCTGCCTTCATTCCTCACTTTCTGCTGCCACATTTGCAACTTCTGTTAAATGGCATATTCATTAGTGTGACTGTGGGTGTGTGCAGGGATCGTGCAGTTGCATAAATGCCTCCTTTCTTCTGAACGTCCAGAGTAACCATTCCACCTGAAGTTGTGTTTGGGTTGTGATTAGAGAGCGAACTTCTGAACTACAAATGAGGTTTCAGTGGGGCAATGTAATCTTCAAATGTTCAGGCAACAGTCAAACAGAAGCTTAACCATAATAACCTTCTCAATGAGATTAACTGTGAACATGAAAATGAAGATTCAGAATACCAGTATTACTGTTTATTCTCTCTGCTGACAACTGAGATGTACTATGCCTAACTGTAAAAATTGGATATATACCAAAATGAGAGAGACCAACAATTTGAAACCTTGCACAGGTAGCTAATGAAGAAATCCATGCCATCCAGGACTCTAAAATCACTGACTTCTTGAAAAAGAACAATGAGAATGGCTAGTATACCATTTGTTCAGTTACCAGAATAAAGCACTGACTTTTCTAGCTGCTACAACTCGTCACTTTCTGTATCTTGACATCTTCTATAATGATACATGCTGTCAAAGCATAATTGTGCAGTGTGCAGAAGACAAGAAAAAAAAAAAAAAAGAAAACAAGGATCACGTTTTGCAGCACTACAAAAACATGAGCTATAAATAAAGGGATATTGTACTGATCAGACTAAATTTGAGCGAGGTGTGGGGAAGACAGAATTTGGATAGAGGCACGCTGAGACATGATTCTCACGTTCGTGATCCAGAGTTTTGATTTTATGTGCCAAAAAAGACACAAAACACTGGTTTTGATAGAGCTTGCTGAAGGGTAACCCCAGCAGTATTTTAACTGCAATCAGAAAGCTGCAATCTCTCTTCTACAGACAGAAACCTATTTCCTGGTATATATGCAACACCATCACATATCAGTACATTTATCGAGACGGTTAAATGCTATTCTTCTGTTTCCTCAGGACAAAACAAAGCGAGATAATTCCAGAATGATTCAGACTAAGTTATGGGAGTCCTTATTTCAAGGAGTGATGTGTCTTATGAAAACTGATACCATGACTACTTGGTCAGGCACAGAGAAGGGACACTCCACAGTTCAGACAAGGGAAGGTGCCATGCTGATCTAATAAAGAACAAACTCATACTCATGGAAAGAATCATTAGCACACAATTCAATCTCCTCTTCAGCAACCACATTCCATGTTTATCTGCAGCTCCCACAGCTGAGCTGAAACTGAACTAAGAAATGTTCCAAAAGGGTAAAAAAGCAGCCAACTTTAACAAAGCTAACAGAAGACAACATGTGTGAGCACATCTAACTTTCCAGCTCACCTATTTAATCTCTCCGTCTCCACTTCAAACTCTCGGATTTTACTTTCAGAGATAGCAGATCCATGTGAATAGAGGGTCTGGAAGATTTCCTGAATGTTTGAGCAGTCTTGGAGGGAATGTGCCAAATGTTCAGCCACGGTACTAGACACCTGCACAGGGCAGTTAACAGATCATTGTGAATGGATACCCACTGGATTTCTCCCAGATACTTTCTGCATTGAGAACCGCATTTGCTTGCATGCACTCCCTTCAAGGCATTCATTATTCAGTTTTTGTTATGAATTTTACATTGAATAGAATATTTACAAGATTCCATTTTTAGAAGCCATTTTGTTCTAAAATTCTACTAACCAAGGGTGAAGTCCATTATTTCATTATACTTTTAAAAAGCCTACTATGCAAGTTATTTATGTTCTTGAGAGCATAGCAAAGGGTTAGAGCCAAGTTCTTCAGTAAAACAAATACTAACACACAGTAACAACAGCATTACTGATTTACATTGGATTTCAAAAGCAGAATCCAGTTTGCTGTTGGTTGAAAGTTGTGAAATGCAACTGGAGAGTCTTCTTGAAGAGTATTTTGGAGGAACTGACTCCAAAATTTTCCTCTTGAAGTCACTCAGGAGAGAGATTTCTATCCACTAGTTACGAGAAAATGAGATCTTAATACTGGGTGAAATATTGTTTGTTGAAATATTTTCCTCAAACTAGCTTTTAAAGTATTTTCAGGTAGTTCATATATTAATTTTATTAAGAAAACAATGCTTTTATTGGAACATGGATCATGCATGCACACAGTTTTCAGTCCTTACCCCTATGCTGCTAATTTCTGATCCTAAGACAGGTCTATCAGATGATGAAGACTCTGATCTTGTCTTTGACAACTTCACTCTTTCAGCAATCTGTAAGGCAGAATGCTGCACAGGTTATACAGCAGCACACACCCCATAAAGATCACACAAAACCCATGTATTCTCTAGTTACACTTGCAAAGCTGAAGCAAACTACTAGAGAATTGAGTCCTGTGTTGTAACCGAGAGAACTACAATCAATAATGTTTAATTCCTTTCCACAGCTCAAGTTCACAGACCTGCTTAGGACTCCCTTGGACATCTCCCAGTTAACATCTCCCACATTTACACAGCACAAAATGAAGCCTGCTTTCCCCAGGTCATGAGGAGGGTTACAAACAAAAAATCCCCACCTTGGCGATGGGAATGTCGTTGCTGCTGCTGCTGGTGCTCAGCTCTCCGGTGCTGGGGTTAACGGGGCGGTTGGCAGGAGTGAGACGGCTCGGGCTGGACGGGCCCGTAGCCTGCACGCTCTGCAAACGAGTCTGCAGCTCCCGAACCTGAATTAAAACATAACATTCTGATTTTTCCACTTTTATGGTTTAAATAGTCTGGAGATTTTCTCATTGTCTAGCCACGTCTAATTGCTTCTGGCTTCAGCACAGAAGTTACATTTTTGTACTGTGGTGGCCGTGAAGTTTTCACGTGGGGAGCAGATGAGTGAAGGCTATTTTAAAATCCCACTGCTGTCAGTTTTTTGAACTATTTGCAATGTGGAAATATGCAAACATAACACTGAAGAATAATTACTCAAAGTTTCAGATGTACTATAGGTATAGGAGTTATTCTCTCTGGGGTAAAGCTAATGCTCCAGCCTAAGATAATGATGGCTAAACAAATCAAATAACAATCCTCCTGTTAATAGAAAACTCCAGTGCTGAAAAACCCTCTTGACATAAATAAATCACATGATGACTTGGTCATATTTAAAGGTTAAAGAAATTCAAACATTAATCATGCGTCAGAACTACAGTCAAGTAAAACTACCATTTAGTGAGCAACGTACAGGAAAAAAAAAACAAAACCCAAACCAGCAAAGAACTCAACCAACAGTCTGCAAAAGCTCTCTGTAAATGTACACTGCAAACACTGCATGGTCCTCGTAACACATCAGGTACTTACAGAACTGAAGTCAAAAGATTTTCAGTTTAAAAGGTTAAAAAAAAAAAAAAAGAAAGAAAGGTCTGCAGGAGCCAAACTACAGCTGTGCTAAAGATTATAGTGTTTACCTTGGAATAATTCTTAATAGACAAGGAATAAATGGTCTGCTTAACACAACAGTTATGACACAAGGTAAAGAGACAGAGCTCACTTTTCCCACAGATCTCAGAGTGTGAGATGGGAGAAGGCGAAGGAAACCATCTAAAGAGGAAGTTGCCCTGAACACAATTTTCCTTAAAAACAGAGGTTTCTATGTGATTTCATTGGAACAGTCCCTCTACAAAACAGAACCGGTGAAATTTCATCAGAAGTCCAGTCAAGTGAAGTTCAGCCTATTTTGCATCTTCCCATGTATGTAGCATGAAATGCAACTGTGATTCCTACTTTCTAAAGCAAGGTGGGATTTTATACTAAATACATTTATACAAGGAACTAACTAAGCAAGCTGAAGCCCCTTAGTCAAAAAACCCCAAAATTAAAGTTGCATTAAAGCTTAGACTTTCTTAGGTGGAGGTGCATCTGGACAATGTTTTATCAATCTCTGCTTGAAGCAGCAGCAGCAGCAGTCATGTGTTCTCTGCACAACAGATGCTTCAACCTACTGCACAGAGGAAAGAGCTCAAGTTGGAGTGTTCTCCAGTCACCAAAGCAGTATCTTATGCCACCTACCATCCTCTACAGCCTGCTTCTATTTCCTGAAGAGTATTCCTGCCTCTCCCTCTGTCATATACAAACTGAAAGACAGACTGCCTGTGCACTTAGTGTCAAAAGAATTTTTAAGTATTTGCAAATTACAAAAAAAAAAAAGAAAAAAACCCTGTGTGTTTTACATAAGATGGTATTTTTAAAAAGCAACATTAAAAGCACATAAAAGTCAAACTGCACTCCTAAGTTCCCTGTTCAGTTGTGGAGGAACATTACACCTTGAACAAAATTATTCCAAACAACTAAAGCACACAAAACCTCAAAATCAAATTCCCCAATGTTTAAAGTAACTTGTTGAAAAATGGATATGGGTGCTTGACCCAGAATTATACATTTTAACTGTAATTATACCATGAAGTTAACTGAGCAGAGTGTACGAAGTGCACATTCATACCAAGTGTCTTCTACAAATTTGCAGCTGAAGCCTCCTTTGTTCTAAATACTGACATATTTAGCTTCAACATGGGTACAGCTGCACTAATGCAAACCTTAAGGACAGAAGTGCTCTACTGGTGCAAACCAGTAATTTCAGCCTGTTGATATGCATAAAGCTGAAATAAACCATGCGTGCATATTTTTGCTTGCAGATGTGGAATGTCAGTGCAGATAGGATTTGTACTGTGGCATTAACACTGAAAAAAAAATAAAAAAAGCAAACCCAGAACTTCATTAAGTCGAAATTGCCATTTATTACTTTTTTTTTTACCCAGGCTGTTCCAAATTGAATTCTCTAAGTGCTTATTTTACAGCACTGTTTAAAAGCAAACAAAAAGGAAGACTATTGAGATGCATTCTTTATAAAATAAAGCTTCCATGTCCAACTTAAAAATCGCTAAAATATTCACCTACACTCAGAAGTCAGTCCTGAAAGATTCCAGTCCAAAAGCAAGTAACATTCCTAATTTAAGTGCAACCAGGAAAGAGAGTGGTAAAGTTGCTTAAATGCCAAGTGTTGGTAGACTCTGAAGTTTAAAACTACCTTATGCAAAGACTGTATCACACAAAACTCTAATGCAGATAGGTTTCCTTTACTGTGTGTTTTCTTACTGGGCAGTGACTATTGGCCAGGATTACAAAGCTAATTATTCATACAGATCTGTAAAACAACACTGGCAACAGACAGAACAACGAACACAGCTAGGAGTGTAGTCAGGTAAAGCTTTGCTCAGGAAAGCATTTCCAGAAGAAAACTCAGAGCACAGCACAGTTGTTAATCTGTGCAACTCACTGCTTTAATATCGTATCGTAGAAGCAACCACAACTTGAAGAAGCTGTCTGCTTATCTATGCTTCTTGACATATTTACTAATTCAGGCCTTCATTTGTGAAATTACATGCTGAATTGACTGCTACAAATAACTGTGCTAATTTTAGCAACACTGAGTACTAGATGGTAATTCTGAGCAGGATAACAGGGCAAGTTTGTCTGACCTGTAAAATCACCCATCTCACAATTCCTACATTCACCGAGCATCTCATGACTGGGCTGCCCACCTACCACACTGCTCAGAGATACCTTAGGTAACTATCTCTGGTCACTAAAACTTCCATTGTAAAAAGAGCAGTATGCAGCATCTCCTCAAAATTTATTTTTCCACACTGGTAGCTACTCTACAGAAAAAATAAAGAATGACCAAAGAAAAGAAAAATATCCCAAACACAAACCAGAATTTGGAAGAATCATTTTCTTCTCTGGTTTGGTGAATGCATGGGTTATGAAAAGACTGGTTTTAAAAGCATGATTAAAAATTGTCTGACCCCCTGTATAAACAGTCCTGAGCATCATTACCAACGTAATATAAATTATTGTAAAGGTTAACTCGTAGAATGAAGGTAAACTGCAGTACTGCACATGAGACACAAAAAAACCTCCTGGAAATGGGGGAGAGAGGAAGGGAATATCTTACAGGAAATCGATGACAAAATTGGCAAAATGCAATGGGTAAAGACAAGTACAGAAACAAACCCAAAAAAAGTTACATTAGAAGACAGGAAAAGTGTTGATTTCTGTGTTTGGGAGGAGGAATAACTAGGAAGGATTTAAAGAAAAATTTACTGAATCCTTGTATCATACTAGTTTAAAAACAGAAACATGCAGAAGGGTATAAAAATTGCCATAAACTCCTGAAGCACTAAAATGAGGTGGAAACTGTCTGGCAAGCAGATCTTATTATATGATCAGAAAAAAAAAGGGGTTGAGAATGGAGGGAAAAAGGAGAAATCCAGGGAAATGTCTGTGAAATCCAGTAAAAAAAGAAAAATCTTCTAAATGGTTGGAGGAAGTCCAAGAAACTAAAGAAGTAAAAAAGTGCTGGAACCTGGAAAGAGCAGGAACAGGTGCATTAAGTGAGACACAAGGCAACAGAGCTATTAGGTTTCAGAGCAATGGACAGCCTAGATACCAAAAAAAAGTCAGATGCAAACAGATGTTCTCAAGCTACTGATATAAACATAAGTAACTGGAAATATCACTTATTAATATTTGATGTTTTGCAATTGAACCAATTGTTTAGCTGCATTTCTAGTTTTTTTCCTTTGAATGCTGAGAATTGGAGTAAGCAATAGTGAAAAATTAAGGGTAATTTCTTACCATCTTAAGAACTAAATAAAGAGCAAGCAAGGATAGAGGAGAAAAGGGCTGACACACTACAGCAATGTTCAATTTATGAAAGACTTAATAAGCTATTAACAGGTGCCACAGACATGTTTGTCCAAAGGTATCATGGGCTACAGAAAAATACCTCAGTGGAATACTTTTATTATTTGTAACCATGACTCTGAGAAGCATGTTTTTAGGTTTTTTATTTTACACACACATAGTGACAACTACATGATTCATTAACATAACCTAAATAAAAAACCACAGCTACAAACTGCCTGTTTTTGTCACTGATTTCCACATTCAAAGGACACCTGCTGCTTTTTTTCCAAAACCAGTTTCAAATGAGGGACATGCCTGAGATTCTTTTTGTTCTACCCTACTTGTGACCTGTTTAATCAAACAGTACCTTTGAACCCTTCAAGTAACAGCACTTTTCCCCCCAGCATTTTAATGCTGCTTCATTTCCTTTCCCTTATTATACAGAGGAGGAAGATGAAGTACAACAAACCACAGGGAGTGAACCTCTCCCACTTTCTAATTTATTCATGCATACTGCAGATCTGTGGAGGAGAAGATGCCAAATCAAACACGAGTGTAACAATTCAAGCTGCTCTGAGTGGCGAGGATCCTTTCCAGCCAAAAGAACCCCTTACCTTTCATTCAGTCCTAGTGGTGACTATTTTCAGGCAGATAATTTTTAGCCTCTCCTATATCATGAGCACCAGAGCAAACAAAGTCTGAGTTCCTGTATTGTCTGTTGTGATCGACTGAGTATGGTAAAGAAATCTTTTCTGGTATCTGTAAGGTTCACTAAACACTGAGTATCTGCATGCAAGCTTGTAAACAGAAGTAAAACTCTACATTGTTGACACCCAAGAGGAGATGCTGCTGCATAAGCAAATACCATGCAACTGAAGGAGGCAGAGAATGGAAATAGCTTTGGGCTGCTACCTCAGGTTTCTGGTGCTCATCAAGAGACAAGGAACAGAACAGCTCCAGGATCACTTTCAGCTGTGCAAGCAGATAATAATCTCTAAAGGCCCGTAATGCATCAGTGTTCTCCAGCAATCTGGAACAATACCTTCTGATCCCAACAGGAATGACAACAAAACAAAGAGAGACCAGCAGATCCTGCCAGCTTTGTGTCACCTGAGAACAGTGTGGGCCCAAGAATACCTGTAAGGCCAAGGATCTGAGTCCTGCTGTGGTAGGGGTAGGTTTCAACTCCCCACAAGAACCACGTATTTTGTGGGAGCCCTCTGCTAAAATCAAAGTTTTCTGGAGTGGGAAATGTGGGCAGCTGATGGGATCACACAGAAAATGCTAATTTTCCACTGCTCCACAGATTATGTTTTATTTAGGGTCTTAGTTGAAGACAGCTAATGAAATGTTTTTGTTCTGGTCAGTTTGGCAATTTCAGCTGATTTGAAGCAGGTACAGAACAATCCTCACAACTAGAAGCACGGGATTAACCGAACAAGCTGACATATGGCTCATGCAGAGAACAGACTTAACAGACTTCCAGCGCTGGAACTGCCTTTTCACTTCAGACTTAGTTCTTCAGAACAGCCTCAAGGAAGCCTGAATGCTGCCCACATCTGCTGCTTCTTATGCTAACCAGCTCCTTCGGACTGTGCTGAGGTACCACTCATCTGGCAACTTTCACAGGCAGTAACTAAAAAACCCACAATTTTTACTTTGCAGTCACAATGGAATTTATATGCTGTTTCACAGCTGCTCATTTGAATCCCCTGCTGAATACATGGGCTTTTGCATAAGAACACAAACAGTACCTTTTCTTCTACTACTTAAGCCTGTTACTCTATACAGCAGTTGTAAATAGTGCTGACCTGATTACAACCTTATTCTCACATAGTAACAATATTAATCCCACAAACTGGTACAGAAGTTCCCCACCATCTTATCTGTATTACTGGACTCAGGATTATGGTCAGCTATGCGTAAGCAGTTTCTAGGACACTGACCAGCCCAGACCTAAGCAGATTTTATTTTCAATGCAGCAATGTAATACAGAGGTAAAATAAACCTCTGCACTATGAAATTAGCTGTCACACTGCAGACAACCTACAGAAGTAAGCAATTACCTCATTCACTAATGACCTGTGGGAAACAAACCTGAATGTATGTTGTTTCTTAGCTTCTGTTCCAGAGAGCAGTTCAATCTGTTAACTGAGTGCAGTAAATACCTAATTAAATTAAATCTCCAACAAGCCTGAGAAAAAATGTATTGAAAGCACTCTGCTTGATTATGAGCATTGGTCTGAAGAAACAGACCTATTGATCTGGTCAACTTCAAGCTTGTTCACTTCACCCAATTTAATTTGAGAAAGACAGTAACTAAATTTTAGTTGAACCTCCTTTCCCACTCTCCAGGGAAATAATTTGAAGTGACTCTTGAGTTCAGATGGCATAGAGAAAATATTTCATAGGTCACAGAAAACATTTATTTTGTTGCCACTATGGACATGAAGCTACATTAAAAATGCAAATACAGTCTCCAGTGCAACAATTACATAGTGTGCAGACAGGGTCATATGTCATGAACTAGCTTCTCTGGTGGGGGCAATAAATCAGTTGTTCTGCATAAGGATCATATTAATTACCAGATTTCAGTAAAGTCCTCTGTAGCTGCAAACAACTGAAACAAGTTGATGACCTTGATTCTGTTTCCACCAGAGATGCTTCCATAATAGAGAACTGGCACTGCTGGCAGCCAGACAAAACATAGCAGAATTGTGAAAAGATGCTAAGGCTGGCTCTAGCATTATTGCAGCTATGTTAATCTGGCTTTTTCTGCTTTCCTTCGGATACAATCCTAATATAATGATCCTGGTTTTAACAGGTCGTATATTATACAAACATAACTTTAATATTTTAAAGCTCCATTTAGAAAGTAGTTAGTCGGTAGCGTTACTCCTTACTGTTTCTTCAGAACCACGATCTTCTTGCCTCTTAGACACTTCACAGTCTAACTTCTGGCCTCATATAGCCACAAGTGGTTCATATTAATCTGTTCTTGCTCCAGTTTTGTCCCTAAGTTTAGAGGGCCATTACTCCCATCTTTATTTTATTTCTCTAGCACTTGTAAAGAGAAAACAAACTAAGATTTTATTTCGCCATGCTGAACAGGACAAGTCCCTTCTCCACAGATAATGCCCATTTCTCTGACCATTGTGTACATCATTTTCTGCCAAATTAAACTGCATCTTTACATGCATAAGAGATAAGAATGACATATAACATTCCAGATCAGATCTTGCTACTCTTTATACAGTTTTTCCAGTCTCTACTGGTACCTCATCGAACTGAATTTGCCACCATGGCTCAGCCATGCTGATCCCTGAGGGTACAACACCAACTCTCTCCCCTTTTCTGTTTCTGAACTGAGGAGCTGTCAGCATAAATTCTTGTGACCATTCTTTCAAGCCCCTTAGCTTGCATGCCATACTTCTCAAAACATGAATCTTTTTCTGTGCTCAAGGTCAGCTATCTTTTTCTTGTTGGGTATCTAGGTATTGATCTGTATCACCTGTAGTGTCAATATCTGCATTCGTGTAAGCAAATTTCTCAAGCACACGCTTCTATTTTCTGCCTGCTTGTGTTGGTGTCCACCCCCTCAATTTGGCAACAATCCAGCCAGTCCACCAATGCTACTTCTGTAGCTCAAGGGGTAGTATTGCCTCCGCTAAAAAAAATTGTCACTATAAAATCAGTCCAAAAATTCCAGGACTGAAAACAGCCTATGGTATATAATAAGACAAAAATTTACAAAGGAAAAGTTGAAGTGGTCTTGCTTTATACAATAGGAGATTACTATTCTTGCCTCATCACACATGCCTTTTTAGTGTTAGGAGAGGATAGACAGTTTTGAAAAGGTAATTTGAGGCTTCTTATCTGAAGACTGGAAATCTCACACAATGCAGGTTCACACTAAAATGGCACCGTCACTGCAGAACAGTGTTGGTTTAGAACACCAAAAAAACCTCATCTGCTGCCAGTTGGTAAAGAGTAATACTTGCAATAATTTACCATGATATGGTGGTCTGACTTGTCATTCAGACTGAACATGAACCCTAAACTGCCTGTTTCAAAAACAAAGATACTTCATATCTAGCCAAAACACTGCAAATTTAACAGGTACAAAGTTAACAGATTTTAAAAGTAACTGAGATTGAGGTCACATTCTCTTGGATCTTTCATCTTTTTTTGCGAACAAATTTCTCCCCCCCTTTTTTTTTTACTTTGGACTCCACACAAAGCACAAAACCTTCATCTGACCTTAAAGCATCATAAAATGTAGATAGGGAAGCAGGACATGGCTGGAACTACTTATTGTTCAGTGGGTGAATTATTACCCACTGACAGGAGTCCTGGTCTTTTTCTTTCTCCTAGTCACAAACTGAATTCCCATCAAAAAACAAAGAAATATTTGTTGTTTACAGGAAAAGAGAGCCTCATAGGAAAGTTCACTGGATGAACATCTGCTTTCTCTATAGCCAAGTTACATATGCTTCCTTGAAGATGAGTATCAGTTTTTCTGTTAACACACGATTTCTGAAATCAGGTTGTTGTGCACGTTGGCTGTTTGTCACACACTCTTTTTCAATTATGTTCAGTTCTGTCCTAATTTTGTCATTTGTATAGCCCAGCTTTGGAAAAACAAAAAGCCCTACAGCCAGCACAGGAGGTGAGATTAAAGAGAAGCCTGTTCTGGTGACAAAATCACACAGGCTGGAGGAAGAAGGCAGCATCATCTGTGCAGCAGCCTTACCCTTCTACGCAGTCTGTCCCTCTCTTCACGGACAGCGTTCATGGTGGCCTTGGTCCTGTTGAGCTCCTCCTCTTTGCTGCACAGCATGGCTGTGAGGCTCTCATTCTCTTCCCGCAGGCCAGCCAGCTCCTTCTCCCACCGAGACCTCTCCTCAGACAGGTTTGGATAAAGGTCACGTCCCAGCACACCCTCTATCTCCTCCACGGTCTGCAAAAACAGAGTCATCAACAAACATAAAGGAGCAAAGACAATTGAGCAGGACTAATGGGTAGATGGGACAGAAATACGTGTTAACAGGCAACTCTACACACTTAAATATATACACTCCTAGCCTCTCAACACCATTTGTTTGTTTCTTTTGTTTGCCAAGTAATAGCAAACAAAATTATTGCTTATTTTCTTTGACAGTTTGACCATTTCATTAAAACATTTCATACTGACAAACACCAAAAAAGACAAATACACGCAAATAAAACATGTCACCTGTGAATGCCAGCAATCCTGGTAGTTTAATCTTGGAATACTTTAGAACAAATTAATGACTGCTTGTCATGGACGAGCACTGTATTTATTGTTTCCCTGCAGAGTAACAGGCAGAAATGAGCAGCCTGTGAATGTGCATGGCATGGGGCCTTATTTATTGCTAGACCAATGCCAGAAAAGGGCAAGGAAAAGAGTGGGAGAGGATTAAAAGAGGGCTCTTCTTTCCCATGTCCCTGAGTATGTTCTTTCCTTGAGGTGACAGCAAAATAAAAGAAAGAACTCTGGCCTTGGCTAGGCTTACAGGGGATGTTACAGCCTTTCCAGTGCCTAAAAAAAGGCTGGGTTTCTCTGGGACACAATGACATTCAGCACTTCCCGTCCCACCTCTGTGCTCAGAGCTGCGCCTTGTAGGCACTGTTTGGCATGAGGGATATTAAGGAACTTCCAGTGGGTGAAACTAAACTACAAGCACCCACCAGCAGCAAGGGAATACTGCCATGCCTGAACTGACTGTCAGACTGGCCACCCAACATCCTGAAACACATCGTAACACTCAACGTGCAGTTTGGAATCTACTACCCAGTCTGTGCTGTGCCTCTGTTCCGTTTCTTCAGCTATGGAAGATACCTGCAACAAGCAAAACCACTCCAAATGTTGCCCATAAGCTTTTGAATCTCCCTGGAGAGCAGTGTGTATTAAAATGATTGGAAGAAACATGGAAAACAAAAGAATATTTGACATCACTGGCAATGCAGAAAGTTTCATTTCACTGCCTAATAAAAAAACAAAGTTATAGCTAAAGCCTATACTTTTACATCTAATATGGAAGAGAACTCATGCACCAATGTTAATAATAATCTATTTAATTGTTTTATTCAAAAGAACATTTACATCCTGATGGGTCCCTTCCAATTCAGCATATTCTATGAACCTCTGATTCTCTATATAACAAAAATTGCTACCTTGTTTATTTCTTTAAATTGGGAGGGACCAAAAGAACCAACTAGAGTACAGCTGAAAATTACAAACCTAGTTAGAGGCACAACTTTTTTTTTTCTGCAAGAAATCTTCCCAGTGTTTTCAGCACCCTGTGACTTTGAGGTATCAATGAAATTTTATTATTTGTTCAGTTTATCCTTTTGAATTGTATTTCATGTCTCTCTTACATAAAACTGCAATACATCTAGACCCACAATTATGAAACACTATTGACAGAGTATCTACACTGTAATTCTGCTTACAGATTTGATAGGAAACTGAAATGACTTTTCTGAAAAAGCAGAGCCTTGCAGCATCTCTGAGATGAAAGAAGCCACAGCTCTCCCTTGTATTAGCTTCACTTGGACCCATAGGTCTGAAATTATGCCAAGGTAAATTATTTCAACACAGCATGAGGATGAGTTCAAGTTCTGAATAAGCACAGGGTGGTTAATCACACGATATAAAGAGAAGCTCTGTAACGGCAGGAGCATTCTCTTTTGAGGATGCCAGCTTTAGTTTAAACAGTGCCTCTTTGTTGCTGATTTCTTCTCTCCCTTCTTCCCTCCGCCACCCAACTGAACTTCCCCTGCTGTTTTCTCATCCCTGTAATGCGAAGTTCTGCTGCTGCCTCCCTCCTCCTTATTCCCCATGCTCCAGTGTTGCTATTTTCCCAACCCCTCCCCTTCCTAAGCCACTGCTTCTCCTCAGAGCACTACTACTACAGCAATTCTCCGGAGTCCAATATGCTACCAACCATCCTCTATGGAAAATGAAACATAAACACTGTACATAGATACAGCTGTGTAAAATAACGTTGATTAGTTTTCTTCAAAGCAGCATTACAGAGCAGTTTTATCTGATGTGTTGCTACACAGCAGATAATTCAGGTAAAATTTCAAAGAGTGTGGGATTGAATGATAATGTCGTGTTCCGAGCACAGGGCAACAGGATGTCATATCATGGTAATTCCAGTCTTGTCTCTGACACTGCCATCAGTGCTCTCTGCCTTATTTTCTTTAAAAGAAGTGTTGTGTTACAGACATGGTATCAGATTAAATCAGCAAGTATCAGGTTTAAAAGAACCAAAAAGCAGTACTTCTTCAAATGGTGTAACTCAATGGCAGAATTTACTCCTAAGAGAATTTATGGAAGCCAAAAATTTAGACAGGTTTTAAAACACAGTAGATATAAATAAGGAAGAAAATTCCATCCATTACAATTAAACACAAAGACATCATCTTTGGTTCAAGTCCCTGCAGACCCACTTTGCTGGAAGCACCTTTAAAGGAAGGGGAAGAACATACTATGCATGTCATTTTTGATGCTGTCTTTCCATTAGCATCTGCCACTAGGCAGATGGACTTTTGGTCCAACCCAGTACAGCTGTTCTCACGTTCTAAATGTTTCATGCTTGGAAGTATTTACAGCTTTTTTAATCAGAAAAATTTTAGTGGTTAGGTATCTGTTACTGCTGTGTTCTCCAAAATAAATGAAACATTAACCAGATTATTTTGTGTAAATTTTCTTAAAGGATGCTTTTGTAACTGTTCAGTTTGAAAGACAATCTGATAAATTTAATTTCAAGGTCTTTTCAGTTTTTGTGGGACAGAAACAATTGAGTTAGCCAGGGTCACATGATTTGTATAAAAAAGCAAAAAAAAAAAAAAAAATTCAGCAGCAACTGCATTAAAAGGAACCTAGTGAAATTTAACCACCAAAGCTGAAGGATTTAAACCACTTAAATGCATTAGTCTGCTGGTGAAGAAAGAAGTCAATAGTCAAGGCAAGAGACAGTCAGAATATTTCAGGTTTCCATTCACGATTCCACCCACTTAAAAAATCTCTCTGTTTTTTCTCTGAGGAAACAGGAAAGCAGAAATGACCTGCAGCGGAATGGTAGAGAGAGGCTCTACATGTAGGTTTTGCTATATTAAACACATCTCACTTCAGATACCTCTGTGGGCCTCACACAGGCTCATCTCTACCTATTTCCCAGAATCCACAGTCTCTCTTTTGGCGAACAGTGACTTCTGAAAACAGTTAACCCTAAAACTCCAAATAGTACTTGGCAACATTCAAAGCACTGGTCCTAATCCTCTGAGATATTCAAATAAACTGCTTTAATACTGATCCCAAGAGACCAGAAGTCAAATATACACACATTCTTCAAATTACTACTCAACATTAATTTCTTTATATTTTGTTATATTTCTCAGACACCTCCAGGTACAGAAGGAACTTCTCCCAGTAGTAAGACAAAGGGCTGTCAAAGCCATCTAGAATGGTCACAGACCTCCCCACTTGTAGAGCAAACTGTCAATACAATTTTTCTTGTATAAATGAGTCACTGACACCTTTCCACCTGACACAAAAAACCTTCTCATGTTTTCCCCTGTATATAGGAAGATTCTCTGTGGCTCCCTTGCTTTCAGGTTCTGAATTGCAATGCCTTTTGTTACACGTGCCAGGAAACATCCCTTTCCTTGTTCTGTTACATTCACAATAAATGCAACACATACAGATAGCACTTGAATTATTTGTTCCTGAGTCTGAGTTATCTCATCTGAGCAAATGCACAACAAATGCTTTGTGTTAAATTAGCTTTTGTTGTGGTTTAGGAGTGGTGCTCCCCAATTTAGTGTTCCCACTGAAACTCCAAACCACACCCTGCTCACTCACTCTCCAATCCCCTATGGTGGGATGGAAAGGGATATCAGAGGTACAAAAGGCAAAGATCAGGAGTTGAGATAAGAACTATTTACTGGAAACGGGAATGAGGTAAGAAAGTGAACAGTAACAGCAAAAATACTAATAATGGAGTGTACAAGAAGTGTACAATTTGAAGAAGAGCTCTCACCCCCAAGAATACACAACCAGGAAGGGACCCCTTCCCCTCTTCCTGGAAAATGAGGGATACAAGATAACCTGGCCATGCCCCCTCCTGGCTACTGCAAAAATTAACCCACTCCTGGCTGGAACTAGGACGGCTTTAGATTTTAAGACAGCCAATCACAACCTAGGCATACACATGGTGTTTTCACTCACTGGTCAATGATTACCTGTAGGACCTTGGGCAGGTGACAACTTGTTTGCTGGACAAGCAAACTTGCTTAAGAAAGTAAATTAAATGTTGAGTATCCCCATTTCTCTTATCTTTGAAAAGAGCGTAAGACAAATATATTTCTGTTTTGAGGTCAAAGTAGCTCCTCCTGGACCGTAGAAGGTGTAGAACAGGTGTGCTGCTACTTACCAAACACACAGTGTGAACACGAGTTGACTCCTGTGAAGAAGTACTTTTAACACCTTTGAAAGCGAGGTGTGATTACTGCAGAAGTGACCAGGTGTCTGAGTCAATGAGCACACAGCATTTTAGAGCCTAATGTTACCATTACCTTAATGGCTAAATCACAGTGTTCGCTGGCAGTAGTGAGTTGCTCAATGTGTCTGTCCACTTCTGCCACCGATAAACTGCAGCTGCTTTTCTTCCTCCCACAGACAACATTTTCCAGACCTGTCAGCACTCTCTGCAGTTCTGAATTCAAGTCACTACAGTTATCTAAAAGAAAGTAAAACAAAACAAAACAAACATCGTAGCAATTAGTGACTCAGTGAAAAAACAAACCCTAACCCGGAAGTGCCTGCTGCAGAACAGCCAGGACTGGATACTGTTCAAAGAATGTCCTTGCACTCTGCCACTTCTTCCTCGACAACTGATAGGCTTAAAAACCATAATCACATCAACTGAAATAATGAGCTACCTCTCATCCAACAAATAACAGCCCCACAGCTTATCTCAAGTGTTCATTCTTTCTTCAAAACCCCCTCTTTTCTGAAGAACATTTTAAGATATTACATGCTTACATTCTGTGACATTTCTTTATGTTGTTCTTTTGGTCATTTAAGGCCTATTATCCTGATTTTGTTAATGTCATATCTTTGTCTCTGTAAAAACATTCTTCTGTCTGGTACATTCAGTGATGTTTTAACTTGATGTTTTTCAGAGGAATTTTTGTGGTTGTACTTAGGTTCTGCCTAAAAAATCATGGTGTTTACAGAAATGATCCCTACCAACTATCTTAGAGCCTGTGTTTTATCTTAATAGCTAGTCCTTCAAATGAAACTGCAGAATATTCAGGGATCATAACACCACAGCTTGTTATGTCCCATACTACAGCCATATTACCAGCTTGTACAACAAAGTTATTTTAATTATAAACTATCACAGAGAATTATTTCCTTTCCTGTCTTTAGGCAAACCTCTTCTAGCGCCCACTGCCATAGCATCCTCCACCTATCTGAAAACAAGTGGGTCTCTGTAGCTTGCTAGCTCACTTCAAAAATTATTTTTGTTTTTCTTAAGTTCACCTCTGGTGATGAACAGTGGCAGTTCCTAAGGCAGACGTGTGGCAGAATTCACCCCTGTGCTGTCTCCTGGATGTGCCAGTCAGTATTTCTGGCTCGCTAGGTAAGAGCTGGCAGTAGCTACCCACAGCAGAACACACAAGGGGTGCACTATGAGGCGGCAGCACAGCACAGCCGCAGCTCCTCTATCCCACTAAAAACAGTGGCAGGCATTATTGCTGGAAGTTGTGATTCCTGTACTGCCACTGTAAGAGCCTCACCATGGTCAGAATTTTGTGGTAGCCTCACAGCGTGAGGCACTTTTGTAGGCACTAAAGCAGTGCATTGAACTGGGTCTGAATTTTAACAGACACGAGTCACCGGATTATTGCAGACTGCCTTGAAATCTCCCTATGCAAGGAAAGACTGAGAGCTGCTGGATGAAGGAATGACAGGAAAAGAAGTAAAAAACTGCAAACTCATTATCATAACTCTAACTCCACCACCTAATACACATAAACACAAACCTACTGCTGACCAAAAAGAAGAGTTTAGAATGATGTTACAACATTGCATGAAAAATTTGAATGGTCAACATATAAAAGTTTTTTCTGGGAAGTCATTCCACTAATTCCTGATTAACAGCCACCCATGTGTTATAATAACACAAAAAAATGCCCTTTATAATAATACCACCACTCACTCACAAGCAGGATATAGCAAGCAGTATGCTTACTTGTAAAAACCTTGTGTTTTGTTTTTTTCCATAACATCTTCTGTAATGAACATTTTGTATTTTTAAACAACCTTCGCAAGACCTTGTCTGCTGGGATTTGTTTCAACTGTGACATTTCCCCCATAAAATAAGTGGTTTACAATGTGAGAACCCCATTTCTGACAAAAAACCATCACAGCCCAATCACAAGCTCTGCAAGACGCACTGGAGAGCATTCACAGTTCTAACTCTAGGTGTTTTATTGCCTGTAGCAATAACAGAGCAACAGATCCACACGCATTAATGTGTCATGAGGTATTACTGGTTTTACTAAGTCACTGATGCTCACTCCATTAGGGCAGTAAGCAAGTCATGCACATGGGTTATACAGCATGGTTTTTTATCCCCATATACCTATATCTAGCAGGACTTAAAATTATACATATTCCTGTATCTATATGTGTGTGTGTGAAATTTATTTTCATAGCAATATGGAAATAACACCCAAAAACGATAGTCTATGGATAGAAGGAAAATATGGAAACAATGCAGGAATCCCTACGGATAACATTCTTATTTTGTCCATTGCTACCTGCAAGTCCCACCCTTAAGGAAAAGGAAGCACCCAAGATTTGCAGCTTCTTGTGGTCAAAGGAATGACAGAAGTCAGAGGATCCACGAAAGCTCATAAATACACACCTGGCATGGAAATTGGGTCAGGTTAGGCCCTGACCTACTATATAAGCACATGGCAGCGGCTTCTGGATAAAGTGGGAAAGTGAAGAGAGAGAAGGAGACGGGCGAGAGACACAGAGAAGAAGAGAGAAGAACCCAGTCCTGGCTCTGGTATGGTCCAGCTGTTCAGGGTGCTGGGTTGCACATGCACAAGCACACTGGGCTGCGTGGAGGTACCTGTTTATAGGTAAGTTTTCCCTGCTCTGGAGATAGGTGACACTGAACCATGCCATAAATCAAATCCCTCCAGATGGGAGAGAATTTTCTAAAAGTCCTTGCAAGGAGTTTCAAAGATAAACTGAGACTTTTGCTGGAGTTTCAATGCTGCCGGATAGTTGTTTATTAAGTCTTATAAGAGGAACAGAGCCACCAGCGTGACCCAGGTACAGACAGAACACAGAAAGCAGGAGTGAAGTCTAATTGTCAAGATTTACACAGCCTTTTAAAGATAATTTAACCAATAGTCATTAAAAATGTATATTATTTTCACTTTCCTACCAATTATTCAGTAACACGGGCAGGAACTGCAGAATTCTCTATCCAGTCATTCCAAACTACTTTTACTGCAGAATATGGAGTAGTAGAAAAAGGAGAAGAAGGTTTAGAGAACAACCACAGTCCTCCATTTTGATATTTTTTACTCTTATCTATTTACTACAAAGAGAAGCCCAACACCTCTAAATTTTCACCCTGTGACAATCTTACATAGTAGTCTATCACCTAATTCACACCACTGTATTTTCTAGTTCTTGTCTGATCATTGGTAGTTTTTCCCAAGGTTTGAAGCTGAAACAGTGTTGTTCAGGGGGGTAAGAACCCTTAAAAACAGGCAGAGGAATATTCTCGGCACTCTGGGTTCCTACAATAGGTTCCTCACTTTCTATGCAAATTAGTTATCCTGGGCAATCTGTTCTTTCAGACCTTTCTAGAAATGGTTGGGAGGGCTTCTGGGGTCTTAGGTGGTCAGGATTCCCCTCTACAGCACATGCCCACTTTTCAGCCTCATCCTTGCACTTGCTGTGTGCTGTGTTGTGCTTAACTAAACAAGGACATCTGTCCCTGAAAAGTGCTGCCTGTACCTCTGCATGGCTCCCTTCTCCAGCTACATCCTGTTCCTCCTCACAGCGTGTTATTATCAACAATCCTTCACTGTTACTACCAACAATCCTTGGCTGGCTCCAGAGCTATCTGTCTGTTGGTTTTTGAGGCAGACACATCTGCCCCCTTATCTTCTAGGTCTCTACATTGTACATCATTCTATTGCTGTGTTTTTCATTGTTAGACCAAACTTAAATGGACAACTTGCTGTTTATGTCCACAAACCCTGGTTCAGCTCCACTTCATGAAGACAAAATAAATACTGAAAAGAGAATTTGTTTTTGTTTTTTTTTTTTTTCTTCTGGGTAAGAAGAAAATTAGGGAAAAAAAAGTCCTCATACTAGAATCTGTTCAAGTAGGAACTTAACAGTAAACATTAACTTTTTTGAGTAAAACATTAATTTTCTATAACTATAAAAACTTCTATTAAGTATTTTGAATTCCCTAGGTCAGACACTTTGTAGTCACATTATTAATACTGTTGTACCGATGTTTCTAGAAATCACAAACATGTAAATACAAATGTGCTGTTGCAGGTCTTGCATTTATGAACAATATAGTCCAGAAAACAGGAATAGTGTCCTGAAGAGAATTCTGGAAATCTGTCATAGTGAGGATTACACCAGAATTCTGCTAGGAAGGTCTGCTTCTGGAGAAATGGAGGCTCAGGGGAGACCTTACCGCTCTCTACCACTACCTGAGAGGTTGCAGTGAGGTGAGCGTTGGACTCTTTTCGCAGCTAAAAAGTGACCAGACAAGAGCAAACAGCCTCAAGCTGCACCAGGGGAGGTTTAAATTGTAGATTAGAAAAAACATGTTCATGGACAGGGCTGTAAAGCATTGGATTAGACTGCCTAGGGGAATTCTGGAATCACCATCCCAGAAAGTGTTCACCCAACCATGTGGATACTGCACCTGAGGACATGGTTTAATGGCGAACTTGGTGGCAGTGCTGGGTTGATGGCTGGACTCAATGATCTCAGAGATATTTTCCCAAACTTAACCATTATATGATTCTACAATCAAGGCAGAGAGGTTACTTCACATGTAAGTTCACAGTTGTGTACAAGCTCAGCATCAATTGTGATTAATTCATTTAACTACATTAATGTAATTGAATTAAGACTACATTAATTCATTTCCTCACCAAATGCTCAGATTTTCATTTCAAAAGCTATGATACCTTTTTGCTGTGGAACGGCATCAATTCTGCTGAGAACACAACTCACCCACGTCTGCAGTGACCATGGTGGACTGGTTCTCTGGCACTGAGACAGAGTTCTGGTCCATGCTGCGTGAATCTTCATTCACCTCCTGCTGGCTTTGGCTCAGCTCCGACCGCAGCTCTGAGTACTCATCCTCCTCCCTGGCAGAGAGAGCAAAGGCAGAAATTAAATCCTCTGAGGAAATGTGCATCTTCGTGACACGCATTTCAGACTCCTTAAGCTGAGCAACAGGATCCAATTCACACAAGTGTTTCGTCCAGTCAGTAGAGATGACTTTACACCCTTCATTGCAAAGCAACTGTGCCATGTCCATAACACCCACTTGCAGCTGCCAGTGCCTGGTTTCCATTTCTTTATTCCCAACTTCATTATTTCTCCTGGCCACTGAAGAAGGAAGCAATGGGTAGAACTGAGTGTTAGCAAGGATGTGTGCAAGGACATTCATTGCTCTGCAGTGACTCCCCAGCTGGTAATTCACACAAATCAGCACAAGTGGCTTTGATCCCAAAGTGGATTAGAAGTAACTGGTTTTGGTCTGTTTCTCAGTTCAAGGATGTCACCGTCTCATGTGCAAAGCAAGCATGCACATGCTTGTACCTGTACATGTAAATCACAATGTTCTTGGAGACTGGTAGGTTTTTTAATTTCTCCTCCCAAAAGAGAGAGGAACAGATAAGCAAGTATTGCACTGAACTGCTGAAGTTAGTGGAAAAGAAAAAGCCTCAGTTACCTAGGTTTTAATTTATTTGTCAAGCTGGTTCAACTAAAATAACTGAGGACACAGAATACTTTAGCTAAAGCTAATGAGCTTAAAAATTAGGGCTTTTCCCTTCTGTCTCCACACAAAGAGTTCAAAGCACTGGGAAAGAAGATAAGTAAATGAATAATAGCTTTGCTTTAGAACATTTGTAAACACTTTTCTTTTGATCCATTTGCTGATTTGACTCAAATTTTTTTTTTTACTTTTGTAGTGACTGTCTTAACATTAAAGTATCTATTTTAAACACTGGAAAAACACCAGTTTATCCAGGCGCAGGGCCCCTCTGATAGAAAACAAACAGCCATCATTTTGTTGCTCACTAGATCACATGCAGAGATTAATTTTGCTGCAGATTCAGCAGAAAAGTGTGAGAATGGAACTGTCTGGCTTTGGAAAAAATGAGAAACAGCAAAGACCTATCTGGGGATCGGCATCTGGGAGGGTAATCTGTAATGTTAGGTCTGCTCTGTGTGTGCAACACAGTGACGAGAGCTTCTTGCAGGATTCAGCCTGGAGGTGTGTCTCAATTTGTCAGGGAAAATAGCAGACAAAGTGGCCCATACATACAGGTATCAATGACAGAAGTAAAGTCTACTTTCAGAGCTGCAGAGGTGACAACTTAGAAACCTCAATAAAACTCAAAAAAGGACTTCCAGCTTGCTTGCCAAGCAGGGTTTCCCAAGGTACCAAGACATTATTTCTACCATGCTCTTCTAGCCCTCACATTTGCTTCAGTGCAAAGAAAATGTCACCTTAGCAGAAGCACTTAGTGACCACTATTACTAAACAAAATGCAGGCCAGCTGCTTAACACTGAGATTTACATCAAAGAAAGGTCTTTGAGGTACCATGCAATACCTGTTTAAGACAGTGTTAGAATGGAATAATGAATAGCAGGAGTTTAAACAGCGTAAGGAAGACACATAAACGTCAGTTAATGTTCCATGAACCAGTTTGTTATTAGCCACCAAAAAAGCCACTAGTAATTAGCTTTAGACAAAAACAATTACCAAGCACTCAAACAGTTGTAGTTTTTCATCTGAAGGTAACTGATTTTTTTCATTTATGAAACAATTAGTCCTACATTTTTAAAACCTGAATTACCTCCACAAATTGATAAGAAGCTCTATTGGCCCTAAAGCAACAGCACACACAATAATGATTTCTCATCACTCTTCTTTGGGCTCTTCTTGCATGGATTTTTCTGTTCCAAATACAACACAGCCTCATCTAGCTGGCACTTGTTCTGGGTTTCTCAGTTTAAGTGCCCCTCACTATCTTGGGGCAGTTGAAAAGTATGTCACGTAGCAGGACTCACACCCTTCTGATGACTCAAGCCAGAAGTCAATTTCCAAATGAATTAATGCTTTTAAAATCTGTCCAGAAAGATAAGAAACCCACTTCTGATAAAATGGCAGCCAGGTCCACCACCAGCCCAACTGGGCACAGACTGAGGGCAAGAATAAGGGGGAATTCAAGGGCAGTGATACATCACAAATATAAATTCTGCCTTTAAAACTGATGCTGGCAGTAACAAAAGATTGCTTGAGATTTTCCTTTCCCCAAAACAGAAGGAAGAGTCCTCCAGTGGCACTGGAAATGCAAGGTGCACGACAGCTGACAATGATCAGCCACTGGACTCCTGCCACACCACCCAGAAGGTGAAGGCACTGCAACTTCCTTATTGCTGCCATCAGTGACCGCCTGGTTGTAAAAAGCAGGCTTCTGTTTTGTTATGGGCCCTGATGATCCCACTTGCTGGAATGTCATGGTGACTTGGGGGCAGTTAAAACCAGATCAAGCCATTCTAGACACAGAGGGCATGGGATAAACATTGGAGGAAAAAACCCGTGGTTTTCAGGTACTTCTGCACTAATATCTTTCTTCATGACCAGGTGCAACCAAGGATCAGAGTGCTGCACAGACACTGAGAAAAACTTGTTAAAACACTGAGCAAAATGGCACATTTTTCAGCATCCTTTCACACCACAGAACATTGGCAAGGTGTGCGTTCTGTTCATGGCCGCAAACAGTCAGTAGCTTTGTACTCCAGGTGCCAGCAGTTTTTCATCATTTTACTTAAATAACTATAAAACCCTCTAAGACCGTCAAATAGAAAATACTACAGGTGTGTGTGCACCAAGATTGACTGCACTCTGTGTACAAACACTTGAGGTCCCTCTGAACTAGTTCATTGTGAACAAATAGTGACACGCTTGAGACAGCATGGAAATTAATCACTGAGGGCAAGTGAAGCTGGGCACTGTGTGCTGAACCAACATTACCACACCCACATTGCCACTTGAACTGAATCCAGTATGTGCTTACTTCCACCTAGCCCATATTTAGAAGCTAGAATTAGACCTCCAGGTCACTGTTTAAAAGTGACTGTAAGTGCCATGTGTTATTTCTTGTGATGTCTCTTCACTACCCCTCTTCTCCATTAACTTCCAACACTTCCTAAATGTATTGTCTGAACAAATAATTTTACAGTAATGGGTTATAAGCTTCTTGACAACTGTTTCAAGTAATCCTTAGCAGGCACCAACACTGAACAGAGTATATTTCTGTCTGGTATTGTTATAGCTGCACACTATTTTTAGAATTGCAGAGATGTACCCAAACAGCCACTGGTTTAGAGCTAAAAGCAATTAGACATCTCTCTTTTCTTTTTCTTGAACCTCAATCTGACATCTAAGAAAAACTGTCAGTCACATGCTGAAGTTACAGTTGATTTTGACAGCCAAAGAAATGATTAAGAAAAAAAAAGAGTCAAGTTTGAATGAATCTAAGGCAATACTAAAAACTTCTGAAGACAGAAATATTCACCCTAAATGTAGACATAATTACATTTTAGTACCCTACTGTATAATTTCTAAATGCTTTTCGTGCTTCAGAGTTACTGGGTATACCCTTTATGTCCAAGTATTTACAATATAACTCTGACTGGGAAGATCCATTTGATTGGTTTTCCTATCTTCTAAGCTGTACACACTTTGAGAGAAAATTGCAGTAGGCATGCACCTTGTCAAAGGACAGAGAACCTTGGCAACACAGAGGCTCATATACTTGCACGTGAGTATTTGAGTATTGGAACTCACTTTTTTCACCTTTTTTTTTTTTTTTTGAGGTGCTTCCAAACCAGCTGGGCTATCCAGTGCACCAGCAGTAGGGAGATGAGACAATTGCAGATGAATGCTGGCTTGCTACCCCCAAGCATGGTGAAGTAATTTTCCTCCGGGAATGCTGGAAGTATGTAATGCAAGAGCTGCAGCTAAATTCATGGGGCCACACACATGGAAAACTTGTTGTACCCAAGAAATGGCTAGCAAACCTAGAAAAATCCAGTAAACTTCTAAAAATATTCCTGTAACACTACTGCTACTGGGATCAGCATATCAGATACACCTGGGAAGAGACACATGCACTGACATGTGACTTAAGTTCTCTCCTTTCCCAAAAAAGCTGTGGCTGCCCCATTCCTGGAAGCATCCAAGGCCAAGCTGGACAGGGCCCTGAGCCACCTGTCTTGCGGAAAGTGTCCCTCCCCATGGCAGGGGGCTGGAACTAGATGGTCTTTAAAGTACCTTCCAACCCAAACCATGCCATGATTCTAGAGCTGGCATTACTAAGCCACATTACACTTCTAAATGCTGACACTGCAAAGGCAGAAAACCCCCAACATACCAAAAACCAGAGACAAAAGTTCTCAGAATGGAGAATATTAACCAACTTATACAGCCTGCCAACACTCCTCCTAAAACTGTTGCAACACCTTATTTAGATTTAAACACGGTATCTGCTTACTTTCTGTCCTACTTTCTGAGGGTACTGTTCACATTCACACAAAGATAATACAATTTAAAGAGGATAATCAAATACCTTCCATGAAATAACTGGTTTCTTCTAATTGTTTCCAAAATATTTTTGGGTTTAAGAACTACAAAGAATGTCATAGTGATGCCATGATGATTTTTTACCTTTTCTTTTATACCCCTTTTATACCTTTTTCCAACTTCTGTATTCTCAGTGCTTTTTGCCTACATTCTTGGACTTGTTTGTTCAGCTAGGAGACTGAACACTTTAGAAGCTTCGTAGCTAGAGATCAGTGTGCCCCAGACCCCAAGGTCCTCTCCAGAACACATTTTGTAAACTGAGATAGAACCATCCAGGGGAAGGTTCCTTGTGGGGGGGGAGCTCATTTGAGCCTCTCATTGGGGAATCTTTGATAGATCTGCTAATTAGTAAAACCTATAATGTTATTCCAGATCTTTTGTGTGGTAGGCATTGTGGTGGGCATTGAGGTGCATTCGACCTGGACGTGTGCACCTAAGGGTCCTTATAATAAATACCAAGGTAAAATCCCTTTTTCCCTTCTACCTGTGTTTGACTCTTGATTTTAAGACCAGGAAAAGGCATCAATAGAGTAGAGGTACATGAAGCTACATGTTAATTTATTTTTACAATCTAAAATCAATATGTGAAAAAACTCAAGAGTTGCTGTATCAGCACTGGGGAAACATTCATCTGTTATGCAATTAATGTAAACTCTGCTTCCAGAAAGACAGCCCAAATTTTGTGACAAGTAAAGCCTCTGCTCAGTACTACCTGCAGGTTTCAAAGAGACAAATCAAAATTAAAATCCTCTGTTTTAGAGGAAAGTATAATTGCTGAGGCTCCAGCAGGGCCATGCTCCCAGAACACTTTCTCTTAGGACTGTTCTGTTCGAGCTCCCGGCATCAACAGTCCCCAGAGCCAAAGGTGGAGTGCTGTGAGTCACAGCTGTTCCAGCAAGGACAGCAACTGCACCGGCCTTGCTCTGTGGGATGCACAGACAGCTTCTCAAGAATGACACGTGGATCTCAGACTGGATTCACAGAAAGTGGTACATCAGTTTTCCTTCTTTCACTTGGCTTTACAAACCCTGTGGAATCCCTTCAGCTGCCATTTTTAGGATGGATATTACTCCTCTGTTCCCCAAACACCAAATTATTGGCCTGCCAAAGAAAACAAGCTATTTCCATCATTGAAGGAAATAAAAAGAGCCACTAACTTAACAAACAGGTTTTGTTTTTATTAATAAAACCAAAACAAATAAAACCAGATGAGGCATTCCAGCTGTCTGAGCAAAACAAGCTCTCATATGACTGAATTAAACTGGAGGGGCATGACAGTGGTGTGGCACCTGTTGCAGAAGTATTTTTCTAATGCCTTTAAAGGCCAGAACCCCCCTAAAAGGACAGAAAAATTGCATTCTTCATGAGAAGCAACATGTACATCTCATCAGGCTTGGTTTTCACACCTCACCTTCCTGTGCATCTTGCAGCTGACTCATTTATGGACATGGTTAAACATTCAGAGTATCCACCTGATTCCAGTATTTTGTAATTGAACATCACTTGGCATTTGCTTTGCCACGAGGACTCCAAACACACCATTTTTATGAATTCTGTGTAACATTTTTCTTAAATGTCATAGAGCTTTTCTGTCACTCAAGGAAAAAAAACAATCAGTGCAGCTCTCATGCTTTCTCAGATTTTGCTTTTCAACTGGTCTTTTCAAAAGACAAATGAAAAGTTTGTCTGCAGAGGTGTCAAGCATAAATGAACAAGGGAGTCATTGGGATTTTTTTCAGAGAAGTACTACCAGCAGAGAAAATACCTGAAAAATCTCACCACGACCATGGTTATGATCATCTCATAGGCAACAATATTTATGTTCTTAAATAACATGAACATGTGATTCTAACACTCCTTTAGTAGTGATAAATATATGTGATGATATTCCCTCTTATTTATGGTACACCAGTCTTCTTTTTGCATACTAATATTTTCATGAAAGATTAAGTGAGTAGTAGCAACAACATTGCCTTGTGCTAGCAGAAATATTTACAAGGAAGAAGAAATGAAGCAATTACCAAAAAAAGTGCAGCTAACAGATAAAGGAAAACCGAAAATTGGCTACATGGCTAGAGCACCATATTAACATTACCCACAAATGCATCAAATCTATCTTGATATTGTCTAGAAAATCCACTGATTCTGGCATATAGTTGCATCCTCACTAGATAAACTTTTAAGAAATTCCTTTTGCATTCTAGTCCAAGTTTTCTACATTGAAAATAATATGTAAAAAAAACAAGCGAGGAAAAATGTTTCCGTGGAGTCAAATGTAAAGTCTGTTTTAACACAGTTACAACCTGGTGTAATATCCCAAACTTTGCTGCTCCAGAAACAGGCAACAACATCATTTGTACCATTGTGTTTTGTCAAAAAAGTCAGCACAAGAAGAGGCAAAACCTATTGACATCTATTTGAGCTATATCTCTCCCACAAATGATTTCATTTAGGTGATCTACAGGAGGCCACAAAATAAAGTTAAAAGCAGAGGTTCAGGTCGGGTGTCTTCACCTTCCTTTACACACCACTGCTGTCACTTACATGGCACCCTGGCACATTACAAAAGGGAATATTTAGATGTCACAGTGCATGTTTTGCAGTGCTTGTCAGGTTTTGCAAAGTGTAGCTTTGCCAGAGAGAACGTAGCACTTCTCGGGTGCTTGGGATGATATGCTGCAGAGCACACACCTTAATTAAGGGCAGCTATTTAGTACCTGTCATGACAAGCCTTAAAGTCGTCATCGTATTACATTTAGAGTATAATTCACACCATGTCTTGCACCAGTCTCGCCCTGGCCCAGAATTTCCAGGAAGCTGCTGTACCTTATTGTTGCTCCCTGCAGTCGGTTGATTTTCTTGTTGAGCTCCGCAATGATGCTGTGCAGCTCCGTGATCCGCTCCTCGTAGCGCAGCGTTGTTCGCTCCTGCACATCTTCATGCTCTCTCATCAAGTGGGACTGCTCACACTGAAGCAGAGAAGGAAGAAAACAGAAAGGGCATTATGGACAACAACAGGGAGATCTGGCACGAGGCACAAGTGTGCAGCACTATCATCTTCTTACTCACCAAACCAACAATGCCTTAGCAAGAGAAAAGGACAGATGCAAAACACCAACAGGTACACAAACGTAGATAGTTACATAGTTGAGGAACTGATAGACTATGCAGTGTACTTTTATTATTTTGTCTGTCTTCCTAAAGAGCAGAAGTTGCTGTTGCTGCTTGAAAAAAACCCACCAGTTGCATCTCAAAATAGCTATAAATATACAATCTTTGAATCCTAGGATCTTCCGAATGTGGTCTGAATTAGAAAAAATCCTATAGCAGAAACCACACTATTATAAAGTAATCACAGTTTGAGGTTGTAACTTCTTCTCTAGTGTAAGTTACCACTTTTACTAACCCTTAGAGATAATACAGCTTATTTTTATTATGTTCATACTCTCCAAAAAATCTTATGATTTGAACAATTACAGAGCTACATGACTGCTTGTTATTTATACATGTCACAAAATCCTTTTTCCTTCCCACAGATTTTTAAATGTAGTCTCCCTGGCTTACTCTTCAGGCCAGCAAACAGTCTATTTCAATTACAGCAAACCATTACAAACCACTGCAATTACAAACCAGCAGTGCATGCTGATTGAAGTTTGCTTGGCAGCGGCTGGCAAGAGTAAGGCTTCTAACATTTTGCTTCTGACCCCCTTCAGTCAAGCCTCCTTGCAATCACACAATGCTGAGTACTATGCTGTCAAAAAAAGAAAATTCACAAGCCATTTAAGAGTATAAAACCCACACTCCTTAAATGATGACATGCAATGTAGATTCCTAGCATTTCTAAGGGCCAAAATTGATGGTAATGTTGGAGGTCCTCCAAAATTCCTGAATCAACCCCTTTTTTTCAAATCAAGTAAACACTCTAATACAAGCTAACTCCCTAAACCCTTTGCCACAAATAATAATAATATACCCAAAGTAGTAGATGTGCCAGAATTTTCATAATTTGCTCCCATATTTTTGGCCGCTTCCATTCACAGCTTGAGAACATCATCTACATAAAAGACTGCTTGAAAATTAAAATTTACATTGAGCTTCAATAACATTTTTATTTTGAACTTTAAATACAATTTATTCCACAGTTTTTAACTTCCATGAATATGCACACTGAGAAGTAGCCCAGACATCAGAGTACTCTTCCACAGACTACAACAAAATAGTTTCTACCATCTGCTGTAGTAAAAACCACTTTCACCTACACTAAGAAAAACAGATCATATCATCAAACTGCAGAGGAGAGCAAACGGACACATTTCAGAAGACTGATAATGTTCACCGCACTTGTAAGACTTCATGTTGGCAACTGATACGGCTGTACATGTATATTACAATGACTCTTTGTTATAGGATCATTCCACAACTTATTTCTCACATTTCCACATCTTTATCTTTCTGAAGAACTACCATAGCTTTCAAAGTGCAGAAATAACACAGAGAAAATGCTTCACAAAAGCTCTAGAGCAGATTTAGGGGCAATAAAGAGTTGCTTCTTCAGCCTTTCTAAACCTAAATTTCCTCAGACACACATATATGCCCACAAACGCTACCTCAGCATTATCCAGATCAATCTGTTATGTGCACTGGTGGGTTTTTTAAACCAAAGGGATGTTTCAGATAGAGTGTATAGTAATTGTTTCCAGACAATAAATAAAACCCCTATCACAACGATTTTTGTCTTTCTAAGCTATCCACTGAAAAGCAGAATTTGTTTATCTTGACTGAAGATATATGGTCTTTTGCTAATGGATCTCAGCCACATTACGACTTGATTTCTGTTTTCTCCAGCCATTTCTCAGTCATCATTTTTCAGGATAACATCGTTCAGTGACAGATGTACTTTGTGAACAACCAGCAGTCTGGCAATATAAGACAACAGCTTCACATTTGATTTTTTAAAAGAGCTCTTGAATTATCTTAGGTAAAAGCAACTGGAAAAGGCCAAAAGGAAACCTCTGTGAAAGAAAGGGCATGATGCTAAGGACTGCTCTCTCTTGGAGGAGGGGAGCAGTATTACATCTCCTACATTCTGGTTATCCATGACAAGCCTCAAGTGAAAATGGCAAAAGCATCCAAGCAATGGAAGCATGATTCAATATGAATCCCAAAATGCAGCAATGGAAAATTCTTCTGGTTATTCAGGATTGCTCTTTATTATAGAACATTTATCTGAAAATTTAAAAAGGAATAGAAACAAATGCATGTTTTCCTACCCACTGCTGAAGTTTTTCTCTGGGATACTGTGACTGTTCACCATCCTCCTTAGTTTCTTTATGCTTTGAGTCTCAGAACAGCGATCTACCCACCAATCCCTACTTCCTTCCAAGGTGTACACACTCAGCTCTTACAATTTATTTGCATGTCAGTCACACAATAAATACCTTATACCCTTTTCCTCATCTCTCTTTCAGCCTCATACTTGAGAGCTTCAGCCTCAAAACCCTTAAGAGGTCTAATTCTATGAGAAAGCAAACACAGGGATAACCTACTGAGAGGCTGCAAAAGACGAGCAATTAATTGTTGGGGTCAGGAGAGAAGTTTCCAGCACAGTTCTCACTCTAAGTTGAGAACTCTTGGCTGGTTTTTGGTACAGATTAAAAAGGTTATTTCATTTACAATATAAATTAACAATGGTTCGAAACACCACTGTCTGATCCCTTGATGCTGGGAAACAACAATAAGAGCAAGAAGTGTATGAGGGAGAAGGAGGATAAGAGAAAACATTTTAATTCAAGCTTATTGTCTGAACAGATGATTCTATTGCCTATTAATGTACACAAATTCCTAGCGAAAGAAACACTAACAATGTGTTAAATTATTTTAACCTTTATATTAAATTTGAAGTGTTCAATCAGAGCACAAAAAAAAAAGACCTACTGGCAGCAGTGCTCATTAAGAGATGCCCCAGTGCCTCAGGTCCTGCAGAGACAAACACTGACTGTGGTGTTACTCACGAAGAACACAAGTCATCACCTGAACAAGCCGCAGTCATAAACCTGTCTAACAGGATTACAGAAGCTAAAAACCTTTGCTCAACTAATACAGTGTTTTAATTTGAGGGGAGTGGCAGATTTAAAAGCGGCAATCCATTAATCTAAATTTAAGTATAAAAACAAGTCTATTGTGCTAAATTCTCAATCACAAAAGCATGCATGGTCAGAATTAATTGTTCTGTGGTACGTTCTATACTTAATGTGGAAGATGTATATAAGCACACAGAATTAATCCATGTCAGATATAGACATCACACAGCAGAACAAGTAATTTCAACGTTCATCTGAACACCACACATTTCTACTTCAAGTTTCTCTGTTAAATGAGAAACTGAAGCCTTCCTGTGAAGTTCACATGTTCTTACATGTCTACAGAGAGTGTTGCTTCTGTTCTTGTATGTCTACAGAGCGTTGGTTTTACTCTTCTCTTAAACTCTGCTGTTGCTCCCTATATTCTGAATGATCAAGAGGATGGCAAAGAATTATTACTGCAGTAATGAGACTTACTGCTGTGACACAGGATTAAGAACAATACAGCATATTCTTTGTCTAGAGCTATTATAAAAATCCAAAATAACAATGACTAAGCACAAAGAATGAGAGAGCAGGACAATCTTGTGAAAGGAGATGAAATTATAGGAAAAATATAGTACGTGAATGATCTCTTCTTGCTGTATTTGCTGAAACATTCAGCATGTTATTAAATCCCATGCTCAATCACAAAACTGCAGAATTCAATGTCACAGAATATCGGAAATGCCAAGAATGTTGATGGATTAGAAAGAAGATTATATAAATCCATGGAGGATAGGACCATAGAGGACTATAAAATGCGATGTGGCCTCCTGCTCACAGATGTTGGCAGAAAGGTGGTGGAGTACGAAGGAGGACAATTCTCTATGTGCAGTTCTTATGCTCTCCCTTCAGACTCCCACTGTTTATCAAAGCCAGGATGCTGTGCCACATAGAGCCAGTAGAAAGCACTACAATTCTCATAATCACAGAAACATTTCTGGAAGAAGACATTAGTTGTGGTTGACCAGTGTTTTACAGCAAATTTCGTTCGAGAGATCACTTTACTGCCAAATTGTACACTGACAAAACGCAGAGATCTGCTGTGTTATTGAAAAAATAAAAGCATGTAGAGAAATGCTATAGCTGGTCTCCAGAGGCTGCAGATTTGGAAGTGAGTATGCTACAACAACCACTAATCAATTACATCACAAATCTTAAGCCCAGGCTGTCCAACTAGCTTTCTTCACCATTTGTCATCTATTACTTGAGCTGTGGTTCCCCAAATCATCTCCACTCTGCTGATCACTAATCCTTTCTTCCAAATGCCTCACATGCCTCATGAAATGATGGGAAAGGTATTACCAAAGATGCATTTTAAGAGCTATTTGTTCCAGAGAGCATATGCTACATCACCTAAAATTAAATGTGCTGCCTTTTTAAGTGCAGTCTCCAGATGCAGAACAGAGATTTAATACTGATCCACTAGCATCTGAATATGGTTATGCAGAACCCCAAACACCTCCTATTTAATTTATGCCTCCTGAACCTCTGATTCACATTAGACAGAGGCTGTAGAGGAAAGAATAATGAACGAATCTCTGTGGAGTGGGAAGAAAAGTCCAAAAACTTATGTTAAGTGGCACCTCTACTTGGAAGTGATGCAGTCAGAAAAAGAAGACAAGGTGCAGTGGTTTCACCAGTGTATGTCTCAGTACTCAAACACTGCCAACACACTCAATATATTAGTTGTGTTTGTTTAATGGTTGAAATTCCGTAAGAAAGATTTGTGTTTTATTTAATACACACTAAATTCTATCCTCTTGAGGGCTTTAGAAAAAAATTAACTGAAAAGAGATAAATCAGTAATCCTTTTTAGAAACTGTTCATTGAAAAATACATATTGTTTATCTGAAACCTAGCTACCACCCTGCCTTTCAGATACTCCAGTTTTGTGCTATTCACAGGTCAGGTGGCAGTAATCACTATGTTTGTGCTCACATGGCTCAGTATCAAGTAAAAACCCCCACCATTACAAACTGAGCACTATATACGCTTGCATCATTGGTAACCCATCAAAGGAAACACCAAACAATCTTGTGCTAACAGAGTACACGTTAATTTGGATTAAGTACTGATCCTTAATCCCAGTCACCAGCAATGTAGATCCGCCACTGTATGGGAGCACCTATAGGGCACTCTTCACTGGCTTAGAGATAATATATGTATTTTTAGATAAAGACCCAGAAAAAAAATAAAACACTAACAAAAACCTGTGGTTAGCACCAGACCCTCCAGAGTTATAAATAACAACAAAGTCAGTGCAGTCATGCAGCATGATGTGGATCATTTGGATACAGTGAATCCATGTGGGAGTTTAATGATTGCCAAATGCAGCCTCATATCAAACTGTAAGCCAGAAAGAGGACTCTATCCCAAAAATGCCATAGAAATTAGAAAAGGCTCTCAGGATTATAGCTGATAAACCATGTTAACTCCCAGTGTGGCTCTGGCTCACATATTGAGAGGAATAAAAACACAAAAGTGATTTTTATTTCTGGATGTTACATTGATGGTCTGCAATAACAGTATCACTTACAAGACCACAAACCTTAACAGGCAGCTGAAAAAACCATTAGGGAATTCAGGCAAAGGCCAAAATAAGGGAGGACTGAAGAAAGAGCCTGAAAATTGAGACTTCTACATTTGGCTTGAGTTTAAGTAACACAGATAAAAGGTCTCATCAAAATGCACCAAATATTGAAAACTCCAAATCTGCAAAATCACAGAATGGCCAAGGCTGACAGGGACCCCTGCAAGTTACTCACTCAGTCCCCTACCCAACCCCAGACCAGGTCCAGGTGCCTTGAGTACTTCCAAGGTTGGAGACTGTACAACTTCTCTGAGCAACAAATAAGGTGCCATACTTTACAGGCCAAATTGCTTTGATTATCTCTAGCCAAGTATTTTGAATTAGTTTTGAAATTTCAACTACTTATAAAAGGTATTTGATACAATGACAGTATCTGAAAACAAAGGCCTTTTATAGAAGAGAGAAATATTAAGAACAATAGTGCAATTTTCCATGTTTGCATTTGCCTCTCTGTAAGACCTGTGAAAGCATCAGAGTTCTGACTTTATTGTTGTTTAACCCCTTGGCTTTCCACTGGCTGTATTTTCCACAATTCCAACTGCCTTACTGGAAGCTAGACTGAGATAATAAGTAATTTCTTACATAACAGCAAAGCACTGAAAATTAGCAATAACTTTTGATCACTGTTAATTTGTGCAGTGTTTAAATATGACCCAGGAGTGCAAGGCTCTGCAACCAGTTACCCAATCCGCTGACAGCATGCTGTAATTCTTATATTCTACAATATTTCAAAGCACTTGTTGCTTATATTGACTTCAAACCAAAATTAATCTAATTAATTCTTGGGGTTTTGCTTTAGAAGAATGTCTTCGACACATAAAAGGTATAATCCATGGCAACTATGTGTCATACAGTCTTAAAATTCTTTTGACTTGTGACATTTTTGAGTATTTTATTCTCTCTCTGAGGAACATGGACTACACAAAACCAAGGACCATCTTCAAATAGTCCTACTACTGTTGCCCACCTGTGCTTTCGCCAATTTCTTTTCCAACAGGTCACGCTCCTTTTCTGTTTGTTGTAGACGCTTATTAAGCTCCACGATGTCTCCCTTTAATGAAGCCAGGGCTGCTAAATGAAGCTGGACAACAAAAAGGAAAGAAACAAATTAACTAAGTCACAAGCCATGTAGCACTAGTGGTTCAGAGAAAAGACGGCATAGGACAGCAGCTATAGTAATGATGGATTTCTGTAGCAGTTAATAGGAACGTTAGTAGAACGAAGTCTAAAAGAAATCCACATGGAACTAAAAATTTAACTACTAATTTTACCATTAATTTTTCTCTCCAGGCAGCACACATTCCTTCACCATATCCTTTATAAGGATAAATACAATGAGGAATAATTCAGCTAGAAATGTGTAGATTAGTTCTAACACTAGTTTATTAAGAGGTAGCCTGAGTCTTGCTCTATAAAACATTACATTAAATGCTGACTAAGATTTGCATTATAGAATGAGGTGTACCACGTTTTGATGCCTTTAGACATACAGAGGTTATCAGTTTGGTGAAAGTGGGTAACTCCATGCACAGGATTTGGTTTTATTTTGCAACCAATGCTTACTCCACCGTGAGCTACTCTTCTGCAGTTATTGTTCTCCTCAGTCCCATGCCAGTGAGTTTCAGTGATTCTTATCTAATAACCCACACATGAAGAACCTGAACTGTTTTTCTTTCTGTAGTAGATCCTTTTGATGAAATATACTTTCTACACTTAACTGATAGCATGTGGAACTATGTATCAGGCTAGGATAACTCACGACATTGAAATTAGGTTAGCTACACAACTTAGAAACCAAGAACAGTTCTTAAAAGAATTTTAATTTTTCACACTTTCTTCTTGTCCTTAAATATCCTATTCATTGTTTCACTAAAGGCATCAGCCAGAATTCAACACTAAGTACTGACAACTGCAACTGAAAAGTCCAGGAAGAAAACCAGTCACTAGCACTGAAGTCTTTCTTTGTAGTAGTAAAGAAACAGCTTCAAGTTATATTGGGTATGAAAACAGAAGTGACCTTTCACACTAGACCAAGCAACACAGCCAACACTGCTGCTGCCAAGATTCAGGCTGAAATAAAAACCCTGCCTCTAATCCTCCACCCACTTGCAGTCCCTCACTCTGATATTCTGTTGGGCGGGTCACCTATATAAATTCTACCTTTACAGTACTGGAAGCCAGAAAAACCATGTTTTCCCATAGTGATGTGTGAGAGCAGCTGCCTGACAGCAGAGAGACCAGATCATCTGGCAACAGCTTCTTCACATACAGTATTCCCACTGTTAATAAAAAAAATTCTGCCTTCAAGACAGAAAAGATAAATTTTAAAAGATATTTGGATGTGAATTCTGCCTTTTTAAATGCTGCTTAACTAGTTATTCCCTGGGCATCCTCATTTGTGAGTTCAGTTGACAGTATTTTTTATTATGTCAGCTACAAAAATACCTTGCACACATGCAGTTATTTTTTCCAGTACAAATAAACACATGCACAACTATACATTGCAGAACATTTAAGATTGTCAAAGCAGCCTTAATTTTTCATGTAAAAACATGAAAAATTCTGGCTTGCTATGGGCATATCCTACACAGCTTCTATGAAGTATATACACTGAAACCTCTTAAAACCCAGAAACATTCTAAATACCTTTAAGTATTTTTGGCCCTCAGCAGAAGGCCTTCCTTCCTACCACAGGAAACTATGCACTCCATTTACAGTGTGGAGAAAAAAGAACCAGACCAATTGTACCAATCTGCTCATAACTTGTTTCCAATTTGCAGGAAAGCTGGTGAATTTTTAAGCCACTGCTTCACCTTGTTCCTGTAACAGTGGAATTATTGCAATGAAGGTCACAAGTTTGTTCACCAGAATGTGCATCCTTCAAACAGTACATGAAAAATGGCTACAATTCTCCAAATTGAATAAAACAATGCTACATAGTCAAGTATCATTCCCTTTCATACACTGTAATTAAATGATCACCAGCTGTGGTTTTGATTAAATTCAAGACTAACAATGTCCATACACATGGCCTCGTAACATAAAAGGACAACATTAATTTGAAAATCTCAATGAAAAACAACTTGTTCTCTGAACAGTGGAATTAACGAGGCAGACTTCCAATGGATTTGTCTTTGTCCTCTTCACCCTCTGCAGTCACTGCAACCTGGGTAACAAACAACGTGAATGGTGCCTGGTGTTACACAGCAACCCTGCTGCCTGGCCTGGCAGCCCCTGCCAAGCACAGGGATCCTGAATCCACCTATGTGTTCAATACTGCTTCTCTTGTCCAAGTAACCAAAGCATGGCTTTATTAATGACAAGGAAAGCTTGTTGCATCTTTCACCATCCAAAATTATCCTTTCATTACTTGGACTGTTTCAGTTTCCATATGCTAATAAAAGAATAAATAAAAAAAAGAAATTTACTGAAAGGGCGGACTAGGCAAAAGGCAACTATCATAACAGAGGAGGGCTACTTGACATACTCTACTTTGAAGTGCAAGTAATGTTTCCAGCTACTACTGCAATACAAAAGGTTAACACAGCCAGTGTAGCTGTGTATTCTTGGCGGAGTCAAGCTCTCCTCCAAAATTAATTTAAAAGGTGTTACAAACTATTGTTGCACTTTCCCTTAAGGTGTGAGTGTTCCCACAGACCATGCTTCCTAGTGCGCTTGTTTATCACAAGGGAGGTGGGAACTGGAACATGGATCTTTGGATGTTGCTGGAACTCATAAAAGGAAATATCTGAGCAAAGAGCTACAGTCCATGCAGAAGCCATTTGGGCGGGCGGGGGGGGAGGGGAGGGAGAAATTAATGTTTAAAAGTCAAGTTTAATCATCCACACTATTAAAGTGGGAAAGACTCCACTTAAAAATCTCAACCAGCAAGTCCCCCACAACTCTAACTCTGCAGCACTGAACTGCTACAGGATGGTTACAAATGAGAAAGAGAGAATGGGGGAAAGAGAGAAAACACACGGCATACTGTTTTTCTCTCCTCAGCAAACAGTGGCAGATAAGGCAGAATCACTATGACTAACATTCATGCCAGACATCTATAGTTCAAGGTGGGCTGCCTCTTAAATGACACGAGATTATGAAACAGATCAAAAACTCAGCAGTGTGCAAAATTAACACAGACAGCACAAATATTCCCACAAGACAGTGGTCTGAACCTTTAAGCAACAGACTGCAGAGAGACCTACTTCATACAGAGAAAACAGTCAACTGACAAAGCCTGTGTTATTCATAAACTTTGTATTGATCCAATACAGCTACTTGAATTCCACCAAGAAAGAAACCACTGTTGTGATGCTGATGCACCCAAACTGTCCAACAGGACACACACGGTCAACATGTGAGAACAAACATAAAGATCAGACTAGCCAACCAATATGCTTCTCTACCATCATCCAAGAAAATTAGAAAATACATTAGATGCATGGTATAAAAAATTAGTTACCTATCTTAACTTAGAAACTACAATTTCCTTGAATTTTTATTGCCGTAACAACAGCAGGTTGCATTACTGAAATGTATACACACCACGTGTTATACTCAATATTATCCTGTCAGGTTTTTATCTATTAAATTTTATGTATTAAATATACAGTAACAATTATTTATTATTATTAAGATATTATTAATATAAAATTTAAAAATGGCATAGTATGCTCTTGTTAAAATGCAAACCAATGTACAGCTAAGTTTTTAAAGGTACCATAATTATAAAAACAGAAGAACAAGCTTAGGAAAAGCAACTTCCTGACCTCTGATCAAGCCTCCTTTATGAGTGCAGTTTCTTCTCATTATCCACCTGTTCTAGTAGCATTTCATACAATACTGCAGAAGTGATTTGTGATGCATATTTTGAAGACTGCTTTTGGTGCTGTGAAATATTCTATGCAGGTACAATTAGGAACAACATTTATGGGCAGTCGGGTTTCTGAAAAATTTTGTGGGAAACAAATACAGAAGTGGATGGGACAGTGAGACAAATGCCAAGGAAGCAGGTGACTACTGTACTGTTGTACACACTGCTGGAAATGTTCTGAGGCCAAGAACAAACCAAGAGAAAGACACAGAGAGCAATGAAGGAGGGTGCTGAAAAAGTAAGGTTAAAGCCCTGAAAAGCAGTGAAATTACTATTATACCCAGCATTTTTCCCAGCCGTTGTGAAATGTGATCCCCACCACTAAATCTGGTCCACATTTTTCATTCCCTCAGCCTGGAACCAGGCTAATTAAACCGCATTGCTAAAACCAGTTGTACTCACTGCACATGTTTGCTATTTTCAACAGAGAAATCAAAAGAAGGAACTATGCACATAATTTTCTGTGAAACTAAAGTACTAATCTTATCTTTATCCTCTTTTTTCCTGTATTCGTCAGCCACAGTACTGCTCCGCACCGGTTTCGGAACAGATGTTCAGAAAAGTAATCTGAAAGTGACATAACCAGGGACCCATAAAATCATACCAAACTATATACCAATACAAAGCAGCCAAACACCAAAAGACCAATTAATTTGTTCTCTGTGTGTCCTCTGTAGCTGATCAGTAAAGCCCTACCATGGGAGAAGGATCAGAGATGGGCCAGGGTGATGTGTCCATGAAGCTCAGGAAGAATGTGGCTGGGTGGGACTGATCACAGCTGTTGCAAAAAAGCTGGCTTGATCTCAACACCAAGAGGACCTGAGCACGGGTTTTGCTTTACATAAACAGCTATCACCAGCTGAGAGAATCAGCTGGTGTGTATTGGTCCCCAAGCTCATGAAGAGTGCAAATGTCTCCCTGAGTTAGCCAGGCCAGTGTGGGGTACCTATATACACAGCTCAGCCCAAAATAAAAACCATAAAAACATAATCAACTGACAGAATTTCAAAGAGAGTAATAAGCTTGAGCCAGTTTCAATTCACACATTTAATCCTCACAAGGCCAGGGATGCCCAGGGTGGTGATGGCAATTACATAAGATAGAGGCTGGGAACCACGCTGGTGCTGTGATGGAGCTGTGCACTGCAATTGCTCTCTTCTGCTGTGTGTGACTTGTATCTGTACTGTGTTTTCAGTATGCTTTGCGTCATGGTGCTAAAACAGAAATCCCATGTACCATCAACTACTTTCAAATAAATATGTTAGACATCACACCTTCCACATGTGGACTGTCTAAAAGAACCCCATCAGAGAGTACTGGGCTCTGACATTCTCTCCTCTTTTTTTATTTCCCACTGGCATTTGGCATAGTTTAGTGTAATTAATCCACAATATGGATATTTTCTGTGTATTGCATCTACTTAATGACAGGCAGTACACATAAAAACATCTGATTAAATACTAAGAATGTTGCCTCTTCTCTGAAAACTTTCCAATTTTTTTGTTATCAAATTAAACTGGACACCACACTTGATTTGAAAACCCAAGCTGCTTTGTAACATGAGAGATGGCAGGTGTAGAGAACAACATGGAAAATACAGTCAGAACTCCAGCTAACAGTGCAGAACGAGCAAAACAGCAAA
>NW_008236771.1:110718-114576 GCF_000691975.1 Corvus brachyrhynchos | reverse complement strand
TTCAGAGTGAAAAACACATCTTAAGATGCAGAACAGCAATCTCAGGGCTGTGGTTGTGCTGTGGATTGCTAACTTTCATAAATGGCAGTACAGAACAGTATTTGGGCTGGTGCAGGGAAGGCACAGATGAGGCTGGCACTTACCCGCTGAGGTGAATGAGAACCTTTCATGCTAAGGCATGGCAGATATATTGAAGACATATGAACAAGTTACAGAGGAAAAAATTACACTGAACAGTAAGTGTGAAAGAAATCACGGCACTGGTTCACACAACCAGGAAAAAAACCCAAACAAAACGAAACAAAGAAAAGTCGAGGCAAAGCTTAAAAACCTTTCTAAGAGAGAAGTTAAAGATATGAAACTCATGTTACAGACCTTTGTTATAGCTAAAACTCCAAGGCATTGTCAAGTTTACATTTCATCAGGAGCAGAGATCAGCACTACTTACAAACAACACGTACCTAAAGTGATCGTTACATAAATGTGTAGCTACTCTCAACCATTTTTCTTATCTGTCTTACACAATTTTCATGCCACCTGCTTTCTAACCATGGTCCATAAAAGGTGCATTTTCTATGGTCCAAGTGATGAAATAAATGTAATCAAAATCCGTTTCTGTGAATTTACTGACAAAATAGAAGGGAAAAACATAAAAGAACAACCATATCCCAGAAACAGTGACATGACAGATTGATATTCCCCAAATGTTTTCAGTTGTATGATCTCTAGAGTGCAGCCCTGAAATACCACAGTCAACAGCCCTATAAGTAATTCCCCAAGACAAAATCAAAATTACTAAAAAAAGTGGTACCACTGAATTGCTGGATATGCCTACAAATACGCCCTAAAACTTTATGTCTGAAACAACTTTTACATACTAATAAAAAGCTTACAAATTTTCAAAGTGACATACAAAATGGACATTTTGTGACTGTGCTTCTGAAGCAATTATTGTCATATTAAACATTAGACAGTTACTTCATATTCTTGTGCAATACTAAACAAATAATGTGCCAACACTAGCCAGGATGGAGCCATTCAAATTCTAGAAAAACAAAGACCAAATTTTTGTAAGACACAGTTATAATTCGAAAAATCTGCAGAAGATGTTTTCAATCTGTTTGTAATATTTCTAAACAATTTCAACTGAAGTTGCTTGGTTTTTTTTTTTTTTAACTGAAAATTAACATTTGCAGGCACTTGTGAATATTTTGAAATCTTTCTTAAAACAAACCAAAAACTATTCCAACTTCATCAAAGTAAAAAAAATGCTTCATAAAGAAAATACACTAAAGATTGTTTAAAAAATACACAGAAGAAGTAAACTAATGCTATTCTGGTAAGCAGGATAAGTATTAGAACATGTTAAAGGAAGTAATCATGGAAAATTTTCCTTTGAAAAATGCATCTGGCAATTCATACTTGATGAATGGAGCATGGTGCTAATTGTACTTCTGAGTATGCCCAAGGCCTAGACTAATGGCTCTACTTCTATTAAAACAGATGTTTACACTATCATGGAAAAGAAAATTTGAGGTGACATAAGAAAAAAAGCCAAATACTGAGACCTAAAAATAACAAAAGGAGACAAACACCTGAATCTGGGGACTGAACAAAACAACTACATGTTGGGAAGTTCACTTGTTTGGGATTCTTAAGAACCTTACCTGAGGCACTGCAGGGCAGCCCACATGTCCACACTCAACTGGCATTTACACTGTGCAGGAAAGGTCAGCCTTGCTTTTACCTTCCAGAGGAGGAACCTGCTGCTATTCCCACTCCCAGTGAGGGAGCAAAGCAACAGTAATGCAGGGTATGAAAACGGGGTCATGGGAAGACCAAGCTTAGAACAAAATACTATCTTCATTTCTCAACATACCATCTGCAATCACAACCTTTCTTTAACTAAAAATAATAATTAAAAAAAATTATAACAAAATTATGAGCTAGGAAGAGTCCATTAGGTCCATTCTTGGAAGGATTTTATCCCACTGCAGTGAACTCATTTAGCATTCTTGCTCTCCTTACACTTACTCTCAACATAATTTAAGTAAGGCACATTATCTCTTTTTCACTGAACTAATGGAAAGAGGAACAGACTTATTTTCTCCTATCTCCAGGTCTGCCCAACATCACCAGAGAAAATTAACTGAGGAGAAAAACAGCAGGGTTCAGCACATGTCCTTTTCCCTTGAAATCTCAGGATCCCAAACTCCTTTCCTCTATTATTTTCCAGTTTATTGAGGTGATGGACACACTCTTTTTCCCTTAGGAATGAAAGGTGTGGAAAACTAACCCCAAGAATGCATATAATTCAATCCTTTGCATTTAGCATTATTGTGGCCCACAGTCTAGTGTGGCTGCAGCATTCCAGACAGGGTGTAAGCTCATCCACATTGGCTTGTTTTCCAAGGGCCCTGCCATTTTTTGTAAAACTTTAACTTGCTCCTTCAGCCTCATTTTTTCTGACAATAATCCAGATCTTTCAAAACAGAGATCACCGTTCAAGAACCACTCAAGAATTAGACACTACTTGTTATGCTAATTTAATCATAATTTATTAAAGCATCCCATAGTTCTTGAGTTCTTTCCAAAAACTTCTCAAACGGAAAATAACTTCTGATTTCCAAAGATAGGACAATGGAATAGCAATAAAGCTGTACTTACAATGATACAAGGATCTCTGTCTCCAGCATGACCCATGTGATCTGCTGTCACCACAAATTTAGAGAAATAAGATCTGTATTGCCAGGTCCAATCAACACTTTGTTTCCACCATAAGCCATAAAAAAACACCAAACCAAAACCAGCCCAACCCAGAAAACAAACAAAAAACCCCACCAAAACCTCTAAGCACTTTGAAACTGACAGAAAGAAAACATCTTCCCAGCTTTCCCCAAGCAGCTCACACCCTAAAGAACTTTACATTAGAACGTACATTATGTAACTCCCAAAAGTATAGCTCTAAAAATATTTTTAGAAGCAGCTAATCAACTTTATAGCTCCCAGATGGGACAGCAAAATTCTCTGGATGAGCATATGCATGCTTAACAAAACACATTCAGTACAGTTCTTAATTATTTCACCTTCCCAAGGTTAGCTGCACCTCTCAGACCTTCATATCCCCTTCCCTGGCTCCTTTAAGCTCCAGCCAGCAGCCATTCCCTCCTCCCTCTTCTGAGGGCCACTCCTCCCAGGAGCCCCTATATCCATAACTGCACCCACCAAAGCCTCTCCAGAGTGAAGTAGTGGAGAAGTTGAGGTCTCCAGTGACCTCACAGCCTACAATGAAGCAGCGGTTTTTAAAATGCTTTTAGAAAGAAAACATACTATAAAGGGTTACAGGGTTTAAGTATCAACCACCTTTACACTCCTGGCTGTGAATCTCAGACTAGTCCATGGTCACTGTCTCACTATTGCATGTTAATTCTTAGCATAAACATCTGTCTCCTAGACCAGAAGCTGCCATTTTTGGCAGAAGTCAGTTCTTTTGCCCAGCATCTTCACAAGCCAACCAGTTCAAAACTGGATGCACAACTTCTTCAAGGGCAGTTAATTTCTTCAGACTCAATACAAATCCTAGGCAGGAAAATTACTTACACTACTGTAACTTCAGCTGCTGCAGGAAGTTTCCACAATTTCCCTCTAGCTCCATGTCATAAACCTTTGTGTGAGATATCTTTGAGTATTTCTCTCTTAAGAAACACCCAGTACATTTCTGACATTTTCAATCACAAGTCCTGCATTTTTCACTGCCTCTTCTTTCTTATTACCTGGTCAATACACCAGGGAAAAGCTTAATTTTACTGAAAGCTTTGCAAATGGATGGCACACTGCCAGAGCAGCTAGCATTACCTC
>NW_008236771.1:106277-110685 GCF_000691975.1 Corvus brachyrhynchos | reverse complement strand
AACAATTAGTGTTGCAAAACACAGCCCGATAAGGCTCTGTGATGAATCATCTCTAACAGTGAGTATGTTACAAAGAAGTGAGTGCATCAACTGTTACTACAACACTGCTAGAGGAGTTTGTTTACAACAGAAAAAACTTCTAAAAGCATCTGCTTATCGGGATTTCAAGACATCAGTAAGTTTTTTTACATTTGTATGAAGATTCTTAATCAAAGTACGCTGAATAAAGAAAAGTCTCAAGCACAATTGGTATGCTCTATCCTAACAAACTGCCCCCCCTTTTCTAAAAACAGTCCATAGCCCTATTCAAATACAATTCTTGCTCTCTACGGCATAACTCTTTTGAAATAAATCTCTTACTGAAAAAAACCACTAGAGGTTGTTTTGGGATTTTTTCCCGGCAAGTGTCAGAGAACCAAGAAACTGAAAATGCCCTCCACCACCTTTCATCCTCCAACTGATACCAGTTACTTGAATGATCCTAACTAGCGCTAGATACCAGAAAACCTTAGGCAAGATTTCTGCATGACGCCTCAAACTCCTTTCTGATGGCAACTACCTTTGGAAGGAAGCAGACAGCATAAAAATACGCCATTCATGAGCCAGAGCTGTTTAAAAAAACTCAGTTACATGAATATATTGTTCTTTTCCAGTCGTATGGTTTAGACCTTAAGCAACAGAACCTCCAGTGCACAAACTATGAAGACAAAAATAAATATTGATAAATGTTTATAATCAATGCACTAACACAGACAAATCTGCACAGATGGCAGTCCTCAACATGCTTACTGAATAAGTATTTATATAGGAAAGTTTTTAGTATTTCAGTAACACCTGGAGATATTACTCCATTCAGGAGAAATATTTTTCTTTTGTCACTGGACTAAGAACCCAAAATGATATCTCTGTCTGTAGCATCAGGCACAGCATTTTGTTCAAGTGGCTTCATACTTTTTCAGCCATTTGTTTAGCAGGCTTCTCCCAATACAAAAGCAACTAGCTGTAAAATTTGCAGAGAACCAAGTGTCTGTAGCATGACAAAACCAGACTAGAGCATTTGAGTCAACTGGTGACAGCAACTTGTTAAGATGGGATCAAAAGTATTTCAGAGACACAGACAGTAATTATGAACCTGAAGCTTCTCCAAGTGTTCATGACTGCAATGGTTAGAATTTCAGCCCAATTCAAAACTCTGTGTGCAAAACTCATGGGAAAAAAAAGGTGTCAGGAAAACCCTGGTACAGGATTAAATGTTTTTCTTTTAACCTGTCTCCCACAATGACCTCATTTTCTTTCCTTTTTTACTATAGGTTCAGACACAGAGGCTTGACAGATGAACTTCAGTTTTTCTTCAAGTGAGGATGTCTCCATTTTCTTTTTCACCTTTTCAACAAGAAGAAGTGTACAACAATTTTCTTAAATGTCAAAAACTTCTGCAAATGAAAAGCCATTTCCTAACCACACTACTTCATATTTTGGTTAAGATTACTCATTTGATACGAATTTTTCCCTGCAATTTTTCTGAAAAAGAAAAGTGAAGATTCAAGTGTCTATTAGACAATTAATCTTCACTTGTATACACACATGCTCAAAATTTAAGCACACTTACTGAAATTACAGGTGCTTACAATTATTAAACTTGCAAGCTTCAGTCAAACACAAAAGTAGCAATTGCTCTAACATTTTGAGATTTACACAGTATTTCCACCATTCTGTGCCTGTCTCTACCAAGCCCAAGGCAGATTCACTCCTTATCTTGGACTCCACTCTGAATGCCAAATTCAACCCTGTATTTCACCCATGCAATCCTATTAAATAAACAGGAGTTGCAGAGATATTTACGAGTCCAGAGCATGGTTCCATGGAAAGTGCACATCCCCTGAGACTGTTGTTCTCTGCTTGAGTGTAATTTTCTTTGCTTTCAATCATCAAATAATAACAGAAAAAACACTACTAATTCTCTAAGGAAGTCAAGATAGCACAGAAAACTGCTTCTACAGCATCTTGATAAAACACATTTTTTATGTTTATATCACATAAACGTATGCCCACATATGCACATATGACAAAAAGAAATTGGAGGTCATGCCAAGAAAAAAAATTATAATTTAAAGGCATTCTATGTGTCACACATTCCACTTAACACCTTAAAATGTCTGTACCCTTCTTAGGACCACTTTCAGTAACATTCACCCACACAAAAAGACTCATTGTGAGCATGACAGATAAAGAGCTTTCAAGCAGTAACTGGCACAGCTGTAAATCTACATAAGGCTCAACAAATAAATCTTGTGCTCTCTGCTGCCGATACAGAAACATTAAGAGGAACACAATACAGTACCTCCTTATCTGTTTAAAGTAGGGCAAATACTTTACTCATGTTAATTGTCCTGACAGAAAAGGATCAACGCTGCATTATTCCATTTAACACATGGCTTATTTTTCACCCCTGAACATCACACAGGGCAAAAAACTTGCTGATTCCAAAGTTAAAAAGCTATTCTGTGTTAATTCTTCGTAAAAATTGCATCTCATTCATTCAGCATTCTAGTTTGAATCTTTATACGCCATGTGACATATTACTCACATAATCTGGTAGAATGAAAGTAGAAGTTACTTTTTTCATTTTTCATGGCTTCACCATCTGTATAACAGAATACTTCACTGTTCAGGTGAAGAGTTACATCGGTGCATTGGGGTTTTTTTATTTTATTTCATTTACATTCTCAACAATTGTTTCTGTGGGGTCTAAAATCTTGACATATTAAGAAATATTATCATTAATGTAATTTTAAGAATGAAACAGTAATCACTGTAATGTAACTGAAGAAACATCGGTGGAAAAAAAAAATCGTGTTTTTCCCATCTTAAAGCAAGACTCCTGGTTCAAAGAGCATACTAAAGAAGTGTTGTATCAGACCAGACCACAGGCTGACAGTCCACCATCCTGCCTCTGAGAGTGGCAAATCAGAGAAATTGAAGAACAAGGATAAGAACTGGGCACACATTTGTAAAGCTTCCCTGGTATTGCTTTGCATGTTCTGTACCTCAAGGATAACTTTTGTCCCTTTTGATCTTCTTTGAATCACTTGTGAATTTATAATGCTCTCTCAAAACATATACCCCTTTTTCTCCCTTACCATCTGAGGCTGACATGCCCAAATCTATTTAACAGGAGATGCTCTTCCACTTTTGATCCTCCCTGGTGCCTTTCTTGGGACTGCTTTGGTTTTACAGTTCTGGTGCTCAACACACCACAGCCGTGTGCGACAGTGCCGGGCTGCACAGCTGGCCACGCTGATTTTTTGCTGTCAGCAACCTCAGTCTGTGCATACGTTACATCACTGCCTCCACTACATTAACGATCCAGCCCGCACATAAGCAATCCTTGTGTTCTCAAGTACTTCTCCTGGGTACATTCCATGGTTCTGTGCGCTGAGAATTTCAAAGTTGGCTGTCCTCCTTGACACCCCCAGCTCAGGTAACTGTATCAATTGCAGGGAAAAACACAGGTCTTTAGGAGAAAGCAGTGGGAAGGACATTAGCAGTTGCCCCTCCACAAAGTAGGCAGGCTGTGTCTTTAGCTACAGCACTTCTGGGGATTTATTTGTATGAATGCTGGTAACAGCTGCTGGTATGCAAGCAGGAACACAAGACATGTCTGTGCACATGACAGGGGTTTGACAGAAGGCAACTTTATGAAAGAAGGCAACTTTCAAGTGATGACATCATGGCATGTACCAGAGATGGCAATTACCCAAATTATTCATATTCTACGGAGCTGTGGATAACTCCACTCTTGAGTGGCTGACTTCAGTGAACCAAACTTCTACTTACATATTTGTATTTTGACAAATACCATCAGAAATGTGCAGTTTTGGTGAACCACTACCACATACATGCAGTATCCATCCCAAGCAACATCTCCACACCTTCCAACAGAGCCCACTAGCTCAGCTAAGCATTTACACAGCTATGCTGCTTCAACAGCCAAGCTACACTTACACTGTGCCATGTTGACTTAGTTGTAAGCCTTGATGTTCACAGAGGGAGGTCAAGGGCATGCAGGTGGCTGCACCCGCTCCTCCGGTCTGCAATTCCAGCCTGAACTCTTCCTTCCTTCACTCCTGCCTGTTGTGATTTCTCTCCCTGGGGTACTGACATAAGATATTTTTATATGTTCTTTTTATTCTGGATTGTTTATCCTCTCCCCACATACCATTCTTCTCCTGTTCCCTCCCTTCACCGAAGCTGCCAGCAACTCCCTGTGCAGCAGCTGTTTCCATTCAGCCCTGTGGTTCCTCTCAGGATGGAATTAGCCCCTCAGTAACCCTCTCCCTCCTGCTGTTATGCATCGATGCAGCTATTTAACTAAGTGCAGGGAGCAATTAGTACCGTCTCTATTTGC
>NW_008236771.1:94243-106123 GCF_000691975.1 Corvus brachyrhynchos | reverse complement strand
ATTTACAACAGCAAGGGTCAAGTTTTAAAAGATGTTATTGCTGGAAAAAAAGCAGCCACTTAACAAAGTAACCTGTTATTTCTTTATGGTTTTGTGTTTGATTTGCTGTGGTCTTTTTTACCCTTCTCAAAAGACTGGAATTCTTTATGATATGATATTTCTTTGCTGAAATGCACCTCACTGCTCCATGTGCCAGAGTATTTGGGAATATATATGGAAAAACAAACTTTTAAAATCTTGTTGAGATAAACCGGCTTTTTAAAAGAAGTGGTGGTTGTAGAAAATTAACATTGGTTGTTTTCACAAGGATATTTTTACACTGCAGTATAAGAAGGTGCGTGTTCCTCTTCCTCCCAACCACAGTCCCCAGCTGTCTCAGTCCATTTTCAAGTAACAAAGTATTTTATCTGCTGGAAGAACCGACACAAGAAGGTATTGAAGGGCTTCCTTTCACAGACAGCTCTCTGCCTCAGGCATCTCACCCAAGTCCTAGAAATTAAATTTGTCATTAAATGGACCCAGACTGCATTTTACAGAAAATTATTCTTACAAAATAGCCAGGCTTGAAACAAGTTGCACAGCTCTCAGAGAAGTTCAGGCAGCAAAGCTGGAAGTGGCTACTTGGGCAGAAGTAGCAACCTCTCAGGGCCGGCAAACCTGACCCTGATCAGCCAAACGCATTCCTCTTCCTTCTCTCCCCAAACTCCTGGGAACAGCCACAAAAGAGTCTTCTGTGCTTGGTACAAGGGTTGCTGTCCTAGCAACAGACCTTCCTCATCACTATTTTGTTTCCTCTTCCTCTAATCTCACCAGAGGCCCAACGACTTCCACACTGCAGGAAATCTGACTGCAGAACCTGGGACTTGCAGAACAAACCCTCGGCACTGCACAGCTGATTCTGTAACATATGCTTAACTGTTTATTAAATGTTTACTCCCTAAGTGAACCTAGGACTGAGTTTGGGGCTCTTCTAGCCACACAGATGTTGAAATTTCTGAGGGGGTTAGGGCTGGGGAACAAACTAAAAGCAAGCAGTTTTCTTCCAAAGAAAGAATCCCTCCCTACCTCATGACCTGAAGTTATCACCGTCTGATGTCACCCACTGAAGCACTCTGCAAAATACCCTTGTAGTCCCAACAACTGGAAGGGTAAAAGAACTACAGACACCACCATGAATTTGCTCTTTCTTGAGACACACAATGGGATATCTTCCTGCCAATTTGACTGTGCAGGAATCCAAATGTCCACTATAACAAAGAGGAAAAACTAAAATTGGATTTGACCCAGAAAATGAGGGAAAGTGATTTATTTTCTTGTCTTAAGATTCCAGAACCAGAAAGTGTATCTGAATAAAAACATAGTGATATATACTGTATATTTTAGAATAAAAAGGTGTCAACCTCTCCCAGGACTCTCTGAAAGAGTGAAGACAGAAAGTTTATAAAAAACGTATTCCATGAAACTACCACAGTGTAAATAAAACAAGACTCAGTCCTACTGTTCCCTTCCATTTCAATGAAACTGTAATAACAAACACATAATTACATGTATAGTGTGGTTTAGCTGCCTATGATATGTAAATTTTAGTGTAATTTTTCATGTTCCTAACACACCATATATCCACATCCACTCAAATTTAAGTGTAGGTATTTTTGAAGGAAAGGAGGTGAGAGGCAGGAAAGGAAGAAATGTTTCCTGAGATTGTGTGCACCAGCTATATGAGATTCTCACATTTATCTTCTCAAATAACTCCAGTAGAGTATTTCTGTAAATGTAATTTGTAGTGCTCTTTAATCCTGTTACCAAGATTTCCCATTTGCCCAGTCTCAACAGAGAACGAGAGAAATTTATAATCTGCTTCTCTGAGCTCTGATCATGCACAGCTCGTGCACACTCAAAAACCTTCATTCAAGTTCCATTTATAAATGTATAACGAGACTGAAGCAGTCCCCACTGCACCAGCAGAATATTACACGATCTCCTCAGGTGCTGTGGGTCAAAACTGGATTTGTATTAACCTGGTTAAGATATTTTGCTGAGGTCAGTTCCACTGCCCAGCAAAAGCATGAGATTCATAGTAAGTCTGCAAGACTGCAGCATGTGGGATACCACAGGGCAGCCTTATCTTTCTAATCTTTCCCCCTTTTCCATATTCAGATGAGAATAAATCCCAGTTTGGATTTTACCAATACCAGTTTGGGCTGCTGCTAGAAAACAGAGCAGGGATGCTCAAGTCTTGTGACTAGCCAAGTTTTGGAGGCACAGTGGTCCAAAGTCTTTGGTGGTGAGAGAAGGTTTGTATCACCGATTTTACAGCCCTCCTTGCAAGTACTTCTACCTGAAGCGCAGAGCTGGTTGTACAGTTCAGTTCTACAGACCAGCCATACTCTGGAATCATCAGTTCCGCCTTCCCTTGTTTTTCATACAATATCAGATTTGTGTACCCTGGGACAGGCGCAGTTGTAGTGCTTACACGTGCTTTCCTTGTAGTCACCCCCAACTTTTCCCAAATGTTGTGATGGCAGGCTGTGTGGACTTGGTCAGTAAATGGTGCTGTGAATTAGACAACCCTGCTTTGAACTAATATACTTGAGTTTCCTGAGACTTGAGTTAGCTGCTTTTCTTAAGTAAGGACATTAAGGGCTTTTCTAATTAATAGCAAATGTTCCATTACATTACAAAATCAGAAAACAAGACAGAGATCTGGAAAAGAATTCAAAGACAGTATAAACCAGATGTCTCTAGGCAAGACCATTACACTTAAACATAAACATCGCTCTGCACAACTCATGTACATTTTTACAGCGTTACCGACTCAACAGTTCCAGTGCTATTCCATATCCCAGAACTATACACTTCATGAGATACAAATGCAGCACAATCAGCCAAGGGAAAATCAGGGTTTGTTTTATATATTCAGCTATGTGACTATCAATGGACAAGTTTGAACTGCCAACCAAAATTATGGAAACTCTGAGAATCAACCATTCTGTCTGTTCAACCCACTTCTCAGCCACCGGCAGAATGAAGGCAGATGGGAACACTCCAGACCTCGGAAATCCCAATAGACCTTACACATTGTAGCTTAATTTTATCCGAGCTGATTTTGGGTTTCTAATCCTTCCACGTGGGACAGAGCTGTTTCTCCCACAAGTCTGAATCATCCATTTTGAAACTATTACATCTTCCTCTCCTCCACACTCGCCACAGATAATGGGAAGACGAGACTCTTCCATACCTAGTGTAACAGAATTACGCTGTGCCCTTTCAAACAAGTAAAAAAATGCTTACATGGGCAGAGATTTTTTAAAAAGTCCTCAGTCACTTTTACTGAAGTCTCTCAGCCAGCTGAAACAAAATAACATTGTAGCTTAACAGAATTAGGACACTTACAGAATTAGGCTAAAACAAACCCCAACAAACCAAAGAATCCCCCCCCAAACAATAACAAAACCCAAACGATTTCATACCCCTAGGGTCCAAATAACATCAGCAATAGCAGAAGATCCAGAAATTCCTGCAGCACAGTGAAAGAAAGATTTGGGAGGCCCATTAGTATCAACTCTTCCAAATTAAAGCCTGAAAACACCACATGCTGCTGGTTAAGGATCCTTGGGATTTCCTAAGCAAAGTGAGAACGTAAAACTTCTAATACTTAAAAAATCTTGGAGTGAAAATTAAGGTACCATATAAGCACTTTACAGAAGTGGGTAATGATATGTCTTTCCACAGACAACAATAAATGAGACTGCCTTTTTTTTTTTTTTTCCCCAGACATCAGAGAATGGCAGACCTGGCACTGGGAGCCCAGGGTTTCATTTCCCAGACCAGTGGTCCCATCATCCAACCATCCTGATCCCAGTGAATTTTATGAACATATTTTGGTGGGCACACTATAATGTTAACTCTGCTTACTATCCTATTCTATGTGCATGAATTATACACTACAGTAGTGATACAAAAAAAATGGTAGTTTCAGAAACTAATAAAACTCTGAAATCACTTTTTTTTCTAATCAAAAGTGGGGTGACATTGCCAGGTTTCTAGTGACAAATAATTCATTTTTTAAATTAGGACAATAGGAATTAGAAAGCTTGTTTTGAAACAGTAATTGAGAAGAGACATTTCATTCACATAAAACCACAAATGCACTAGTGATTTTATCTCTCTGAAGCAAAACCACAGAGGGAATGGAAGAAAAGTTTTTATTGTTGTACTGCAATGAATATGGAAACAATCTTTTTACCTGTTGTAGACATTAAAATTTAGTAACACTGTTTTGGAAAATGTGTAGTAGGTATTAAAGTCAAGATACTTCAATCTGTCCTCACTGAGCAGAGGAACAAGAAGAGCTTATGCAGCCCCCCCCTCCACCAGAAACCAACAAAAAAGGCTTTATAGATCATCATTCCACATCTTAAAATACTTTAATGCAGCAGCTAGTGTACAGGAGAAAGAAAACTAAAAAGAAACAGAGATATCTACAAGCTACACTGAGCACTAGTGTCCAGAAGTGTATGTAGAAGGGAGCTGTACATTATTTATAGTTAAGAAAGCAGGCCCCAGATGGGAATTGAAATATTAGATACAGCTTATTTTAGTTCAAACTTGTTCACATTTCATGGAAGCCATGCCCTGCAGTAATTTCAGAACACCCTGTTTTCTTTTATAAATTAATCATAGTAATGTGCTCTGCTGTCAGACATCATGGAAATACCAGACCAGCTGACGAACAGAATTCTTACCCTCATTTTCAAAGGTGACCAAATTAGTTCTTTACAAAGAACCTATCAATTGATAAAGATACATCTGTCACTGTACGTAAGAGGTATGTTTGGAAATGCAACCTGTATTTTAAAAAACCTATGAAACTTGTGCTAATCCAATGTACCTAACGTTATTTAAACAGGAAGCAAAGCCTGAGACATGAAGGATCAGGAGTGGTGTAAGGCTGATGAATGCTCCAGAACTGAGAAATTACTCAGGCTGGATGGTTGATCTCTAGCCCAACCTCATACTCACAGAAGAGTCAAGGTTACTCAGGACTTTTTGCACAGCTGGGTCTTGAAAACCTCCATGGATGGAGAATGGATGTGGTAACTACAGAATATATTCCATTTAAGTAAAAGCTTCAAGTGTCTTGGGAATACTTAAATTTCAAATTTAATTAACTTACAGTCAGACATACACAATGACACCATACAGTAAGCAAAAATGGTACTAAGCTGTGCAGAGGCATTAACTGGTGAGGGCCACCTTACCTTACTTCAATACCTATAAAAGAGAAGAACTAAACTGAACGAATGATATCTGTAAGTAAGAGTAAACAGGATGGTGCTGGAAATATCAGTGAAGGATGAGAAACAGTATGAAAGTCGGACAAAGATGGTTTGGAAATTAAAGTGAATTTTGGTAGAAGGCCAGATAATATAATACAGGATGATACCACACTAGAAGTGAGCTAAGCTGCAGGAGGGCCCTGAGGGAGGCACAGAGGGAAAGTGAAGCAGCAGGAGAAAGAACTGTGCATTTATGAAAGGAGTCATGTTTGCAATCAGTCAGATGACAGGTCTTGTGTGCAGCTCAGGTAAGAAGCCATCTGGAATAATCCACTCAGTCCTGAGAAATGGAGTATCAACACAGAAAGAGATACTGAGGGAAATTCAGAAAAGTACAATGAGCAGCACAAAGCCACTGACCAGACTGCTTTGCATGACCATCTACCTACTCTCAAGTGCTATTTTCATCACTACAGATTTGTACACTTTTGAGGCATGTGAAGTTGAGATGAATAATCTGGGTAAGCGGCAAGGAGCATGAGCAGCTAATTCCAGGGTATGCACCCAGTGTGAAAATGCATTTTGGGTAACAAGAACTTAAATACAGGGGAGTAAGAAAGGAAAGTATGATTTTTTCCTGACTATGTGACTGCGTTCAGTTCAGCAATCTCCCAAGAGACATTTTAGAGTTTCCACAATCTAAGACATGTCGAAGAGTTGCAAAATGTTCTGAAATACTACACGGTAGTAGTAAACAAAGATACACATAAGGTACACCAAACCAGTAGTGTTAGGACTAGAACAGAGAGAAATCCTGCTCTAACAGTGACAGCCAAGCAAATAATCTCTGCACCACTAGTGTTCTATGAAAACTTTAAACCTGTTCTTGTATTTAGTCCTCTTCATCTGTTGTCTTTGGAACATAAAAGTATATCTGAAAATAGAAGAAAAGAAAAAAAAAAAAGCCCAACACAAAGCAAAGTATGGAATTATTCTTTCCCTAAAATCCTTAAAAAATACAACTTAAATTTCGAACAAAAAAAACTTCTCAGCACAACCTGATTTATACCAACAGATCTTCATTACGGTATTACTACTTCTTACACATAAATTAAGAGCTTCTCTTCAAACGTATCTCTGGTAAGAATAAAAGAATTGTGCCTGAATTCTTTAGAAGAGTCACACTCATCATAAATGAGCAACACCACAGGAAAGCCTGTAAATCCATTAATCGGATAGCCTAGTACAGTTTTGATTGTCATTCTTAGAATGTTGCTTTAGGTTGGCATTATTCTGGCTCACCATGAAGACACCCTCTGAATGCCTGCCCTTCTATCCTCTTCCTTTCCTACTGTGGGGAAAGAGGTGAGCAACCAGATCGGGCTTGGCTGCCAGAGGGGTTTAACCCACAGCAGTGCCCTACAGCACTGAGCAGCACAGAACATTCCCAGGTGAGAGAATCCACCAGAGTGCACTTTGAGCACTCTGACCCTCTCCCTTCTTTCAAATACACTCAAAAGACTAACTTCATGTTAGTTTGTGATTACAGCAAGAATAACAAAAGGGACAAAGGACTAAGTAAAAGCAGGAAGTAACAAAGTCTAGTTGGGTTTTTTAAAACCTACCTAAATTTAAGAACTGAAAATATGTGATAATCAAGCATGTCAAAATGAACTTTCCAAAACCTAAGTGAGATGTTATATAACTCAGCGAAGTACAGAAAAACATTCTGTGCCAGAGGAAGAAACTTCAACAATCATCTAAAAATAGTTTTTAAAAAACGAGGGAGTTCACCTCCAAATGAGTGATTGTGACTTTTCTGCTTTCATGCTGGCTGTAATCCAGCTGAGCAAGAAAGAGGTTTGTCTTCGCAGGTCTGGCTAATGCACAACTAATTTCAGAGAGAAAAGTGAATTTGAAAAGCATAGATATCAGCCTGCTCCTTTATTCTGTAATGGCCAGAACACAAAATGACTTATGAGTATAGCACACGGGGGTCACACTTCTAGATTTTTAGAACTCATCTGAAGTCAGTTTTAGCTCATCCATTTTTCTCTTTCTATCATAGAGAAAACTGACAAATTTCTCCAAAATTCTTTACAATTAAACCTCTATATTTTTATGGGAGCTCTAATGAAGAAAAAACACTAATGCAGGGCAAAACCGAAAGCAAAGCTAACTGCCAAACCATAGAGGAAGCCAAGCAAAGTCTGCTTTGGAAGCAAGCCCTGGAGACTATATGAGCACAAACCTTGGTTCTTGATCAAGTCGTAACTGTCCTGAATCAGCTTTTTTGAGGAATGCTGTCACCACTGTCAGAGAATGACAGCATCTTTCTCCTTCTGAAAGGCTTTTCCAGAATGGGACTGTCTCAATTGAGATACTTCAATGGAACACGTATTTTGTCAGTCCTCATGACCATCCTTTATGAGTTCCATGGAAAATCAGTGGGTCACAGTTTAAGCAGACTTCCTCGTTATCACCACCTCCTCCACATACTCTCATACTTCTGTGCTGCTAGCTCCCACCTGCATTGTGTTTGGAGTAAGTCAGACACAGAACTGCCCACCTGTGCCTTCTGTCCACGTCACTCACCAGGAATGTACCCACAATCTCTCTCTTTGCCTGAACTCTATCTCTCCTGGAGTGGGAAAGGTAGAACCATCCTTTTGGCAACACTCATCAGCAAGACAGAAGGTCTCACTCTGCTTGCTTCACAGCGAGATTCTTCCTGAAGTTTCTCTCCAGCACCTTTCATTAGTGTTAAAGACCTGCTTTGTACCTTTATCACCTAGACTGTTCCCCTAATTCCCCCAGGATACTTAAAACAGCATAGAAAAACCCTGTTGTCTTCACATCCTAGCCTGCACCACCTCTCAGAACATCTCCACTGTCTCTGTGGTGAATATTTTGATACTGTCTTCACAGATGTTTTATTCAGGTACAGAGTTCCACAGGGAAGGATTCATTTTTGCCTGTTTTTTTAACTACTGAAGCCATACCCTAGAGGAAGGAAAAAAGTGATCACGTGGGTAGGGCTATAACAGATTTCCCCAAAATTCAGTCTGAAAATTTACAGTGTAAAAATAAACACAGTGTACCCAAATTCTGAAAAGCAGAATGTGGATCCTAGCGAGAAAAGAGCAAGTCTGCTACTAGGGCTGTGATCTGTCACTCTTGGCCTCCAGATGACTGCTTATGCTTCCCAGAGTATCCCGCCCATAGGGAGGTGAAATTTATCCCCTGAGTCCCAGACTACGTTAATAACTGAGTTGGGGGTGTTAATAAAAGAGAGTCAGAGGGAGCATGAGAGCAAGCAAGAGTGTGAAGATGTGCATGCCAGCCTCTCCAGGCACGGTGTCCCTGTGACAGCTGTAAAACATGCAGTGAGTTCACAAAAGAAAGAGGAAGAATGCACAAGGGGAAAGTCTGCGGACATGGCTGAACCTTTAGGCAGCACATAGTAGCTCTCATTGTTCACTCTACTATAGAATTACACAATGACAAAGGGGCGGAAATGGAGGTCTCCAAGAGCAACAATAATTTGTATATTTTGGCTGGAAGTAGAGAATTTACCACACTGGAGCAGAAAAGCAACCTGAGGCGTTTAGCATTGACTAAAACCCTGCACTTGAGAGGAAAGAAGAACAGTAAACTTTATACAGTCAATTAAATACTCTGAATGGAAGATTAAAACTATTCCTTAGTCCCTGCTGTAACTGGGCTGAGGGAACCAGTACCACATAATCTAATATTGACCAGGATTAGACAATGTACTGATAAAAATACGAACACCTGTGTCCCATCTGTGCAACAGCTGTCCTTGTGATAGCAATGAAGGAAGTGAATAATGCTTCTGAACTGCTGTCACTGCTGCAGTAAGGTGGAGAACTTACTTAATAATATCCTGAGTGGCAAATGGTGAGTGTGACTTCTCTAGGTCCAGAGTGGCAAAGAGTACTGTACTCATCACACCTCCCACACTAATTCTGAGTTTGAAAAACCCTCCTTTAAGAGGAGGAAACAAAAAGACAGGTGGTGGCTTCTTCTCTAGGTGTGAAGTTTTAGTTTATACTGATTCATACAGGATGGATACAGTGCTAGTGTAAACCAGCCCACACACTTCCAAAAGGAACTGTGAAGAAAACCCCAAACAAACAAGTTCAGACATTCTGAAAGGCCTGCACCAATAAAACAGCAAGCTAGATACAAAACAAAGCAAGAGGTGTTTGCAACGTTACTTACACGATGCCAAGGAAATCTATAATGAAGGAGTCCACTGTGGTACATTTTTCTTTTACTGTAACTACTAAAAAGCCTTCAAATGTAAGAACAAGGCCAAAGATTGAAAAAAGAAAAACCAAAAACAAACCCGAAACCAAACCAAAACAGAGATATCTTTGGAAAAGAAAAGATTATTCTGATTTCCCAAGAGCATGTTTTGGAACACAGCTCCCTCCCAACTTCCTCAGCAACAGGAAAGTAGCTAAGCCACAGGGAAGAAGAGGAAGAAGAGAATCCTATACTGTAAATCTTTTTTGGCCGTGACTCAGCCTCCCAAAGCAAGTAACAACTATTTCACAAAACGGAGGTTGTGTTTGCAGCATTCTTCAGAAGCACTGGCCAGCTCAAAGGCTGGACCTCTGAAGCTGAGATCTAATCCATCCAGAACTAATCCTGGATGTAGCATGGGCACGTTTCCTTACTCCCATCATACTGACAAAAGGTAAGAGTGAAATGCACTGCCCATTTCTCCCTTCTTTATTGTGGACTTGGCAGCAAGATTTTTACCTGTTTGAGCAGATTGTGTACAATCTGTCACAGCAGCACTAAGAGAGGGTTTCAGGATTTTTCACCATTGGCCTTTGTACTGTTACTCCTAAGATGGAAATAAATCAAATGCATTACAGGCTGCTGGGGCTGACCTGTACTAACATGCACAAGGGCAGACTGGTGAAGTCTGCTTTGTTTTCTAGTAAAAGAATCTAATATATGCAAAGATGCAGAAGCATGTTAAGGCTGTTAAGAATAGCTGTTATGCTATGATTGAGAACTAAAGAGGAACTGTTCATTGAAAAAAAATTTAAAATATTTTTTACCAGAGAACTTTATTACTGTTACCTGTGGTGACAGAACATTTTGCACAGGCCCTGCCACACACAGAAAACACCTATGTAGTCTCATCTAATTCTAGATTAGAATATGCAGAAACTGTTTCCCTCAAATAAAGTGTATTCAGATGTGTGGTCTAAATGCTCATGGTTATTGTGATAAAGTATTATCGCATACTTTTTATTTGTCTCTAGCTTTTCTGTTCTGTCAGGTAGGTTCACATCAAAACACCATTCACAACCATCCTGTATTTGGCATTACCATAAATGTACTGATGTGAATTAAAAGGACTGATAACTGAAAACAGGTCTGTTCTTGCAGCTGACCTCTGCCATGTTTCCAGCTGGCAATGAAATTATAATGCAGATCAAAATACAGTGGTATAATTTCTTTGTACTCAGTGAAATTCAGAAATAAGCCTTTTTGAAAGATTGCTCACACCCTATTTGCTGCAACTGGTACTTTAACAAAAGCGCCAATAATTATTTGTTAAATGATTACTTTACAAATAAGGCATTTTAAATTAAGGAGTTCAAGATGCTGTCTTTATTTCTACTACAGAACTGGTGTAGAAATATTCTGAACATTTTCTATGAAATAAGCTTGCTATTGTTTCCCTTGTATTAGTTGTGGGGATGGAGGCGACTAAAAGCTATGGAGAAACTTTCAGATCAAAGGAAAGAACAGATTTACTAGGACATAAGGTTTTGTTTGGTTTATTTTTTAAGACCACAAAGTTTCCCTGTAACTCTCTAGATCCTTCACTGATTTATCCTTCCTAGTAAGTCAAATTATTTCTCATTTTTAAAGTTTCAATGGTCAGCTCAGTCATTTAATTCATCTCACCTGTACATCCTGTATGTGATCTCATTGTTCTTTTGGCTGGAGCTCCCACTCCCAAGATCTCACTTGTCTGAAATACTTGCATTGAGGCCGCTTAATTACGACCCAGCATCACCAGCACTTCTCCATGTTACCTTCATCTACCTCTGACACACGAGGTGGCAATCCCAGCGGACGGCTGACACAGAGGGTTTATGGTTTATAACCCTGCTCCCAGAAAATCAGCCAGCTAATTTTGTGAATATAATAATATATTACATTCATTCATATATAAAATATAATAATAATGTGAACACTCCCATGCTCACATAAATATAAACGTATTTACAGCGCAGGAAAAAAAGAAATACAGACAACTCATGTTTTAAGTTGTTGATCCTCCCAGTTAAGATCATACAGAGGTTAAACAGGCAGGATGGGATCACTTATTATCCGAAGCCAAGCGCTCTTATGCTGTAACTTAGGTTAAAAAAAGTTATGTTTTGTTCACACCTGGCACCTGTGTGAGTCCCCCTAGATACCTGTCCTGTTAGAAAGGGAAAAAAAGCTTTAGTCGCAGAAAATGGCGGGGGCATAAGAGCCGCACACGGACACCATCCGTGTGGTCTCCTGGAGCCTTACCTGGGTCTCTCATCCTCGCCGAGCA
>NW_008236771.1:67175-94161 GCF_000691975.1 Corvus brachyrhynchos | reverse complement strand
CCGGAGACAGATAAAGTTGTGGGAGGCGGAGACCGCAGGCTGGCGGGAGCAAAGATGCTTTCGTGTTCTGCCCTCGCCATGGGACACAACAACTGCGCTGTTCCACTTTCGGGCGAAAAACAAACCGATAAACTCACCCGGAACAGACCCTTCTTTAACCCCGGGGTGTATTTCTGCCTGTGGGTGTTCAGTTGTCCTCAACGGGAAGAGGAGATGGGTGGGCGACAGACGCCCTGCCCGCAGGAGCCCCCTCCAAGCCTGCCAGCCCTCAGACCCCACTAAAATCCTCTCCTGCCAAAATCCTCACAGCTAGTTGTTTCAGTAACTGTGAAAGCCCTTCCTTTCTGGAAAGCCTTTCTTGTTTAGGAATGTGTGTGTGCACGTATGTGTACATACCTGGGAGAGGAAGGGGCAAGAGCTACATGCCCTGGGAAGAGAGGAGTGGCCGACCCGACCCAACAACTGCTCCTTCAAGTGCAGCCTGAGAAAGTGTTGTGCTCCCCAAAGAGCTGCGAAGTTGCGTTTTTTAAACAGGAGGAAAACCTTGCACTCTACCCCCTCCATCTACGACCCTCAGGCTACCCCACAGCCCCTGTAGGGCCCAGCAAGAACAGCCATCAACACCCTCTCATCAAGTGTCTGCAAGCACCTAAGTCCAATACTGGAGAGGCATTTTGCATGAATCTACTTCTTTCGGGACATTCTTTTCTCTCAGTACCTTACGCATAGCCTCTGTTTTCTCCAGATACCTATTTCTCCTTCACTTAAAATTTGTAAAGAATGCCACAAAATGCAGCAGAATACTGATTATTTGTGAGACCTTCTGTTTTCCTGTTTCTTTATGAAAGCTCCTTATCCACATGAACAGGAAACCTTGTGGTAATCAGCCTCCTCCTTTTTGTTAAAAACACTGATGCTGACTGCCTGGGAAGCAAAAACAAATCCATCCTGAGTTCAAAGGCGTTTCTGCATTCCAGTTGTTTCTCTGACAAGGCTATGTGTTACAGAGCAGCCAATTTTTTTTCAATAGCAAAGCAGCAAACTGCACTTTAAAACCCCCCACACAGACAATAAACAAAGCTTCTCATACCTGCTGCTGGAGAACAATGCCCTTACCTTAATACACTGATAACTTGTCCCATTAGCAGTGAACAGAGCATCTTATGTCTAACAAGATCTGCTATTTTTTAATCAGTGAAGCTTAATGAAGCATTAGCTCCTTTCACACCCTCAGTCTCTGCAGCACAGGAAATACCTCAGCTGAGTCTGTCCCCCTGCTCTCAATCAGTACATGATGAACATGTGACAGCAGGACTTCTCCATTGAGACTCATCTCATATCAATAAGAGCTTTCAGAATGACCCAATCTACAGATTACTTTACGTCTCAATGGTACTTTGCAGACCTTATCTGGAGGCTGGAGAGTGTTCCCGTTGCATATCACATTTCCATATTAGCAAAAGATTTATTTGCAGGTGCTCACATTTGTAGTAAATTTCCAAGTAACAAACCTACAATAATAAACAGGCATATGCAGCAACAGAGAACAAAGCACTCTACAGTTCAGTGTAAGGTTAGAAGTCACAGGTTAGAAATAGGAGAAAGGGAAACTATTATTTCAATCTAAAAACATGCATATTAACCAGTTTTTGCAGTGCTAAGTACCACTTTGACAACAGTGCTACAATATTTAATGAGGCAAATTAAGCCACAGGATTCTTCCATTTCAAGGGGCATCCAGAACATACTATAAGAAGTGTCAATGCCCACAGGAAGATGCTGTCCTTTTCTATGAAGCATTTGAGTTCTTCACCCTAAATCTATAGTTGTAATCATCATTAATGCAAAAATAAGAAACTGTGAATATGTGATATATACATGAGGATCCTAAAACTTAGCAACAGAAGACCAATAAAATGAACATATATCATTGCCATTAGTCAGCTTACAAATGTCACCACATTAAAATCCATTCTGAACACAGTTCGGGTTGCAAATCCTAAGAACACAGCCAACTTAAGCATGTTGTGTATGATCCTTTATATCTGAAAATGCATGTTATTTTTGACTGCTCCGCAAGCCTTTGTCTAGTAAGGCAATTACTATCATTGTCTCTTTCCCGATGGTTTAGTACAAAACCATTACAAAGCTCTTTCTTATGGAAGGAAACTATTCCAAAGGAGTCAAGAATTTGCATGAGAATGGCCATCTTGTGTGCAAATCATCATAAAAAATCTGCATGAATTAGCCCTGTGTGGCTGGATGATAAATTTCACCACAAGTTTGGTTTGAACATGAAAGACAAGTTTGAGTCCTGACCTATTTTACTGAACACTGAATTCCCTAAATACATACGCTTGCAAATATGGAGTTAAATGCTGGAGCATATGGATACTTTTGTACTTTTGTTCCTGTTACAAGAAGTAATTTGGAAATTTGATTGAACACTATAAAAAAGGAATTTTGTTCATTACTTCAAGATAAGCAACATATGTAAACAAAACTCAATTATTTGACAATACTTCCATAAATAATAACTGCTGGCTGTCTTGAGAGACACAGAGCCTCCTCAGACAGACTGGGTTTAGAGCTTATAACCTTACCACCAGGTGGGTGGTACTGGTAGCCATTCTAGTCTATCCTTCATCATTTCTCTGTAACTGCTCTGTCCCAAAGCTTACTTAGACCCTGCCCCCTAACCCAAGTGCCATACCATGACTGAGCTGTGCATGTGTCATGCATGCCAAGTGTATTTCCAATTCCCTTCTTCATAACTGAAAGTAGCATTCCCCTGTAACCCCGAAGAGCTCTTCTGGTTCCATCATCAAACTGTGGTATTTTAAAAGATGGTTTAGATCATGTGCAACTTCTCAGGATTTACTTGCTTCAGACACTTGCATGCTCAGAAACTTCCTTCTGATTTTTCCTGCCTATTTTTGTGCTATAAATAAGTAATAAACAAAACAGCTGAATAGAGGTGCTTAAACTGCTTCCTAATACCTGAAGTGAAAAACACTCCCTGATATCCTTGTTTAAGTGTATCCTCAACGAAACAAGGTTCTGGCCAGCATGCTGACATCATGAAACCACTTTAACAAACATGTTTTGAAAGAAGCAAAACTGAATCTTCTGGTTCACACCACCAGGAACAATCAATTCTCCCACTATCAGAAGGAACTTCTGAAGAGAAATGGTTAAAACTTCACATTAACAGTAGAATGAAAGAGCAAAAGCCAATGAGCACGTGAGTGTGTGGGTTATGGCAGAACAGCCTCTGAAGCGCTCAGGTTTGGAAAACACTTGACATGCGACACACTGAGGCGTCCTGCCAACCAGTAATGGTAACTCTAAAAGCTATAAGTACCTGTAACCACTTCCCCACTTACCCAAAATGTATGTGTTTACAGCTAACAAATAAGTAAAATTGTAATACCACAGTAATCCTCAGTCATCTTGCAAAAGGGGTAAGATCAAAAATAGCCTCTATAGCAAATTTTCATTTTTACTTTTGGCCTTTAAACCTCTTTCCTATTCTTCTAAGTGCAAACTGAATTTCAAACATGTTTTTTAATCATTACTTTTTAAAACTGTACTATTGTTTCAGAGAAACTAAATTAATATCCATCCAAACCACCCCAAACATCCAGCTAAACCATACAGACAGAACCAGCAAAGGGTGTCAGAGAAAAACAAAATAAAAGCAATAGCTCTATACACAAAGTTTCATTGTATGGATTGCAACATACTCCTCATAACTGGAATACAATAATCTGAATAATAATCAGAAAGATGTGCCACTGTACCAAAAACCTGTGTTATGCCCAGTGCTCCTGAATTATATTAGAACAGTTAGCAGCTTCATCTGACCTATTTATGTTCCCCCTTTTAATGGGCATAGCTGATTCCAGAGAAGAGCTATGCAGACCATCTGTCAGAAAGACATTTTAAAAATGTTTGGAATATATAAAAGGTAATAGCGAGTGCAGAGTTTATTAATTATTGCTATTAAAAGTAAGTCTTTGCAGTAATTTTTAATAAGCTTTGTTGAGGAAAATTTATATACCATCTCAAATGCATTATTTGTTTGACTAAGCAAAACACCCAACAGACTCATCTTTCTACCCTAGACCCTGCAAAAAAGGAGGGAAATCTACTAGTTACTAATTAATATTGCATGACAATCACTCTACCCACAGCAACTCTACCATTTGAATTTTTCCAAATAAAATTAGGCATTCTAAGAGACAGATAAATTGAAGCAGGGCAGTAAATAACTGAATAGAGTGATGCTCACGGAAACCTTATTAAAATGGTAACAGTGCTCTAAAATGCATCCATCTCGGTCTTGTCCTTCTTTGAAAATAATGTCTTCCCTTCCTTCTTGGAAAGAAATGTGCCTGGCAAATCAGTTATTTTTGGGAGGCCACAAACACAGGGAGAGGAGAGCCTTCTCTCTCACAAACATGGCAGACAGCACTGCAGTAATGTTAACCTGTTCAATATGACCAGCAGATTTTAATCTGCAGGACTAAAACTTAAATCATATTCATGTAAGCTAAAAAAAATTTTTTTTCTCAACAATTAGGGGTTTTTTTTGTATTTTTATATCCCTATAATTATGTAACAGTTTTTACATATTTTGTGCATGCAAACTGTCTGAAAACTTAGCCTTTTATCACTCTCTAAGTAATTGTCATACAAACAGGGCTAAACTTCTGCTACTCAGGCCTCCAGATTTGGCCTAACAATGTAAAGGTAAACAAGGTAAATTTATGCCTGCAACCAGCCTTGTAAAAATAAAGGGAGCATGAAGGTTTACCAAAACAAATATAGGGCTACTTACATGTTCCTGAACTACAAAAAGGCCTTATTTTCAATAACACTAAATACATCTGATAAAACTAATCTTTTGGCCAATCCTATACTCCCAGCAATGGAAACAGACTAACACAACCAGCATCATAGAAAAGGCTTTCAAGCAGCTGCAGTTTACTTCAAGGTGACCCATCTACTTTGTTCGTAATTCTGTATTAAGAACACAATAATATATAATAGTAACAACATGTTGCAAGTTGTAGTACATGTAATATACAGCATACACAATACATAATAATAATAACATAATTCTGCATAACACACAATTTTGCACTGTGTTTTTATTATTCCTATTTCCAAACCTGACTGAAGTGCTACCTCAGTTTAAAACAGGTTCTACCAATGTAGCTTAAGTTAGTCAGGAATACTTGAATTTCTAACACAAAATTCTATATTTTCTAAACCCCTTTCACCCCCCACTGGTTCAATTCCATGTCATGCAAGTATATAACTTTTAAAATCCCATTTTCCTTACCACATTGACCTATGGGAGATCTCCTCATGCCCTCATGCCTGGAAAACAGGCAGCTCTATTACACTGTCAGCCACATATAGGTGCAAGATGATTTGGGTGTGTCGGTGATAAACAAGTATGGACAGTGATTGCATGGAACAACTGGTTGCAGTAGAGTCACAGAATTCAAAACCAGAAGAAACAGTGATGATCTAATCTGACCTCCTGCATAACACACGGGCTGTATCACCCCACCTAGCAATTACCTGCCTCTGTGACAAGTTTGATATGGTAACTCACCAACACTGGTTTTGCCAGATCCATTTTGAAACATTCACCTACAATGCTAATTTGACACATGCTGCATCAGGCAGTGTGGATACTGAAAAGCTTTTAGCAGAGAAATTTTCCAGCTTTCCTGCATCCTGTGAAAGTCTTGTTTTCTCACACAGGCTAACTGAAAACAGTTTGAGGTTTTTGTAAACCAGGACTTTATCTAACACAAGCAGAGTTTTGTTATGGTACACTGGAGAAAATATTTTGAAATGGGTATTGTAAGGGTTAGCCAATCGCTCTAAGAGGTGGATGGTCAGAGGACCAATAGCCTTAGCCATTCTAGCAAACCAAGTTATATAAATGAGTCTGTAAGTTAATAAAGGATTCGATTCTATTCTATTCTATTCTATTCTATTCTATTCTATTCTATTCTATTCTATCCTATCCTATCCTATCCTATCCTATTCTATTCTTCCGGACTTAAACTCTATGTTGTTATTCTCGCTGTCCCCAGTACAACAGTGACAAGGCAGGTCCTGCGCCTCCCAAACAATTCCCAGAAGACAAGGGGATGTCCTCTTCTGGATCCAGAGATTAGTGGCTCATGTAACCAACCCATTCTGTGCTGACAAGGCAGTCCCTGCTTGCATAAAGCAGCTGGATTAACTCAATCTACAGTGGCGTCATTGCCCATCCAGAGCCTTGTGGAGAGCACCCACTGGAAGCAACACCCAAGCATCAGCACCAACACACACAAACACCAATCCAGCAGCTCTCCAGGCAGCACAGAGCGCCCAGTGCCCTGATTCAGCTCAGGGATTTGCACCCCACCTCAGAATGAAACCCTGGGAATGACCCAGGGTAGTTCCCTGGCACGACTTCCCTGGCTTCCACAAGCCTGGTAACAGCAAGGTATCCCAAAGTAGTAACACCTAAATGAAACAACCCACACAAAACATTTATTCAGCTTCTAATTGGTTTTGTCATTGTCGGTTAAATTATTCAGATTAACTAGCAGACACCTACCTTTTCAATACAAACATTGTAATAAGTTTTATGTTGCAGGCATGTTTTTTAAGTAGAAAGACATTATTTTTTTTTTCAGAGACAAAACCAATTAGATTGACAAGTTCAAATTACTTTGAGTTTTCATATTCTTCTTTAAATTTGGGGTTCTACATACTTGAACTTTTATATGATTATTTCAACCAATTTGTTCGACAGCCTGAACCCATATACAGAAAAATTACTTAAAATAGTTTTAAACTCTTGTTTTCTTTGGAACACAGGATTTTCCAATTAATTAACTATTATATTTTACAAACCTACATGATTTTTTTTTTTTTAGTATGTTTCCAATACCCATCCATGGGCATTCAAATGAGAAAATTCCAGAAAAACATTAACTTCTGCCTGATATCTGCGTAAGTTCTGTGCTCAGGATTCACTCCTTCAGTATTTATCACAAGTCATACCAAAAGAAAATAAACAAAGTGGTCTACCTCAGAAATCTGTCTTCAAGTTACTTCTCCGTCCTGCCCTTGCAGTAGTAATCAGCAGATCAAGCACTACACAGAAAGCTTTCGTATACCTTGCCTGTCTTCCCTGTCACTGCATAGAGTAGAAACTGTTTGGAAGAACCTGCTGCACTACAAATTCTTTGGAATGTGCAGGCAGAATTTCTGAAGCACAATCAGCATTAGAAAACCCACAGTGCTGTAACTGCACCTTTCAACACTGCACCTTCTTCTTCTGCCTCCTCAGGCAACAACAGCTGAACTGGTTTTCTATCCTTTTTTCCCCCCTGTTGCTATATGACTTGTAAGTTATCTACTGTATTCAGTTCTGCCTTATTTATCACAAATAAAACCACCAGTCAAGTTCTAAAAGCAGAAGTATTTCTGCAAGACACAGAATGAAACCACCAACTGCCTTTTACACCACAGGTTTTCTTTTTGAGTTACAGGTATGGTCTGGATGTTTAATATTGATACGAAACTGCAAAGACAAAACCCTTAACAAAATACAACGGCTTTTCTTATATTATTGATGTGTAGGTATAGGGTTTTTTGGCAGTTTCCAACCTGAGAACCCTCACATTGAGGGACATGGTATTTCAGGTCTTTGTGTTCTGGGAACATTTCTGCTTAATTCCTGTTCAACATCAAATAATTCAGTCCATAACTTTTTGAAGAACATTTTCAGCATTTACCAGAGACATACTGAACTTGTACGTGTGTAATACTTACAAGGTTATAAACTAAAGATGACTGTTGTGTTTGTTCTTTTCCAAACACATTAATCCTTTGGGGAAAACACTGGTGGCTTTTTTTTTTTTTTTTTTTTTTTTTTTTTTTTTTTTTTTTTTTTTTTTTTTTTTTTGTTGGGATATATTTTTTTTCTGCAGGAATATTTTTTCCATCATTTCAATTTTTATATAAAAATACAGAGAGAGCATACAAAAGCATGTAATCCTTAAGCAAACAGAGAATTGGTTTTATGGGCGAACAGGCAATAAGGCTTGAGAGAGAAGTTTCCATCAAAATATTCTGATCATAGGTCACCAATCTAGTTGTAAAATGTTATCCAAGTATTCTTCTAGCTTCTCATTTTTTAAATACTTTTAAGTTGTACTGACTTCATAAATCAATGACATCACAGTGTTTTCCACATTTCAGATGGAGAAAAAGTTTTAAATAGATGCATGGTTGAAATAGCATGCTTGTGTGGATGTCAGTATCTCCACTTTAACCACAAAAAGGAAATCTTTTGGTGTTCAGAAAACTTGGCATGTAACAACTCTCTCGCTCAACGTTTTATTTATCACAGGATAAATCAGGTAATGTGGATCACAGCAAATGATTGCAGGGGTTTAGCTCAGCTGTTGTGAAAAACAGCCTTGTCTCCTGTCCTTTAGGAATCTGTACTGAAATAAAAAAACACTTCTCATAACAAAACTTGCCACTACATCCGTTCTAAGCTGTGAAAGGAGGGCAGGAGGCATGGCCAGTGGCCCTGACTCACATTCCCAGAAAGTGAGGCGGTGCAGCTCAGGCAGCTCTTCCCCCGAGCCGACTTCTCCTATTACCTCCAGAGTACAAAGCTCTTCATGAGCCATTGCAGCTCACAGCCATCGGCACGAGTCACTCCTGGTTCCCGGCTGCATCACTGTGTAACAATGCAAACAATGCGGCTGACAAGTTCATTGAATGTCCAGCTGAGCCCGACCTCTTACAGCCAACAGCAACCTCACAAAGGCAGCAACAGCAGCTGGACAGTCTCAACCATAAACGCTCACTCTGTCTGAGAGCATGACTGTGAGCTCAAAATAATACCTTTTTAAATACTTTTGCCTTTCCCCTAAGAGGTTCACATGCTCTATGTGCAGATATATGCAGATATATTGCTGTTATATATGTGTATGCATATACATAACAGCAATCACATGGTCTGCTCAGGTGTGAGATAATAAAATAATTAAGTAAATTTTGCAGTTGCATTTTTCAGTATCAAATGTGACCCTCACACTCCTTATTTACTACATTTACTGCAAAGAATGATCCTGAGAGCTTCTGTACCTCTTCCAGATCACTTATATTCCTGTTGTACAAGTATTGCAGAGGAAATGGATTCTAGGCTAAATTTAAGCCTAAATTGAAGCCAGTAATTTGTCACCCAAAACTATTACTGCAAAAAGATTTTCCCATTACAAATAGCCCCACTTTAGAGCCGATTTCTCACAGGTGTCACAAAACTATTCTCTTTTACGCTGTTGCATGAGTACAATTACTGCTACAGAGCAATTTCCCCAATGATTTTCCTCTTACATTGTGTCAAAGCTTTTCACAGAATTATTTCAGTACTTCCATGCATGTAAAATAGGTTTGTCTGCACGTCCATTAAACACTTACACATATCCTAGCTCCTGAACACATTTACTTCAATAAGCAGTCATATTACCCTTACTTCAGAGTATTTTAATAAACAAACATTTACAGAATCATGCTCCCCTGCTACTACTATCCTTCACCTGAACAACATTACATCCTGAGTTTGGAAAACAAATAGTTTTTCTACAGCTCTTTGCCAAAATTAAGCTGTATTGTTATTTTCTTTTATTGCTATGTAGTTCTCATTTACAACATTCCCAGTAGTGTCTGGTAAAATCACTACTGATGGTAAAAGCAGCAACTACTCAGGTTAATATGCATCCAATATGCATCACCTTTTTTAAGTCTTTATAGTGGCTGGGCATTAGTCTGCCTGCAGGAGGTGTTGAAAAAATGACTTTACATTGCTTTTTAAATTTTGTTTTCCTTCTCTCTTCTTCCACTTCTTCACTTATTAAACAATTCTTATCAGTACCCAACCATATCGATTCACTGGGGAAAGGCAGAGTAAGAAACAGAAAAACCGTGACCCTGAGGAAGCACTGCTCATCAACAGCCTAAACATGTGTGTTATCTGCACTGTTTTGACTAAAGATCTAAAGGACACCACAATACAAGGTGCTATACCTCCCTCCTATCGAGGCCCAGTTCAAGAATTAAAAATTAATGTGGACACATCACATGCTGAGACAAGAAAAAACACCTTCAACTGTAAAACAAAACAAGAAGGAAATATTATGAAAATCTGTTTTAAAAATGTTTGAGGGAAAATGACTGAGCATACACGAAACCCAGTGTGCCATTCTGAGGGTGAGGCTATTAAGTGACAGCTCAGTCAGGTATGCAAAGACATTAGCGAGCACAGAATAAAACAAAGATGAATGGCAAGGACAATCCAAGGCTAGATCAAGCAAAGTAATCAGAATACAATAAAGATGTGACTGTTAAGGAAATCCTGACTGTTAAGGAAAAGAAAATCAAGGAATGACTCTTCATTATCTCATAATACAGAAATAAAGTTGTGACACTGAAAACAATTAGATGTCATGTTCAATACAAACAAAAAAGGACCTTCGCACAATATGCCACCAGTTTTTGGGACCACCACCCTACCACAGAGTTGATATTTGCAGTTTACGTGGATTCAAAGAACTCTTTCATTAAGGCAAGAAAAAGCCTTCAAAAACCATTAAGCAGAATGGCCTACCCTCAAATTTCTGAGCTCTAGCTCAGAAATTTCTCTGCTGGAATCTGGTGGAGCCCAGCAGTACCTCACTGCCTTACTTTTGAACAAAGCATCTATTCTCAGCCACTGTCTGAAACACACACCATCCAGTAGTCTGTCTTCTCATCTGAGGTCCTATAGGTTTAGGTCTTACTCAGCTGAAGAAATTACCTTCACATTTATCATTTCAAATTTTGCAACTCCTCCAAGCTCGTTTTCCTTGTTAAAGAAATTCCATTTCAACCTGGAGCTCTCAGGTGCCACTCCCACAAGTGTCTTTCCAGACCCTCACAGTATGCGCAGCCAATTGGTTCAGCCCACATAGGACACAGTGCCTTGAAGGCAGACGAGCAAAAGCTTCCAGAGGCAGGGCAGCCACCAGAATGCTGCTCACAAGACATGAGAGTGCCGGCCCTGCCCCTGCTTTCTGCCCGGAGCATTCCACCTCCTCACCAGGCCAAATCCTTTGGCTTGCGTGCCACTTGTTTGACTGCTGCCTGAGCAAGCAAGAACAATTCCTGCTACCTCACTTCCCCTCATATTCAGTACTACTTGTTTTCACAAACAACAACAACCTCTAGGGAAATACTGGTTGGAAAGGGAAAGAATCTGAAACAACACAGAGTAAGGGGAAAAGGGGAGGAAAACAGATGGGGAGAAGTTATTTATGAAAATGGCAGTGCCAGTCTAACACAGTACAGCCGAAAAAGCAGGTGGATGAGATCAGTGATCAATCAGCAAGGGGAGCACTTTAGATATACACAGGAGAGGGAGGTTTGTGCCTACAGAAGAAAAATGTTTACTGGTATGCCAAGAATGGTACTGTTTCTTTCCATAATCAAAGAAACCAAGGCTGCAAGAGGGAATCTAATCAAAAGAGGTAAAGAAAAAAATCTGCATGGGCCATTCTCCAGAGTAGCTCAGCAGCACAAACACAGATATGAAAACTATTGACAAAGTGGAATGGCTTTCACTCACAGTCAATAAACCAGGACCTCAGGACTACTGCTCCTGCTATCAGGAACATTTTGGTTGTTGATGAGATTGCCCTGATAAGAGTGGTATTGTTAGAAATACTCCTGGAAGAAAGGATTGTAGCTGAACTGAGACCTAATTAGCATGGACGGGTAAGCACTGAAATCAATACTCTTTACACCCCAGTCAAAATTCAGCCCAAAGTGGGTTAACTGAAAGATAAATCTTTAGTAAACATACAAGACCGAGACAAGTTTTGATCACAAAAAAAAAAAAAAAAAAAAAAAAAAAAAATCACATTTTCTTCTTCTGTGTAGGTCTGCAGATCAGCAGAAGTATAAACATCACATGAACACTGCATCATTAAGAGAGTTTCTACCCTGTGGTAGCAGAAATGATCCACTAACACTGAATAACTGCACTCAAGTGAGACCAGAAGCAGAAGGATCGTTTAATCAATGGCCAACAGAATGAGACATTGCAAGTGTGAATACCTTTCTTTCCATTTATCTATTTATCCGTTTTCTCTCTTCACATTCTCTTCCCAAAATAAGGCAGTGGAACATGTCTCAAAATGACCTAAAGAAGACAATTTGCTACCAACTTTTACACAGAAACATTCAAAATCTACTAAAATCTCCTCTTAAAATGCTACATTTGACCACATTGCATGCTGTATCTGGTTACAATTTGTTAACTACTGGAAAGTGAGAAATGGGAGCATTTACAGGATATGACCTTCTACTTGTTAACATTCCGTCTGTGCAGCCAAGTCCGTTATGAAATATCATTTAACCACTTTTGCTACTTCCTTGTTACTCTGATTTCCAGAAGGAAATCCTGCTCAAATCCAGGCAAATTTTCTTGACAGCTGTGAAACTTTAAATAACGTAGCACAGTCTATCCTTGCTGACTTGATGGTAACTTTGAAAGGAACAGCTTGAGACGTTGTGATTCAGAAGTGGAATTAAATCAGTAATTAGGAAAGTTTCAATACATGTTCTAGTCTAAATCTGCTTTGTGATTATTTAACCTGGTCAGCATGTCTTAAAATGCCAGTGCTATCTCTGACTACATGTCAGAGATCTATTTCCAATAATGTCTGAACTCATCCATGATAAACACCTCTCTAGTTGGCACTAGGTTTTGCAAAGCTTGTTCAATTCTGAAATTTTAAAAGGCAAACTCTTCATTCATTTAAAGTGGCTTAATAAGCTCTAGTTGTCTTGATATTTTATTTTCATTGGTAGCACCAGAAACTACATGTAATTCTTCAGAAAACAAAAAAACACTTTCTCTTCTTCTTCCACATCAATCACACAAGAAAAGCTAATGATGCCCTGTCAAATTGACAGAATTAAAGAAGTTATCCAGGCATAAAAAGCCATAGTCTTCAGTATTCTGCCATATTCTCCTTCACATCAACCAGTATTGTACCTAGTTCTTCAATTAATCTAGCAAACTTGAGGTGACTAGTGAAGTTTCAAAATTAGTCACTATTCTCATATAAAGTTAGTATGTCTAGCACTGCAACAGCAATAAAGCATCCAATCACACAATTTCAAATGACACTCAGGTAGACTTTCTTTTCAATGAGGTTCAACTACAGTATTTTTTCAAGTAATTTAAAAAACCGAGATTATACTTGGATTATGTATCCAACTTCTGTCATCAGTTGATTTTTAAATTTTAATTGTTCACTATGTTTTCATGAAAAAAAAATCAAATCGCAGAAGACCTGGCATTATCTACTTATTTTGGCAAATTTTTTACCATATTAACCATGAAATGATACTTAAATATAATTGACCAAACCTAGTTTATTCTGCAAAAAGTATTTCATGTATTGTTTTTTGAAAATAATGTCTGAACACTACATCTTCCAATCAAATGTGAAAATAGTCTATGGAAAATAGTTACCCTACCAGAACAATCTTGAGTGTTCACCGAAGACCCAGAAAGTTATGAAAGCAAATTTCTTACTCTTTTTAACAGTTTTCTGTTACTCTGGAAATTCCTGAAATGGGGCAATTTCCTTCCCATATGAATACAATGTTCCTGATTGCTCATTAACAATAATCACCATTTACAGCTCATACAGTGCCTAGCACTGGGACATTAACTGCTCATTTCTACAATCATATTCTATTAGTGGGCAAACTACAATAAGAGGTAAGCAAACCATTTCAAAGCTAATTAACCAAGGCAGCATGCCAGAAAAAGCAAGTAATGCTAGACTAAGATGCCAAAATGAGGCATTAGAATGAAATCAAAAATTTTACTGAAACTTAATCAGTGAAGAAAAAGGTTCATTACAGGAGGTCACAGAAAAAATCCTGCAACACATCCCTGGATCCTATATCAAACAGATCCCTCTACCACCAACTCATTTCCTGCGCAAGAGAATTCAAGTCCTGTGATTTCAAAGGAAGTATCACAAAAGGGTCAAATATGACATGGGGAAATTATAGAAGTAATACAGAGCATTTGAGAGGAGGCAAGAGGTTTTATGCAAAAAGATCCATATAATGAAAGATTTAAAAAAATCCTTCCAAAGGAACTAACAGCAACAACAAAAGCCTCCTAACCACTTTTACTCAACTTAAATATGTATCAGTAACTTGGATATAACTCAGGCCCTCAGGAAAACTACCAACTTTGATCTTCCTGATGCTTCTTATTTTCAGCATTAAATTATATTTGAGCCATACTTTCAATACTTCACCTATAACAAGGTTTTAATTTACTTCTGAGTACACCTTTGTTTCTCAGAAACCTTTATAAGCACCCAGCCTACCTGCATAAAAGAAAGCTTCTTCTTAAATGCTGCTCCTGTTTTTCAGTCTTAGGTTCCCTTAGTTCCTTTAGGAGAACTATCCCCAGCAATATTTCCCATTACCTATAAAAGTTTATCAGATCATTTTTTGCAGACAAGTCTCCTGAAAATACACGTTGCAGTAATTTGTAATTGAGCTATCTATGTATGTTTGACAGCATAGTTTATTATTTAGTACCAACATGCAACATCTGGAAAGTTTCTCTGGAAGCTTTATATAGCCCATTGCAGATTCCTTTTCATTCTTTCTACTTTTCTCAATTTCTCATTATATTTTGTGACTTCCTATTTCAGACAGGGAAGGCAGATATTAAAAAAAGCTTTGATGACACACACGTAAGTACATATTACATCTGCAGTTAAAAAACAGGTTTATCTTCCAGCCCACTCCATTAAGCATAATGCAGGAACCCACACTCAATTTCTCCTACATAGCAGATTACTTTACATCCAAGAATTGATGGTTGAAAATAAAATCAGTAACTGACAGAAGCCAACAGCAAAGTATGTTCAATGCTAGAATAGAAGCCAAATGGATACAATGGATAAGTATCTGCGTATCTCAATATAAACACGTGTTTATTCTTAGTAGAGGAAAAAGGGGTACATTCACTTTGCTCCAATTTACCCTCCACAGCTGCTTGCTGAATTGTAGGACCGTGCCTGACAATTTTGATTACTTTTAATGGAGATGGTATCATACAAAGATTATGGTATCTTGTTCTTTTTTTGATTCACCATTGGTTATCATTATTAATTATCTCAATCAACCTCCATTTCAGTGATACACTCAAGGGCAGGATTGCCATTGAGAGGGAAATAAACAGGCTGAAGAAGTGGGCCAGCAGTAACTTCATTAAATTCAACAAGGACAAATGCAATCTCTGGCAGATAAGATGAACTAAACTCGCAATAGGCCATGCTAGGGACTGACTGACTTGGAAACCATTGCTGAAAGGGGGCTGGTAAAAAGAAAAAAAGGCTGAACAGGTACTCACAGCGGACAGTGACAACAATAAGGATAATGGTATCCTGAATGCAGATGGCAGATGAAGTTAGGAGAATACTCCCACTTACTGTGTGCTCTTTAGACTACCTCTTGGAAGTGTGTGTTCAGTTTTGGGCCTCAGAGCACCAGAACAACATTTGAATCATAGAGTCATGGAATGGTTTGAGTTGGAAAGGACTTCAAAGATCATCTAGCTCCAAATCCCCTGCCAAGGGCAGGAAATCTTGCACTAGACCCTGTTTCTTTGAGACCAATCCAGCCTGGTTTTGAACACCTCCAGGGATGGGGAGTCCACAACCTCTCTGGGCAACCTGTGCCAGCATCTCACCACCCTCAGACAAAAGAATTTCTTCCTAATATATAATCTAAACCTACCCTCCTTCATGTTAGGGCCACTCCCCCTTGTCCTGTCATCCAGGAACCTGAACAAGCTTAGCCAAGGGCCAACATGATGATCAGGGTGCTGAGCACTTGAGGAAAGGCTGTGAGAACTTCTTCAGATGCAGCTTTGGAGAACCTCATACAGCCTGCCAGTAGCCATGAAGAGGTTAACACAAAGGTACAGCCATGCTCCCAGCTTGGTGGGAGGACAAGAGAGAATGAAAATAAGTCAAAACAGCAGAAGTTCCAGCCAGATGTGTGGAACAACCTTTTCCCTATGAGGACAGCCAAGCAACAGATGGGGTTGCCAAGAGATGCTCCATGAAACAGAACCTGGCAGAATCTAGTCAAGCCTCCAGCTATAACTGACTCTGTGATATCACTGACTCTGTGATTATTCTTTTCATTAAAAATTACCCTGTATCTATAACCACTCATCTCTTCATTGTTTAAGTAAGTATTCAAGACCCTGAATGGCACTAAAAGGTTGAAAAAGAGAATTGTTTGCTGTGTCTTCTGTTTTGTTTGGAAGTGTGGGATAAGCAGAAGCCACTTCCAGCCTCACCGCAGCTGGATTTGCAATAGAGACATCTTCTGCAGAACACAATGTATTTTACCATCATTAATGGCTGAACTGAACATTTGAAACATTTGCTTAAATAGATTTTATTAAACATCCCCAATAGTTATCTACTAGTCCCACTGTGTACTATTTGTAAAATGATTTAAAATTATTTTTAAGATTCTTTTCTTGCAGAGTGAACCAGCTTCTACTCAAGAAAGCCAGAACAAAAGGAGAGGAAAGAACAGAATACTTGCCAGAGAAAAAAGGCTTTAGATCTCTGGATTACTGGAAAGGAACATAAACTGATTTTAAGGTCTATATATATTACTGCATTAGGGTTATTTTACTAAAGACTGTGATCTCAAAACAGGAGATAAGAGGCTGAATAAAACAATCTAGATTGAGACCTGTCATTGAAACAAAACAACTATAATATCCAATACAAACGCAGCCACATACGAGCAGTATGTAATTTGAGAAAACCATTTCTCTCACTGACCTGTCCCCTTTCTCATGAAGTACACTGATTTAGAATAGCTAAAGAAAAGACACAGAGACAAGCAGGGGACAAAAAGCAGCATGTGACACATTTGTCCTAAGGGGGAATAAAGAAAAACCTGAAAAATTCTTAGACTGTTAAATTGAATGGAAATCTTATTGCACTTGCTCTGCACTCTGTATTTGAATTACACCCTTGAGCAACAGCAGCAAAATCACAAGGGCTGAGAAAATAAAAGTTTCTTTCAGTATTTCCTGTTCTTCCAGTTGACTACCATCAGGGCTAATGGGTAGATTAATATCAGAAGGAATAAAAATTATCAAATCAATTATCAAGAGAAAAAAATCTGCTGAAAATCATTGCATGGAATTACCATGAGGTAAGACAATATATGTGTGTATGCACACTGAGCAGTGAGATATAAAAAACAAACAAAAACCCACCACCAACAAAACCAAAAAAACCCATCAGTATACAGATAACATCATATTCTATTACCAATCCAGGATTTTGCACTTGAACAATGATACAAAAAAGAAATAAATGAAGTTTTATTTCCTCAAACACAGGTAGTTTCCCCATGGGCAGAAACAGTTGTTTATACTACTTTAGTCCAGAAAGCTTTCGTCAGAATGACAATTTCTTAAGTTTCAGTGTAAGGCTTCTCTACCAGTTTTGGTAAGCAGCAGTAAGCAGAATAAAGAGTTGCACTCTGGTTTTTGCACACGTTTGTAATAATGTAATAATTTTCAGTAATAATAATGAAAGGTCCAACATCCTATAACAGATCAGAGCTTGGAGCACTGAACAAAAATAAATAAACATGCTTACTTTTGAAGCATGGAATTGGCATCTATGAGGATAAACAAGCATGGGTTTATGAAAGGCATGTCCTGCTTGACTATCCTGCTCTTCTTCTACAAGCAGGTGACCTGCTTGGTGGATGAGGGAAATGCTGTGGATATTATCTGCCTGGACTCTAGTAAAGCCTTTGGCACTGTCTCCCACAGCATTCTCCTGGAGAAACTCGCTGCTTGTGGCATGGACAGGTCCAGTGTCACTGGGTGAAAAAACTGTCCGGGCATCTGGACCCAGGGAGTGGCACTGAATGAGTGGAGGGGTTAGATCCAGCTGGTGGCTGGGTACCAGAGTGGTGTCCCAGAGTCCAGTGTTGTGATCAGTGTTTAATATCTTTATTGATACTGCAAATGCCACTGATTTGGGAGGGAGTGTTGATCTGCTGGAGGGCAGGAAGGCTCTGCAGAGGGATCAGAACAGGCTGGATCCATGGGATGAGGCCAATGGTCTGAGTTTCAACAAGGCCAAGTGCTGGGTCCTGCCTTGAGTCACAACAACCCCTGCAGTGTTACGGTCTGAGGGAAAATTTGTCTGGAAAGCTGCCTGTTGGAAAAGGATCTGGAGGTGCTGGTCAACAGGAGCTGAACATCAGCCAGCTGTGCCCCGGTGGCCAAGAGGCCAAGGGCCTCCTGGCCTGTGTCAGCAATAGTGGGGCAGCAGGAGCAGGGCAGTGACCGTCCCCCTGTGCTGGGCACTGCTGAGGTCACACCTCGAGTGCTGTGTCCAGTTCTGGGTCCCTCAATTCAAGAAGGCCACTGAGGGGCTGGAGCATGTCCAGAGGAGGGAACGGAACTGGAGAAGAGGCTGGAGCACAAGTCCAGTGAGCAGCAGCTGAGGGAGCTGGGGGGGCTCAGCTTGGAGAAAAAGAGGCTCAGGAGGTCCTTTCCACACTCCACAACTCTCTTACAGGAACGTGCAGCCACGTGGGGGTTGGGCTCTGCTCCCAGGGAACAAGCAACAGGATGACAGGACATGGTCCCAAGGGGAGGTTTAGGTTGGGTATAAGCAAAAATTTATTCACCAGAATGGTTGTCAAGCACTGGAACAAGTTGCCCAAAGAAGTGGTAGAGTCACCATCTCTGGAAGTATTTAAAAGATGCGTAGATGACATGGGAACCTGGTTTAATGGTGGACTTGGCACTGCTGGGTTAATGGTTTGACTCGGTTCTTAAAGGTTGTTTCCAGCCTAAATGAGTCTATGAAATCAGTAACATGCACAAATGCTCATCACATTATGGCTAAATCTAGTTTTAGCTGTGTTAAACACTCAAAATTGAACATTCTTCCTCTTTTTGAAACTTGTTTTTATAATACAACACGAAGTGTTTGAATGCTAAAATGGGAAAACTAACTACAATTGTATTGGTTAACTCAAGATGTCCTAGGACAATTTTTCATTAAAACAATGAAAACATGTAAAAAGTGGTTTTCAGCCTCTGGCCTCAACAAAATAATGAAGGACACATAGTTTTGATTCACAAAAGTAATGCCTCAGTTATCATACACTGTTCTACCCTTTAAACAAACAACTCTTCAAACCAACTAACCAGTAATGAGTTAAAAATTGAGGGTTTTGCACTTTCACCAAACTGAAAGATTACAGAAATGTTGATGAAAATGCAACCTTACCAGTAGGTGTAAGCTTCCCAAGTCATGGAATCTTTAGCACTTCCCATGGGAGGTCACTATATAAGTCTTCTGAATTTTGGTGAAAATTCAGCTGCAATGTAGTTCCCTTGGACAAACACTAATTTCTAGTCTTCTAACTGGTTTTGCTAATTTCTTTTTTCCACCTTTAATATGTTTCAATGATATGGTTATTCAGATAGGTTCCTGTACGGAGTAATACCTTGTAACAGTAAATGAGTGGAAAACCAAATACTATTCCATTGGACTAACCTTTGTCACTTGTAATTATTTTTTTTTGTATTTCAGTGAGATTTCCCACTCTTCATAAATGCTTGTGGTCCTGTTTTTCTTCACCTGCCTGTTGGTTCATCTTTACAATGTCATTAACTAATTGGTACAAACCACTAACTCATAGGAAAAGGACAAAGGTGGCCTTTTCTCCTCACAATGAAGGCATGAAAGTGGAAATTATTTATTTCAACTCTTACAAAGAGTTGTCTTTCACAAGGCAAGTGCTCTTTCTTTCTCTATTTGTTTGTGCCTGTGTACATCTTTACATCTGGATGCCGTTGGAGAGGGCTTTAATAGTCTTGCAGTAAGAAGATGAGAGAAGGCATTAAACCAGATGTCTTTTTTATGAAGAGCACTTAACTCCTGAATTACAGCCAGAGCAATTTCACAGTGAGAAAATTGTTCCATTGTATAGGCCAGAGAATATTTCATGTTTTGCTATATGTTCTGTACACTTCAGTTTCCTTTTTTTTAAAATAACTTCTAGTGACTGTGGCACTACTGTTGTACATATGAATTCTTTTGCAAAAGAAGGCCTCCTGGACAAGCAAAAAATCTGCAGTGATAGAGTGAGAAGACAGCAGACACAAGGAAATAGTAACATGGTATTAACAAGCAGAAGAAACAGTGACACAAGCCCATTACTATCCTGTTCAAGGCTTGTCTAGCCAGGAAAACTATATAGCATGAGAGAAATGTTTTAAAGGCCAAATTTACTGAGTATAACTTACTTGGCAGACTTATTTGGTCCTAGTTTGTATTTATCCAGAACTGTATTAACCAGTAACTAATTAACACACCACACACACAGGAGACTATGGAAAAACAAGACTGCTGCAGTTACTCTTTAAATGAGCAGACCATGGCCAGCGAAGTTCTGAGGTAAATACATTTGACACAGACTTCAAAAACATACAGTTAAATACAGCAAAGGCATACTGTATTACTTTACCTCTTTGCTTGCAATCTGAAGCATAGTATTGAAGCAATCTACATAAATTTTTAAAATTATAAAGAAATTCAGTTACAGTTACGACTACCCTTTGTGGAAGAAGGTGAAAACTTGGACCAGAATAAGGATGTCCACCTCAGATGCAAAATAGTATCATACTGAACCATCAGCAGCTCAAGAAGTTAAAATATCCTTCATGTGGACAAGCAAAGAAAACAGATTTGGGAGGACCAAGGAAAGCCTGAAAGAATTCAGAGGATCATCTTCTGCTAAGTATTGGCATAGGCTGTTTTCTGAAGAAATACATCAAAAAAGGACAGAAGCTAACTGAATTTACTGTTTTTCACTACTTTATTAGACACATATATTAAAATTGTATTTAGCCTTCTAGCTTCAGGTATTTCAGGCCACCAAATTAGCACCCTGGCTACTTATAATTTAGTAGCTATTAATTGCTACATGGAAAAGAATAGAGCACATACCAACAACTTTCCTGTTTGTTTTTATGTGGAGGTTAATATCAGACTGTACCAGTACCTCTCTGAAATGTTACAAGAAAACTTAGGGGATTTTTCTAAACTGAAAATAAAAGGTGAAGAAAGCTCAATTCAGACAGGATTACAGTCTTGCAGACATTTGGAGAGACATCTTGGAATTCACTTCCTGAAATACAGATTGGGAGTATTCAAATAGTCTAACAATTTCCCATTCAAAAAACTCATCTATAAAGGGATACCACACTTATTTCAAATTACAAAAGGTAGCACTACAGCATCTAGAGACTCCTGTCTGGAAGGGCCCTGCTAGTACTTCTTGGCATTTGAAGAACACTTGAGGTACAGGTACTTTCAAAGGATATGCAATTTCTTTCACAGCCTAAATAGCCAAAAGTCACAGCAGCAAACCAGCACACTGATGTGAGGTTTGAGAGATGAGCCATAATAGGGGGTGTGTAGGTGCATAATTTTTAACAGAAATCCTCAAGGGTAGGGCAGGAGAACTACACACAGTAAATAAGTATAACTCATGTTCAAGACCAAATAGAGGGTCATGTATAAAAACAGTCAATGGAACTATATAATCTGTAGATAAGGCATTACAGTTTTGTCAGCACAGGTCTGAACAGACTCAACTCTAAGAGGATAAATAAAATATTATATGTCTCTCCCACTCTTTTGCTGCTGCATCAGCTGCTGGCTCAAGCACAGTATTAACAATTAAACCCATTTAGACCATGACAGTGTGTTCAGTGTGTTCATCTATGCTGCACTCTCACGTCTTTCTCTCCTACCTCCAATTACAAATTAATTTTCCTTAGAAGTGCTATGGCTCTTACTGCTGCCCTTGATGGATATTAAATCACAGCCATAGATAACACAAGTAATCTTGTTACCTGCAGGTACAGGTTAGGATCACACAAGGCCCGGTTTGCTGGGCCTTGGCTGAAGGTCAGATATACCTGACTACATGAATCTAAGCCTAAACTGGGAAGACAAAGTACTTGAAATTAAGCTCTACAAATTCTACATAACCTTGGGTGAGGCGTCATATATAAAGGACTAAGCTTCCTTTCCATCTGTCCTGCTCTTCCTTTATTCCCCTTGTTTTTGATTAAACCCTATCTGGTGCCTGCATCCTTAAGCAACAGATTAAAAAAACCCAGAAATCACTAAACTTTCTTGAAAGGCTCATGTGATCACAGACAGGAGTTCATGGAGTTTTCTCATGTATCTACTTTGCATATTCTGTGGCATATTACTAGCAGGAAAAATACAAATAGCAACAAATAAAAAACCCGAGAGGACCCACACTTTAATTCAATGAGCAGTTTTGATTTTCAATCTGCACTACTGCTTCTAATCTGTACACCCCCCTTACATTTTAAAATTAAGTCTGTTTAAAAAAAAACCAAACAAAAATTACATCTGGATGCTTCATATAAGCATAAAAGGTAAGTGTCTTCAGAAAAAAACAACTGTAAAAAATTGTGTCCATTAAAAAAGAGGGAATTCAGAAACAGAAATTAAACAATTTGATTAAAGCTATTTACAGAACCAATGATGATTCTGTGGTGAGAATTAGACCGTGGCATCTCACTGGCAGCAGTGTCTAAACTCAGAGCAGCAAAAATTAGTAGGCCAGGAATAATTTCATAATTGATATGTTTTAGCTAAGTTTCACTATTTCCAAAACAGGCAATTCCTCAGGGCTTATTTGAGAATAAAATATATATTCATAGTTTCAAAAATAGATTTTATGATAAATGAACTATACAATAGTATTTTTACTTTGATAAAATAGTTCCATTCTAAGCCTGAGCAAATCGTTGTAGGGATATAGATGTACAACTTTAACTACCTCCCAAGCCATGCAACAACTCCTAATATTTGTTTTAAAATTAAAAAGCCAGATGGATGAATGAGTTGACAGAACTATTGTTGTCATGTGGCTCTGCTGCAGTTTTGGTTTTCTTACTGTGTTATTAACTCATTAAGACAGAGGAAAATTAAGATGTAGGCTGTGTGTGCGCTGCACTGGACAATCCCAGAGCTTAGTATCAACTCAGGGCATCAACTGTTGAAGTCAACACTCTTTTAGTGATCTTTTTAATGAAATTTGTATTTCAGTAACCAGAACAGCTGGAAAATGGCATTCAGTATTACTCCATAATTAAATGGAAATACTGAGAAGTTAATTTAATGAAGAAATATCCCAGAGAAGCATCCAAAGCCATGTGACCTTAGGATATTTTTTACTGGACAGGATACTCCAACTGTACAACAAGCATAGCAACTCCTATGAGGATACTTCCAAGGCAACTGGACACCTTCTCATGATTTCACCATTTTCACGATGAGCTTGTGGCAAAACACATAAGGGAAAAACAGTCGCTGCCATTTTTTTTTCCCGCATCTGGTTTTTGGTTTGTGGTTTGGGTTGGTTGTATTTTTTTCTTTTTTTGGCAAAAATGCAAGCTATGGAATAATGTTAATAGAGCAGGTTGACTGTTACTCAGAAAACATTCTCAAAGTAATGCATCAATGCAATGAGCTACTGATCTTCCCGCTACCTTTGGGAAGTGAAAATATTACAGAAACACAGAATAAGGTGAGTTGGAATTTACTCTGAAAAGAATTACCTTATTCATGCCATTAACTTCTAAACCTCAGGAAGCTGCAGTAGACAGGGATTAGTTCAGTGCTATAAGCACCCCGCTTCTGACTGGGGGATGTTCTAACCACAGCAGAGCAGTCTGAAATAAGTCCACTTCAGTCTAGAAGAAATTATTTTCAGAAATGCTGCATACTTGCTCAGGGAATGTCTGGACTGCAAAAAGTAAGTAAATAAAAGTTACAGACCCAACTTTTTCTACTGGAATAAAATATACATAACTGAAGCCATTCCTGTGTTTAAAACAAAGCAACCAAACAATAACATTATTTATTAAATGTTGGTATAATGAAGTTACATTTATTTAAAGCAGATTGTTCTATACATTTTAGAAATTACTTCTCTATAATAATTTTGCAAGTTCTACTAGCTGTATTTTATTTATCAATGTTCCTTTTCATCTGTTTTAATAGATCTGAGACATTTCTAGTGGCAAGAGTAGATTGACAGAAGAAAACACCTGTAAGTTAACACAAAGGCAAAAACCCCACCTGGTTGAGATACCCAGCAGATGAGTTTGAGGGCTTTCATCTAGAATGTGACTTGCTTGCAATGAAGTACTAAGTACATTTGGAATCATGACACTTTGTGTTAAGACTTAATTCTTCAGAGAAAGATCTGAAGAGGGTGATACTTTCCAGAGCACTACCTGGCCTGATGTGCAGTCTTATTCACAGACTCTATGCCTGGTATTGCAAAGGGCTGGCATGAAGGGTGCCACAAAGCAGTAAAAGCACTGGGAATACTCTATTGCTCTTTCTTCTGCTACCAGCAAGAGGCTGGCTGGAAAAAATAACAATTCAAGCCAATGACAGACGTTTCTACTCTGATTTGAGGAAACTGTGAAAAAAAAATACATTCCAGGTGATATGAGATGGATTCTAAAACAAGTGACAAAAAGTTATGTGTAAAAAGTAGCCAGTTTGGGAATGCCAAGAATTAAGAGTAGCTGTGCTGGTCCTTATGGTATCACTTCATAGTAAGCACACCCAGTTCATGTTTTTAAGGCATTTTGCATAACATTCCCTAAGGTGTCTGCTTCACTCTTCATTTAAGGAAGGTTTTCTCTCCTTGCGCCCCTATGCTGCTGGGCATGACAATATGTACAAAAAGAGGGGTAAAATGCACCTAGTTATTTGCTGCTTTGGCAGTCTGCTTGTGCTTGGTTTCCTCAAACATATTATCAAGCTTCCATCACATCCTTGACCAGGTGACCAGAGGTATGGTAAACTTAAAACTTCAAAGAGCAGAAGAGATTTTGCATTTGGCACAGCCTAAGCTTTCACAGCATATACAGTCTCTCTGAAAACACTTCCAGAAAGGCTAGCACACCTTACATGCAAGGGAAAAGGGCCGGGGAAGGCGAGGGGGAGGGAAGAATTTTGTTGCAGGAACTGATTTCTGCTGCTTTGAAGGGGTTTTTCATGTGGTATCAATGTATTTTTCTGCACTGTCAAGTAAAGTATAATTGGAGCATAACTTTGCCTTCTTCATTCCGGTAGAGGGAATAAATGGGAACTCCCCACCAGGTCTACACTTCAGGAGTTTTGACAGGACATCTACCCTAGCCAGCAGTAAAGTGAAGGCATGTTTTTAGCTATCCTAACTGTGACCACCAACTTGGACATCATTGTAGTTAAACTGGCAAGAAGTCGTAGAATAATTGACTAAAAATACTACATCCTTAAAGGTGTCAGATTAGCCTACTAGTGATATAAATGTGATGCATAAATATGACAACTTCACTTTATCTATTACAACCTTAAGTGCATCAAAATAAAGTCACAGCATTTTGTCTCACCAAGACTTCAAAAATCTCAGAGAACAGAGTATTTTATTTATGTGTCAGTATACAAGTCTTTGGAATGGCTTGTGGAGCCTCAAAGTCACCAGCTGTGACCAACAAAAAACTGTATGGGATGACTCCTCTGATTTTGCAGAATGTTTAGTTGCTGTATCTCTGTCAGACTAAATCATTGTTATACCACTGACTACGGGAAAATCATTGTTAAAACAGCTGATCAAATAACAGGCACTTAGAAAAGGAAAGAAAGGGACACTTCCCAAGTCACAAGTTCACAGCAAGCAATACTAACACAATACACTAGAAATACTCAAGATCAAAACAAGAATTAAACAACACTGGGCAGTACTGCTTAATGTCTTATATTAAAGTATTTACAAATATAATTAGAGATACAGAAACCCATATAAATATTAAAGACGAGTTTTGTGATTTAAAAAAAAATAGGGAAAACACTAAGATGAACACAGGTATCGGAGGATCTATATTGTTCTGGGAAGAAGGGCAGAAAGTAGAGAAGAGCAGAATTAGGCATTGTAAACAATCCATTAGGCTGTAAAAGGGAGAGCACAGAAGAAAGAGAACCTGAGGATCATTTCAGAAAGAACACGACCCTAAGGTTCAGTTGGGAGTTTATGACAGACCAATGCCAGGCTGCATTTCAGCCAGATGTCCCACCTGGATTGTCCACAGTGCCCTAAAAGGGAGGACAGTAGTTCTGGTGAAGAGGGATTTAAAATGAAAGAAGCTGGGCTTTAGAATGAAAGCAGAGGGACCTGTTGGAACAGCAGCTGCCCATAGAGGTGGTGCAGACAGCTGGCAAACAGCAGCCTCTCAGACAGCTGCAGCAAGATAGGCAGGAGCTGTCCTGTCAAGATCCTTCACGCAGTACATGTGAAGCTGAAGTTTCAGCTAACTTTTGAATGCAGTAGGATGTAACATAAGAATCGATAGTCAGAATGCTGAGAAGGTTCAGAAATTCCTTAAATTAAAAAAAAAAAAGTATTAATAACAAGTTTACAACACCAGATTTATCAATATTAATTACTGCTTGGGAAAAGTTCTTAACTCAATGTATTTTGCATTTTGCATATTTTAGGAAGTTTATTTTACACTAATTAATTTTCTTACTGACTGCTGGAAAGAAAAACACCTTGAAGAAAGCAAAAAGCAGAGTGGCCATGAAATCGTACTGCTGGCAAGGGAATTGACAGGAGTTGCTTTAAATAGACTCCTCTCAAATAATAGGAATTAAAAAATTAAATAGGAGTATGTGGGGTATGCCCGCCCCCTGCG
>NW_008236771.1:22880-66934 GCF_000691975.1 Corvus brachyrhynchos | reverse complement strand
AAATCACGAGCTGACAATCACTAAAGAGCTCACAGCCTCTGCAGGGGCCCTCCTGCCAGCAGCTGAGGGAAGACACCGGGCCTCGGGAAGGCAATTCCTTTCGGGACCATCTCTCCGAACCGGTCACCTCTTCCTGGGTCAGAGCTACTGACCCTTTCACCAGCTGTAATAGGCATATGTTTCAGGGTGACAGAATCCCTTCAAATTAAGCATTTACTAATGCACTTAGTCAAAGTCCACAAGATAAAGCTCCAGCAATTAAAAAAGAGTTTACTTCAAATATGTACCATAAACCCAAACTCCCTTGATGATTAATTGCATTGCATAATTGTGGCTCTTAAGACATACAGTCAATAAGACCAAAAAGACGTGGTTTCTGAAAATTATTATTCCTCATGACTTGCACAGACCTCTGACCCCTTGAAAGCCATGCTGATTATACCAGGGTAGTTTTTATGAAATGAGCATGACATCCTTGTTTTATTTCATCCACAGTTTTCATCTCCATCAAGACCAATCACTGTCTGTTAAGAATAATTTATTCTTATGTCAAGCCCTTTTGTTATTCTTTGCAGATGAGTCACCAAGGGAGAGTAGCTCTCTTAAATCTTTGCTTCATTAAGATAGTGAACTTACTGTAGTCAAGAAAGTATGACGTAACCATGAGGAACAGATAAAACCTGGACAAAATCCAATGCAAAATAAATGCTTAATTGATTTGAGATTAAACAGACATTAATAGAACAAACTCTTTGAGAGAACCAAGTGCCAAGGAGAGATGTTAGACCATGTACCCTGGAGTTAAAAGACTGTCATCCCAAGAACCTCAGCCAAAGCTACAAAAGTACACTATTATCAGACAATGTATTTTAAAACAGAGAGAAACATCGAAACAGGGGTTTTATGGAAGAGCTAATTCTTTAAATGGAAAATCTAAAATCTGCTAAAATCTATGATAAGAGTGAAAACTCTCCTGTACTGCCTGCCACCTGCTTTAAAGACATGACACATAAATGGATGCATTAATAGGTGTCCATTAATTTCCATAACCTGTGTTGTTAGCGACATATCATAACAAAGATAAGACACAATTATTGCCATTTATCTTGCTTTGTTGATACCTATACTCTGGTTAGAAGATGCAGACAGAACACTATTTTGGACATTAGGCAGTCTGGATATTCAGTAACAGCTAAGTCAGTTCCACGAATCATAGAAGAAAAGGTTTTCAAAATATCAGACAGCTGCCCAAGTAATTACTTTTAGATTATTATTTCTACCACAATAAAACAGCATATTAATTTAATATGTCAAATGGTCAATCTTCAATTAGGACCAAGAACTAATCAGGATGATTAGAAAGCAAAGAGAGGGTTCTCACCACGTCTACTTTCATGGTGGCTGTAAGACTCTCAGATATATTCTCTAGCATGCTTAGACTAAGATCAGCATTTTGATATAAAGAAATAACCTTGAGATTGTCAGGTTTTACATTATATATATAATTCAAATAATCCTTTGGGGCAACAGCATCCTTTTCTCTGGAACATGGCCAGAGAAAGCTGGGCTTACAGGAATAGGAAAACATGAAAAAAAACACAGAAAAAAGTATTTAATGTCACACTGTTAGTAAAGAAAAATATATTGGCACAACAGCAACAGAAAACCTGCATGGCGTTGCTCAAAACATCTCTATTTCTCATATATTCAAAATTGGAGCCAGAAGGAAAGGGAGGAGGGAGAAATATTTTAGAGACTCTGATAAAGCTCTAAATAGAACATCCCAAGAGCCAAAAAATGATAGTACACCGGTCCTTTTAGACTACAGCAGGGTGAGGACAAAGCTAGAATATTACTGACCAACAGTTTATAAGAAACAAATGGCCAGATTTTAAAGATTCCAATCAATTGTGCAAAGAAGGAAAAAATGAAATCCAGATACTTGCAGAGCAGAATGTGTCAGCCTCATTTCCCAAAACATGATTCTGCAAATAATTTAGCATAAGAAAAAAGTTTCCAACAATGTCTGGTTCTTTCCATCAGCAAATACTTACAGATTATCTTCTTCTAACTTAAATGAAAAACAGCCGTCTTTTTCCCAATACCACTGATGTTTTAAAGGGATGAATAATACATAGTAGATACACAGCATTTTGTGTTTTCAGAACACTGAAATCACTGACTATTGCTCAGAACAACTCTGTAAAGGTAAATAAATAGATGCAAATGAGAGTAGTATTTTTACTCTTCTTAAATTAAGCATGGGAAGGGAAGGATCACCAAGTTTCCTCTTGCCCTGGGACAAATACACTACATGCACTTACTGCTCTTCCTTTTAAAACAATTAGCCATTTGGAATCTCTGCTGTCTCTAATGGCTTTCTGCCTCACCTCAACTGGAATTCATGCCAAGAATCTTACACGTTAAAAAAGGTCCAAGTAATCCTCCTGTAATTCTCAAAAGCTGCATGCCACAAAAACCAACTGACTATACTGCAGCTTTAGAAGGCTCAAGGATACTAAATTCACATGTGGTTTTGATCATGTTCTGCAGCTACCCCAGCAGAAAGTTCTGTAATAGATCATCTACATTGCCATTTGTGACCCAAAAGGAAAGCATTTTTACTTATGTTCGGTTCATCACTGATTTTCCTTTTCCTAAAGGAATTTAATTATTTATTCCATGTATGGAATCAACCCATCACCAATCAGTTCACGAGCTTCAATGAAGTGGAAGATCAAATTGCTCTTAATTTTATTTTTTTTTTCACATTATAAACATGTACTTTCTGGAATAGTTAAAAATACCTTTTACAATCTGTCCCGACACACACAAAACCTTTTCAACAGGATCACAGGATACCAGTTCTCGTTCAGCCACAAAACACCTGGAAAATGCTACTTTTAAATCTGCACTGAGCTTTTTAATAAAAGCAGAAATCAATTTCATACTAGTAACTTCAGCTTTCGTATAAAAACCTCACTAAAATCATGGGCAGGCCTACCTCAGTAAACACTGATCATGTGCAAGATTAATTAAATCCTCAAATGTTAGTTTGTCCAACTAACATAAAATTATGCAATCTTCATTAGTCTACTACTAAGACAACCAATATTTTTTGGCAGCAACTCTTTATCACGCAACAATGTCAATGAGTTACTTCTTTCCTGTCACCCAGTCTTACATAGAAGTATTTTACTTGCTAAAACCAAACAGAACCCTCTCAGCAGTGCTGTACAGCTGCAACTTCCAGGTAGTTTAGGACTGCACTTTTTTTTTTCTTTTTAAATCACTTTGACAAAAAAGCAGATTCACCAAAAAAAAAAGAACAAAAAAAAAGGTATTATTTTTATGTTCATGGAATTTTAAAGGGGTACATTTCAATTATAATTTGGAAATATTGTCAGGCTTGCAAAAAAATACTTCTTGGAACATGACCTAGCAAAGAACTGTACTCTCTGTCCTTTGCAGTATCTTTTTACTTCAGTGTTCATTTTAGTTCAGCCCAATGAGAAGCAATGTTTTTGTGGGGCTTAAAATTACTAAGTGAAGAAGATTTTGATCTATATTGAAAAATTATTATTGTGGAATGAGTTCATAATCATAATCAATGTATTTGGCATATACCTATGAAATGCACAACACTTACTAGGATGTTGCCAGGTCTTTATCTTTCTGCATATAAAACTTTACGCATGAAATGCAGCAGCACCAGAAGCAAAACACTTGGGTTAATACCACGAGAGAGTGCAGCAATGCTGAAACGTCCATGTCTTCGCTCTGTCACAAAGGTCTCAGTTTATCTAGATCAATTGCTTTTCCTAATTTCAGTTAAAATGCCAAAGAGAAGTTAGTAAACCACCAGATGGAACAGAACTAAGTTAAACTCTAAAGCCATTTAATCTCTTTTAAGGAAAGAAGAGCATCAAAGCATTCAGTAATGTTTTCTTCTCTGCTTAAACATTTTGTTTTCCCTTTTAAGCTGCCGTAAGACTGGCTTTAGGCAAGAAGAAGAAACAGTAGTGGCACTGGGGTAGGGGAACTTCTAGGCATACGGCATTTGCCAGTTACTATAGCTCAGAACAACTAGAACTAACTACATTCAGACAGCTTACAAATGCCACAGCAGAAAAAAGTTACTGAAGAGGAGGGTATTTCAGGAGATTGCATGAGGGCTCACAGGGGAAAGGTAAAGGTACCCTCATCAGATCTATTATTGCTTACGGTCAGTAGTAATCAAACCTAAAATCTGAAGAGCCAGCTTCTTGCAAAATAGTAGTGTGACACAGGAATTTCAGTAAATCTCGGCCTGGCCATCACAACTTTTGAGGTCTCCAGGAAAACCCCTCTCACAATGCCAGTTTGTCAAGGAAGCTTAACAAAGTATCCCACAACAAAAAACTACAACTCCTAAGGCAAAAAACTATAAATTCTCTGTAAATCTTACTTTTATCATTAGACTTTTAAATACTGTTTAATTGTCAGGAACTCTGTATCTATGGGTACACAACGGGAGTGGTTTTGTGTCAAAAAAAGTGGTTTGGCTGGACCAACACCACCCGGGATCAGCCTCCCCTTGCCTGTGCCAGCCTTAGGGCTGTTGCTCATTGTTTCGTTACTACACTGGTTTAATTGCAACAGTTCATTTGCTGCAACATCACGCTAATTAATCACGGGGCTGAAGCTTGCCTTTGTGCCAAGAGAACCAACCCCTTTCTCCCAGCATTCGCAGCCTGACACAGTCAGCCCTGCAAGAGGAGGGATTCCTTCTTCCTTTACTGAAGAGTATCAGTGGGAACTCCAGAGGACCCTGCAGTCTTGAAGTGCAACCATAAATAAGCAGACAGAGACAGGGAAGAGGTAGACTGGTACATGCAGAAGGCAAAGGGATCAAGGGCAGCAACAATAAATTAGCAGCTGCAAGAGGGTTGAAAGAAAAGGCTAATGAAAGCTGAGAACACACAGTGCATTTAGTGAAGCTCTAAGAAGGACAGAAGAAAATGAGCTGCAGGCACAGAAAACAAAGAAGCAGAAAAGCCTACCCAGAGGCAAACTATAAAACTCAATAAACATCTGCTGATTGAGCTTCCAGACTCTAAATACAACTATTATAAGCAGGAGAAAAAGGACTCTAACAATTTATTTTAAAATACATAAATTGGAAGACCCCATGGTCTAGAAATTTTCTGTGTCACGGTCACCTTTTTCAAAAAATCTATTTTCTCAAAGTTACTAGAGCACATCATCTCTTCAAGCAATGCCACCAAATATGCATTAAACCTACAACACTGTCATCCTTAAAAAAAGTAAACCTGTACCAATTCAGCTTATCAATAAAATCCTCTAGAATCCTTTGCTTCTCTAAAAATATGGTTTTAAATATAATTTCATAACCATGCTCCAAGCTAGATACATTCCTCTTTGCAAGACCAAGCCAAGCAACTGCAATTGAATTATTAGTTTCATTAATAACATTTTTGATAAATCATGGTAATATAGTGAAATTAATAAATTGAAATGTAAGTTCTTATACATTACAATAACAGAATTGCATCAATAATGGTGTGCAGCTTATTTCAGCTCCTTAAATGAAATGCACTATAAAGTACAAAGCATCACTGTCATGGCAATGGTACTGCATATTACTGGCATTTCAAATTTAACACAAAGCTTACTCTATCAGTTGTTCTATTTATATTTTCTGTACACAAGACAGGGTTTTACACTTGGTCTAAATAAATAATGATCACTAAATCTTGGCAACATGGTCCTTTAACCATTCCAGGATAAGTCAGATTGATAATTTAAGGCTACCAACTGTTCACAATTCCCATTCAGACAAATAAATAGTGCAGCTTTAGACAAAGCCCAGGGGAGAAAAAATCTAGAAAGCACTGAAAAACTGAACTAACTGGACTGTGAATTACTTCATTGACTCCAAAAGACCAAATGAATCCAGCATTTTAATTTCTCAGTAAAATCTCTGCTCTTATTTAAAAAATGAATGCTGACTCAGTTGTCAGAATGATGCCCTGAAACACTCTGAAGTCATGAATCAGCAATGGCAAAAGTTCACAAGTAAGAAACTCATGTAACTTCTTACCATAAGTTTGAGGTGTATATCCTCTAGACAACTGTCTATTTCTCCCTCCCCCTTTCCCAATGGATGCTGATTCCTGTTCTCAGCTTTTCCTACACTGTAGAATGTTTCCATCCTGATTGTGCCAAGCACCAGTGTTCACACGACCGTGACAGAAGAGTGCTGCTAAGAAACAGTCCTCTCATGGGGAAGGGAATCGCTAGTTTTTAACTTTGTTTTGATCCATTGGGAGCTGTGATTATACACTGTGAAGGAGCCAGACCATATATGCATTTTAATCTCTGCAGAATTTCCTGCTTCTCAGAAATGATGTCCCATTAGTCCCTGACAGTAACACACAGATATACCAGATAAGTCTGTCATCTTCAGGGATTTGGCGTAGTGCAGTACTAAACAACCAGGACATCCATACCCACATTAGGAATTACTCACATTCTTTTTAGATTGAATTTACTATGAATGTGTCTTTGAAATCTAAGTTTAACTTCAAAGCTGATTTAAGTGAACAAACTGAGCTGGATTCTGGATTAACAGCAAACTCATTATCACTAGAAACTCCCACATTACTGTATTTAAAAAACAAAATCTAAATTTAAACTTCCCTACTGTGATTTATTTCTGTAGTCCTGCTTTTTCAGATCCTTATGAAGGCAGCATTATATGAGACAGAACATACATAATGTCAACATCTGGTAAGAACTAAAACTGCAAAATTCTTCCTTTGTTCTCTTGGAAGGAAAACATCTTCCATGAAAAGCCACTGTAATTTGCTCTAAAAATTAGCAGCAAGGGCACAAAGACAAACAGTGGAAAAGTTTTCCCCTTCTATTTTTTCCTTTTTTAAAAATCACTATAGGTCATCCATTGTAATACTTTGCCTTGGTCTTCTTTTTTAAATCAGAACAATGAAAAAATCTACTAAATTCTAATCATACCATTCAACAGAAGGAAATTAAATTTTTAATAAATTGACAGTTTCTGAAGCTTACTAATTCCTTAAATGGAATTATTCATAGTAGGATACTATCCTCTCTTGCCACTCCAAGACAGAGAAATTTCTGACAGAATTAACTCAATAAATGTTCTGCAAGTGAATATTTTGTTTATTCACAGAAAGTTCCCTTGATGTTTCTAAAAAAAAATACCTTTTTTTTTGTTCCAATATATATCGTGCTCCTGTTATCTTCAAAGGCACAACAGTCCTTGGCACTTACAGAAATATTATTTGACCCCTCTCACAACCATAAGATGCTGGAGTTTATGATCCAGAGAGGAGAGAGATGGTCAAAAATCAAGATCACAACTGTAGATTTCACTCAGACCTCTCCTTGGAAAAGTCCCATGGGGTAAGTTTATGAAATGAAAGAGGCCTATGAAAGCTGGTGGACACCAAATTGAATGTGAGCCAGCAACATGCTCTTGCTGCAAAGAAGGTGGATGGTATTCTGGGCTGGATTAGGAAAGTACGGACAGCAGATACAGAGATGTGAGCTTTCTGTTCTTCCCAACACTGGTGAGGCCACAGGTGGAGCTGAGTCCAGGTCTGGGTTCCCCAGTACAAAACAGATATGGACATACTGGGACACCAAGATGATAGATGGACTCCAGCACCTCTTCTATGGGGAAAGGCTGAGAAAGCTGGGACTGTGCATCCTGGAGAAGAGAAGGCTCAGGGGATCTCACCAAGGTACATAAACACCTGCAGGGAGGGTGCAAGGAGGATGGATCCAGGCTCTTTCCAGTGGTGCCCAGTGACAGCACAGGGGCGATGGGCACACACTGAAACACAGGAGGTTCCCGCTGAACATCAGGAAACTCCTTTTCCCTGTGAGGGTGACCGAGCACTAGTTACTCAGGGAGGTGCTGGAGTCTCCATCCTTGGAGATATTCAAAAGCTTTTCACAGTCTTGGGCACTTGGGTCTAGTTGACCCCACATGAGCAGGGGCTTAGACCAGGTGACAACCAGAGGTCCCTGACAGCCTCAACCATTCTGTGATTCTATAATGGGAAATGACATCTCATTACTGAAGAATATGATTATGTAACATTTTGAATGAGATATGCCACTTGCCTATAACTCATTGGCATCAATCATTACATTTAGAAGTGCTTAAATATGCTATAAAAAGAGATTCAGCCTAACACACAATACAGAAATATAGGAAGTTCAAGAAATTCTCAAAGGAAGGAGAAAGCCTACCTTCATGAAAAGCAATTAGCACATTTATTTCCATTCCAGAAAGGGTAGGTATTGAAATTCAACCACATGGAGTTTCACAAAGAAAGATAATTATGGGTATTCATAGGTATTCAACCCTGCAGGATGTGAGACAGAATCTGTAAGTTTTAGAAAGCATGGAAAAAAAGTTCTGTGTTTTCCAGATCTCTCTCACCAAGTAACTAAATTAATACAGATCTCCACGCAATTATGACTTGACAGTTATGAATCAGTACACTTTTTTCCTACTTTGCTCCACAGGGGAGCTATCCATTAGGAGAAATAGATTCTGTCCACTCTTTAATCCAGCATCTCATAAGACAGAAGAAAAGTGTAATTGGAAATACTGTCAACAATTTTTGTCCTTCACATACAGCAGGCAGCTATTTGCTTCAGGCAGACAAAAATTTTTCTCTCAAGGATTTACTTTACTTACACATTTCACTGAAATTAACTGCATTCTTACTTAGCATGGGCCAGACCATCCACCAGGTGAGTTATACCTGGCAGATCGCTGACCTGTGCTATAGCAAGCATCATGAGAGAATTCTCTTCCCACAGGAGAGAGATTACAACATACCAAAAGAAAGAACCAGCTGATGAACAGGTCAACCAGCATGAGTTTAAATAAAAAGATCCAAGTACACCTGCAAATCAGTTTAAATAAAAAGAACCACCTAAGTCAGTAAATTAGACAAGAGCAGTATCAGAAACTTGAAAAAAATTATGCTATATAATGCTGTGCAAAAGAAAAGGGAAAAAATAGATTAAGGGATGGAAAAATGAACTTATCTCATGAAGATAAAACATCTTACATGTAATGTTAAAAAAAAAAGAAGTTAAACATGTATGACAGCAAAGGAGTCCTCGGTACATCATTCTAAAGCGGGTACCTGGTCTTTTCTGCAGATGACAATATCCACTTTGGTTTCGGTACATGGCTGCAAAACGCATCTCAAGCACGTGAATACAGGCAAAGGAAGGAAGATTCAGCTGATGAGCCACTTGAAGAGCAGCAGTATCAGTCCCAACTGCAGTTAACAGCCAGGTAGATTCTACCACCTCCTACCTGGCAACAGCTTAAGGGTATACAACCTGTGCAATTTAGATAGGATACAAACTTCAAAAGATTATCAAACTAGAGGCATTCAGCCACGCAAAGGATAGGAAGCAGACCAGCACAGTTTGGGGTAGGATTATCACAGCCACTTGTAGATGGAGGCCAGATAACACAAAGTCTTTGCAAGCAAATGATACTTTTGGGTCTGCAGTTTGCAAAACGTAGACTTTTCAAGACAGGCACCTGTGCTGCTTTGTAGGAACACCAGCTTTAGCCAAACCTCTGTGGACACAGTTCAAAAGGACACTGAGTTGTCACTGAAATAGTTTGGGACTTATCACATAGCATAGTAATGATCTTGTATTTCTCTGTCATCACAACCATAAATCACAGTTCTGCGTTAACAATTATAATTCCATCACTGCAACCAAACAATTTACTTTTTTTGGAAACATTTCAAAAAGTTGCTCTGGCTGATCAGAAACCAGAGGCGCTGTTGTGACTCTAGCAAACACTGAAATAGCCTCATATTTTAAAATGTATAAATGGCTTGTTTTAAAACAGTACCTCATTTCAGTTATCAGGAGATGGCCATAATCCTGATGTAAATTTCTATTTTGTGATGCATTCGATGGTGATACCCAAATAATCTGCAATAATATCCAGCAACGACCTTCTGAAGCATTTAAAAAATTCTACAAAGGTTATTGAGGGTAATTCATAAAATTTAGCATGCAACCAATAATATTACATACAACCACGTGGGCTAAATCTAAGCATACTGAAAAAATACTTCTTTCTGTATTTCTTTAAGTTTAGGAGGACAGAAAGGATTTCTGTCCATATTTTAATTTTAATGACAAATTTTCATATATAATTACAACAGAGTGAGAACATGCAAGCCAATTTCCAGAGTCTTAATAAATATTTCTATTCATTAGAGATACTGAAAATCTAAATCTACAGAAAATATTTATCATTCATACAGACAGTTAATTTTTATGAGAAATCCCGACATGGGACTGACTAAAGGAGGTTTCCACCAGTGTCCAAATGGCTTCTCTACCAGAATCAGATCCCCCACCAAACCTCCATCCTTCAGAGTCTTTGAGCTCAGAGACCATCACATATCCCTACAGAGTCCAAAAATTCATATAGTATTACTACATGTAACAGGAAAGTCCAGTTAACCCTTTCCATGCTACTTGAGAAGCAGAAATTCTCATCACAAGTAAAACCTGCAGCTAAAAGCACCATACAGCGTCATAAAGACAGTAAAACCTAAACGTAAGGAAAACACCCAGAAGCGACATGAACACATTCCTTTTCAGTCCTACATTGAACTACTCAGAGCCCCAGAAGAGGAACGTAATGACACATCACTGTCCGTGTCCAATCCAAAGACACAGCCTCTCTTTGTGTCCTCTCCTCACACAAACACAACACAGAAGCTTCTGCCTTTGCAAACCTTAACCTTTCAGTTTATGGATTCTTCTTTCAGGACATTTTGTTTATGCGTCCCTTTACAGACTACAAATCCAGAGATTGCAGAAGAACACAAAAATACCTTTTGAAAGAAGAATCTTGTAATTGTTCCCACACAGAGCCATGTTCTCATATGTCCAAGTCTGATCAAAGGCAAAACCACATTTTACTTTTCCAAGTTGGAAGAGAAGGAGGGAAAAGATTATAATCCTTATCTCCAAAAATCTTCCAGGAATGAACTCTGGCTTTTTAATCTATGAATAGAAACATCAAGTCTCTAAAAGCAATTAGACAATCCAATACATTGTTAATGGTGCTTTCACAGCATTTGTCCTCACAGCTTTTTCAGTATATAAGGCATTTTTCAAACATTATTTTTCAGGAGCAAGGAACATTAAAATATCAGGCAGATAAATTACATAATCTTTGTATTTTTTTCATTAGGAGGCTGCAGAAGAGCATTATCAGTGCTGACAGTGTCTGGGCATTTTGACTAATCTTTTTATAGTGTTTCAATTTAATAATAGCCAAGCCTGGAGCACACTCTGTGCCTGATAAGCAGCTCACACAAATCCAGGAAAAAACCATTTTCTTTGAAGTCACTATGTTTTTAACACTGGAAATACCACACACACTGTGAATTACATATATTGATCATGCCAGAGCACCCCTCAGCTTGACTATGAACCCAATCTAAAGGCTGCATTCAGACTGACAGTCACTATCCAGGAGCATGTCCATGAAAGTTTACCACTGAAGCATTTTCTTTAAATTAGTAGATACATCAGTGTAACAGAGACACACAGTAAGTCTTTAAAATCTGTAATTATATTTCACATCTAATGTCTCCACACTCCTCAAGACAACAGCATGGGAAAATGCCAGGTTTGCAAGGCTGACTAGTACTTCACAAAGCCCATTTGAACCAGGAAAGAGGAGAGAGTTCATCCAAAGATTTGCAAACTTTACCTCAGCATCTCTGAAGCACTAAAGCTGAGCACACTCTTTTAAGGCTACCTCCAGATGAAAGTTTTACCCAGCTCTCCACTAGAAATCATTTAAGAAAGTTTCTCCTTAAGGTATTTTGATTTAAGCATACCACGCTGCGGCGTTCACTTTTCTAACACTTTAGCAGTCCACACTGTTCACCTTTTTGGATTGTCTGCTGCTAGGAAAAAAATCAGTTATGCAACTTTTTCAAGGTTAAAATAATTTTAAAATATGCCATGTTTGCCGTTTGATAACCACATTCCACTCTGTTCTATTGTAAGGCTGCAGTATTTCAAAGGATTAATAATTTATCACATTTCCCAAAACACCACCTGACTGGGGAAAACACACCTTCTCTGTTGACAAGGAGAAGTACACCCTTCTGTGTTACAACCTGCACAGCTTCAACACTAACAGCCAAGGCTATATCCAGTAGCAGAAATGGAATTGCAGTATAATATGGTGTTTACCTGCTCATGAGAGGTATTGGAAATACCCTGGCACATTTGTTGCATGGCCAGAGACCATTCCGGAAGCAGATGCAGTATTAGGATGATATTTACTCACTGATTTTGTTGGAAGAGTACCAAGCTCAGGAAGATAAAATGAGTATTTGGGACTTAATCCTACCTTGGAAACATAAAAAACCTCTTCCCCATTCCATCAGTGCTCTTTCCCCACATGTACGTACAGTGACAGCACAAGCTAGTGCTTGTTCTAAAGGAACAGAGGCACACATGGGAAAGTACCTCAGGGTGAGGATGGTCACTGCTGAACTCTTCCTCTTCCTCCTCCAGGGAGGCTTTGAGTGATGTCCTGCTTCTCTGCTGGTAATCCATCTCACCCCACAGCTCCCTCAGACTCACTGGACTTCTGTAAACAACTTCAAGCCATGCAGCCCCTCTTACTTCTGCAATTCTCCTTCCATGATGCTCTTATCAGAGTTCAGTTTATAGGTAGAGCAGCAGCAGAACACAAATCTGAGAAGAAAGTGCAATATAGTCCTACTATAAAATTACTAAAAAGTCCGAATTTAAGCCTTTCAGACTTGGTCATTTCCTTATATTTGGTATTACATGTAAGGTTTTGGTGAAATCCTTCATATGAACTCATTATTCCGCTTCCTACACAAACACCAGCTTTGAAGTCTGTCCCTCCTTCCTCTCCCCCAAATTTTAAGTACCTTGTTAAAACAAAAAAAAAGGTAGTCATTTTTACAAGACAAACAGCCTACCTGATTATTCCAGTCAATGTAAAGGGCTAAAGAATATGAAGCTGTAGCTAATGTTGTCACATACACATTTGTATCCTAAACACTTGACATCCAAACACAAAGAAGCAGGAGGTATACAGTGTGCACCTAAAGCAGCATGCTATCTTCTAATTTTGCTGTGCAGAAAATACAAGCTTTTCAGATGTTATACACCATCAACTCATGCAGCAAGTGCTAAAAGAACACAATAAACAGTAACATACAAATCAACTGCAATGCTGAATGTATTGCGTTACTGTAATACCAGCCCTTATATCATTACAAAATCTCTTAGGCACAGTCTTACTACCAGCAAATCACAAGACTCACTTAATGAAAATGATAGCCAACAACATAATTTGGCTTTTAATTCAAGGATAAAATTTATCTCCTAAGTACACAATTGAGAAAAATATCGTTAAGCTCAGCACTTAACATTTCTTTCACATTCCTGCACTAATAAGTTTAGCTGTTCCAGCATTAGGCTTGGGTGTAACTGCTGGCCCCATTTAGTCCAACAGATGTACCAGGTCAGACCATAGCTCTCCCTATTTCAGCACACCATCTCCACAGCGAATGGCCAGGGGAGCAGGTAAGATCAGTATGTAGGGGATACCTCCTCAAAATGCTGGAAAACTAGCATGTTTCAAATGTTTTAAAATTAACATTTAAATGTTTTAGATGTTTTAAAACCAGGTAGTACCTTTGAATTTGGAAGAAAATACAGATTAGACAATACAGCTCCTTCTAGATGAACATCTCTTTCTGCAAAATAGCCAATTTAATAGGTACACAAAGCATTTAAATTCTGATACAAAGCTTCATTTTCAATGATGTACAAAACGGTCTGCAGTTGTGGGCATCCCACTGTTTACCTGTACTGATGTCTTTTCCTGGTCTTAAAATCAAGAGTCAAACACAGGTAGAAGGGAAAAAGGGATTTTACCTTGGTATTTATTTTAAGGACCCTTAGGTGCACACGTCCAGGTCGAATGCACCTCAATGCCCACCGCAATGCCTACCACACAAAAGATCTGGTATAGCATTTAGCAGATCTATCAACAATTCCCCAATGAGAGGCTCCAATGAGTCCCCCCCTCCCCAAGGAACCTTCCCCTGGGTGGTTCTATCTCAGTTTACAAAACGTGCTCTGGAGAGGACTTTGGGGTCTGGGGCACACTGATCCCTAACTATGAAGCTTCTAAAATGTTCAGTCTCCTAGCTTGACAGACAAGTCCAAGAATGTAGGCAAAAAGCACTAAGAATACAGAAATTGTAAAAAGGTATAACAGGGGTTTAAAAGAAAAGGCAAAAAATCATCATGGCATCAGTACATGTTTTCAGTAATGTTAATGATGTTGACTTTTAAAATATGCCTTGTGTTTACAACAAAGCTTTTCAGAATTTCAGGAGTAAAAAATTGCAGAGAGCCAATGAGAGATTTCATAACTTGGTTATGCATATAAATCACATCCTTCCTTTATCAAGCCTTTAGAGGCAAGCTCTGCAAATTGTGTTAAGCCTTAATATGGACAGGGGAAGGCCCATTTCAGAATAGTAGAACAGAGTTTTTTTGGCCACTGTTACCTATTTACAAAGGTACCAAACACTGTTGTAGATCCTCAGCTAAATCGTAGACATCATCTACACCTCATCATAGACCATGCAACAGTGTTGCCTCTCTTATTGCATCTTACATATACCAAAAAAACCCCAAACAAACCACCAAGCCTAACATCACCTTGCTAGGTAAGAACAATGTGTCTTCTAACTAAGCAGGTACAACATGACAAACCTACCATGCAAACAGCAAACTGGATAATCTTTCCTTCTTTGGACTTGAAGCTTAGAAGCAAAGAAGAGCAGAAGAAATGGGGTAACATGAAGGTTACAATAGGTTTCAATAGCAAAATAGCTTGAAACCTGGAGCTAGGGAACCACAGAGCATGAGTTTTGTGGAGGTTTGACTGACCTACAACAAAAATCAGATTTTTTTTTTTTTTTTCTGCTTTCTGCATGACCTTTGGATGGGGGCAGGTGAGTAAACAAAAACTATCAAGATCTCTGTTTACCTGGACAAGAATTTAGGAATAGCAAACATCAACTATACACAAGCTTCTACAATCACACTGTGTCTTGGACAAGAAACATATCCTTTAATTCTTGCCAAAGAGAGATGTAAATCTCAAGTAGAAAGTTCCAATACAATTGGAATGAATTGCAATACATTTATTTTCTCTTTTGTTTAATGTATGCAGTCAAGAATGCATTTATTATATGTTCAGGGTTTTGTAGCTTTCCTGTTTAATAACAGCAGTTTCATGCCTAGAGCTCCACACACTGAGATAAAGAGATCAAGGCACCTACACGAAAACCCACTGTGCATCATGCGAATCGTAGTATTTCTTGGTCTGTTATCATATTTGCCATTCAGGTATGTACAACAGTAGCAGCCCACTGTAATGTCAGAATCTGAGCTGTCTGTAAAGATAGAGGTGCAGGTGAACACACACTAAGGCAGCAGTCATTTAATCAAATTCTCATTGTAGCCATTTTTCCATCATTTAAATGAACACAAGGCTCTTGTCCTCTATTGATCAAAAATAAACACGGTGTATAGAAGACAGAACCAGAAAGGAAGAAGAAGAGCATGACAAAGATGTGAAAAATACAGATACATAAACCACAGGTACAACCTTTACCCAGGACTTTTTACCTTCAATTATAGCAAGTTCAACAGTACCAGTCACCAACAGGGAAAGGTGTAATATGAGCATAAAAACTACAGAGAACTGTTTGAGGAATTAACAGTTAGGGGCGAGCAGCTATGTACTACATCTCAGAGTACTTATGCATCTTCTTCCCTCTGAGAGGTGGAATACGATGCTTTTCTGAGGCCTCTGTATCTCACTGAAAACCCAGTATTTCATGCAAGATCACGGTTGAAGCTCACCCAGCCCTTCTTGGTGACTCTGGCTAAGGCTCACTAACACAAGCAGCTCAAACTGCAAAGATGAAGATGAGCAGTAAGCAAATGATGATAAGCAGCTGGGGAAGTCAGGAGTTGTAAGATCTTCTCTGCTATGCCTGCAGTCAAAAAGGGGCCTATTTCTAACCCACCTGTGGTACGAGAGTACAAATGTGAACTAAGGACTAAAGAAAGCTTGTTGGGGGAAAAAAAAACCCACCTAAACAATGAAAATATTGCATGGTGCACAGTCACACACTCCTTTCAGTATTTCCCATGCTAAAACATCAGAAAAAAAATTTCATACAACTAAAGTCTTACTCAGTGGATGCCTGAAGTAAACATGAGTAAGTAATTTCAAAGTAGCTGTGTAAATACTACCTGCTCCAAATACTGACTCAAATATCATCTCTTTGAGACACTCCATGATCTATGTGATCTTGCAAAGTCTTGAAAATTAAATGTTGAGGGGATAGAAAGCAGTGATCACCATCAACACAACCACAGCCAGAAACTGACCAAAAGTAACCCAGGCTTTTATACTGAATTTATGAACCCCACTTATGCTCCATTGCCAGTATAGAGTATCCAAGCAATCAACTGAAAAAAAGTAACACAGAAATAATGAAATTGAACTCTTTTTTCTTTAGGGAGTAATACATACAACATTTATTTCACCAGAACTTCCCAGTCACAAACCTACAGTCCTCTTCTATGGCAGGGTACAGTACTTGCTTATCTCTCACATATTTACTGTGCTTCCCCCGACATTGTTGTCTCCCTCACTAGCCTAGTGATTTATTTCATTTATATTATTATTCCACTCTATACCTCAGTGTCTCCTTTCTCTAAGCAGTTAACTCCAGAAACTCTTAACTCTCTTATTCTGCCAAGCATATCCTATCTAATATTCCTTAAAAAACCAAGCGTGTAAAGGATATGTTCCAGTAAAAGGTGTATCAAAGAAATGGGCAAAAGGAACAGAGAAGCATTTCAGTTAAACTGGGGCAAGACAGACTGCAGATTCAATTTCCTACAAAATGACCTTAATCAAATGATTGGGATTTCATAGCATAACTAAATTAGCAGTTCTCAGTAAAGCCCATAAGGATTACACATCTAAGACATTTCAGTAGCTGACAAAGCATGCCACTTCTAAAATATTTATTAAGAATTTGCATAACATCTGATATGGCTTTAATTTCAAATTTATTAAATACACACACAGTCATGTTACACAAAAAACATACCCAGAACTATACGAAATAACAGCTTTAGTATAGTTTGCAGTGGAAAAGCAGAAACTTTCTCATGACTTGTTTTCTTTTAGGCAAGGAAGGAAAGTAACCTAATTCATCTAACCTAAACAAACAGTATCACCTTGGCTAAATACAAGCACACACGACTTCTGCCAGTGTTGTTGTCTTACCAATAAATATTTGCCATTTTCCACTCACCCCACTTCCCTCCTAAATTAATCACCATCTGTTTAATCTCAGCTGAGATCTCCATATTTCACATACTGCAAAGATGAATGTTGGGTGTAAACACAGCTCTCGGAGGGAAGGCAATTGCTGCAGGGTAACAGGAAAAATGTCTCTACATGGTTGCAATCGTTAGCCTTTCACCACACATTCAGAGCAAAGCAGCAAAAAAGTTCAGGTCATTTCCTGACTGGCACAGCAAGTTATAGCAAGATACACATTCTATTAATTTTTAATTGCATTGCTCGCAGACTGAAAGCCTGAATGGGGAATGTTTCTTTTTAAAGCGTAAAGAAGGGCACTGAAACTGCTTACCTCACTCAGCTCTGCAGGGGAGTCATTTCCATATTTCATAGCAACTCCAGAATTCATGATTAGACTTCTCAGGGCTTGACGATTTCTGCGGATTTTAACGCTTCAAAGCTTTGTTCAACTGGTTCAATACTTTCTTCTCCAAAATTCTTCTCTCTTACACATTTTGCTCTAGACAGCCATTTTTACTCCACATTGAGAGTTTAAGTTAATGATCCAAGATCTTCTAAAAGAGCCAAACTGGTTTTGACTTCACAGACCATCCATTGCTGCAAGAGACTTGTTAATAATGTGAAGTGCTCAGAGAATGCAGGGAATGAAGTGCTTACCAGGATCCCAGGGCTGTCTTAGTCCATCTACAAGGCGTGCTTCATCTCTGATGTCTGCTTTATGCTGCTCTTTTCCACAACTCAGTTAAAGGGCATCTCCCAATGCCTCTGAACATACTCAGAAAAATTTGATGAGCTTCACATAAGTTCACAGAGAAATTAAACGGAGAGTGCTGCTACAATTCTCAGTATTTGTGGAGAGAGAAAGGAAAAGAGAAGAAAGCTCCCTCCCTGAAAGAAACCAATGCTGCACTTCACGCTAAAGTTTCCCCTGCCAGTGAGCCTGGAGTTTAAGTGGTTTATGATCAAACACAGCTGTCTTGCTGCTGGCTAAAGGGTGCATGGAAGGGGCGGTGCCAAAAGGAGAGTGCAAGTGGGAGGGAGGGAGAGAGCTACAGAGAGTTCATTTTGGAACTACAGGCATCTCTCCAGCTTTCTGCATACTAATTACTATACGGAAAACTATAAAGCTAAGTAACAGGAAACGCCACCTGGATAACAATAAACTGGATTCCTATTTCCCCATTCCTGTGTGCAATTAATTAAGGAAAAATGGGGGGCTTTAGCGGGTGGGGGTTGTAATGATTTCAAAAGGTCACAGTAAGCCTGAAAGCACCATTAGAATGCTGCAGATTTTACATAACAGACTGACATTTTACAAAGAGTTCAGGAGATGCTACTGGAATAAGGAGAGAAAAAAGCATTTGCCTTCAACATTCCGCTAAAAATCTAGAAGAAATCCTTAGTAAGCTGGATTTATGGACATGCTGTATTCATTACAAGAAATGGCGATTCCTTTCCCCCATTCCCTAAAACACAGTGACAGGCGCAAACAGTTTTTGACTGGATTATGATGTACTTTTTGAATCAGAAGTAGGAAACACAATCCTCTGCAGCTGGAATTTATCTGATCATCTTAATACAATGTATTATTAAAGCACCAAATTAGTTCAGAAAAAAACCCCAAATATAAGAATCAGGAATAAATGCTGTACAAGATGTGGCTCTGTCCTCGCACTCTGGCGAAAACATTTTCACGGGAAACAATGCACTCCAAGAGCAGCATTTTGAAAATAATTGTGTGAGTTTTTCTTTCTCCTCTGTTAGTCACAGATTAGTATCAACATGCAGACATAGGGATAATTCACCCCAATGACAATACAAGAAGCGCACTGAGATCCAGAACCAAGAAAAGCACACATATATTGCTCTATGGTACTACAGACTGGTCGCACTTTCTGGGCCCCTGTCCTTCCTCCATGCCCAGCAACAGGAACTGCAACACTCCTCTGGCTCACAGCGTAACAGGAATGCAAGAATCTCTTTCCAAGATTTTTTTCTTTCATCCTTCAGGTCTCCAGTTTGCTTTAGCACAGTCTGTATTTTGGGGTTTCCCTTCCTCTTTTTATGCCCACCTTGCCTCACCTCCACTCTCTGCTGTTTTCCCCATCGAGTGCCTCCTTCACACCTTCACATTCAGGTCTGCCTCTGTGTTCAGTGCTTCTGTGTATCTTCCTCCTTACTCAACTGCTTTGTTTCTCACATGTTTTCAGTTATGGCCCCTGAAATCCAGTTGAAGGGCTGCACTGCTCTCTGCTGGCAGAGGGACGGTGTCTCATGGCACAGGGCGGCACTGGGACAAACCGCGCTGTCTCCTCCAGTGGGTAGGGAGCCAGGGGCATGCAGACTCCTCCAGACTGCAGCACAGGAACAGCATAGCCACAACAGTGTAGTACACTGATCTCCTGTGCATTAGAATGTGATTTTAAAGGGGTTTTGCACCCAGAAGCAAAGGTGCTGTATAGTGACTTAGCTTATTTTTCACAGATAAGGAAAAACCCCCACAACTTCCATTCAAAACTTCCTGCAGCTGACACAGTACATTCAAAAATGTTTTTATCTTTTCAAAATTACGCCTTCAAAAACAAGGCGGTGACAGTCCTTCCTATTCTGTATCAACACCCCTATTAACTTTTTTTTCCCATTTATAATTTGCTCTGATCTTACCTTCGTTGAATTCTATCACATCTATCATAGGTTCACCAACAGAGGGATGAGCCTCAGTATTAATACTAAGAATAAAGTTCTGAGGTTTTCCTTTTCTAAAGGAAAGGCCATATTAATTGTGGGTTCAATACACTGCACTTCCCATGCTCTATCCCCATATTGCCAAATACTTCCCTGCTGACTGTGAACAGGCATTCAGAAATTAAAAGTTCTGATTTGTTTTCTTCAAAACTCCCCATTGTTTGTCCATTTCTGGCAGACCAGCCATCAGACAGACCAGAGAGAGCACATGGTACTATATCCCAAGCATAATGGTGCAGGACACTTTAGGATCTACAAAGGATTTTTTTCTGCCTTTTTCCTACTCTATGCAGTAATATGGGAGAAAGAGAGAGAGATACTGACTGAAAAACAACATCAGAATCCATAGCTTCAAATGTGCAAGAACCTGGGAGATACATGCAGGTACTTTCAGAACAAAGTTTGTTTAAAATTTAAAAATTAATTTTAACTCGTGTGGATGAGTGAAATGGTTAAACCAAACTAATGAAAAATGATTTTACTTTAACCACAGCTGACTCCCACTGCAACCTCTGCATACCTGCATTGAGTGGTACAGGGTTAGACATTTCTCAGTGGGAAAGCATCGAGTGTTAACTAATCCATAAAAGCTGGCAACACTTGTTTCAACATACTTAGATGAAACTTTGCAGGCATTTCTTTATTGTGCAGGGCTAGCTAAGACTAAACGTAATAATTTTCCTAAAATAGTTACTATTATATCACACTTTTAAATCAAGGAGCATCAAGAAGATATCCTGAACATCTGAAGATGTAGAACTTGTTCCTCTGTGAAATGTCATTACTGTCAAGCATTTCTCCATTAACTAACTGAATGAAAAATGTTACATCATGAAATCAAATTCCCAGATAGAACTGCCCAGCTGTCTGCAGGCTGTTTCACCACTTCCAAACACATGTAAGTGACCTAATACCATAGCAGGGAACTAAGAACTTTGTTGAAGCCAAAGTATATTTTCCTGCTGGTTTGTGCCAAAGGCAGGCTTCAAAGAAAACAAAAGAAAACCTCAAGTATGCCAATTTTGCATTGCAAGGAAATGAACAGAGCACTCTGTGACCCAGTGAGAGAGGGGCCTGTTGGACTCAGTCTCTTTTGTTTTGCAGCTGACTGTTCATTCCCTCTTTTGGTGACTCAGTTCCCTGCCTAGGACAGCAATGCTTCCTTGCCCTCAGCCTTGTTCCTGCCTTCTTTTTTAGCGTCTACGGGCAGGGAGGGGGGGTTGGACTGGTAATGGGAAGAGGAATCTCTTAACCTGCAGATGTTTCTTAGCCCAAGATGACAGGGTCAGTGGATGCATCAGCGTGAAGGCGGTAACAAGAAGCAGGTGACAAGAAGATGGACGAACCTGACTGTCACAGAGGCTTTCAGAAACAACATCCACCACAGACTTTCTGTATGAGACAGAGATACTGGCCTGGGGTTCCACTCAACTGCACGGCACTTCTAATCCATTACTGCCTTATGTACCTCTAAAGCATTCATGATGCACATACTGTGGTTAGTGCATTTACACTGATAGATTCTTCCCAAGATAATTTCAGAATTATGCACCAACAACCATTAGTGTGGCCAGTTTGCTGATTGTTGATCCAATAATCCTATGGCCAATCTATTCCATTTGTTTACTCTCATTAAGCTGTAGAAAAAGAATCATTGACACGAGTCTGAGATTCACTGAAGATTTCTAGTTTTTTGATTGTACCTGAATAATCATTTAATAAGATTTGCTCTATCACCTAGTATGAAAGGGTTCTTTTGGGACAAGTTATAACTCTGTCACCCTTCTCACCTGTACTTTTGAAACTGCCACAAAATATGCAAAACACTAGCACCGTCGTTACTTTGTACGAACTCTCCCTCATAATACATCTCAGTAATTACAACAGGCTATTTACTTACAGTTACTAGAGCAGGTGTGACACTTAGCACACATGAATATTCCTTCCTTGTTTTAACAGCTGTAGAGTGAAAACTACAGCATAAAAGCAATTATCTACTAAATACGTATGTGTCACATATTCTTCAGCACAGTGTGTGCCACTTTCTGAGAAGGAGTTTCACTCTACATCCAACACACACCATTAGCTGATCACAATTCCAGGATGTATGAAATAAGACCTTCTTGGTTGATTCTGTTTAATTAGCTCTATAATTGAAATGCAACTAACTGAAGTCCACTGAGCATTTAGTTCCTGTTTGTTTCAGTATCATCCCTACAGTTAGAGCAGCACTATGCACAATCCAACACATAAATAAATCACACCTGTAAGTATTGCAAATCTACTACAAACCATTAGAATGCAATTTTTTTTTCCTTCTCATTCCTGCACAAAACACACTGGCATAGTGCTGAAGTCCAAATTTCCATGGAGAAAACAGCACTCAGATTAGCATGAAAGCTAAACTTGGAAGCAGAAATTCAATACAGTAGTTGGATAATGTTTCCAGAAAATTCTTTATTCAATATTTCTTAACCATTCATGATTTAAAAGGGAGAGGCTGAAAGGAATGGTAGGTTCATGATGCAAATTGTTCTTATTAGTGACAGTAAAGGTTATGCACCTAGGCTGAGAGAAAAAAACAATCCAACCCATTTGAAACAATTGGAAGTAACCTTACACTGAAAAATGAAGCACTCTCTCTGATGAAAACATGAGCAAATATTTTTTTCGTTCCTTCAATCAAACCATCTCGATTAGTCTGAAACAGATAACATGTCAAGAATAATATAATTTCAAAACAGCACTTTAATCAGCTACTCTCACCTGTTCACCCTTCCTCAACTACTCAATCCACTTAAAAAGTCATGTCCTTGACCTGACCAGTCTCCTTGGGAGTTCACATTTGATCCCTCTTTCCATCCTCCAGTATTTCATGCCATGAAGCCACTCACCAACCTGTCAAACAAACACTCTCATTTCCTGTCATTTCATCCAAACCTATCACATTCATTTTTATTCCCTCTGACCGCACAGAGCCTCAGCATCAGGTCAGGACAGGAAAAGGACTAGGAGTCAGTGTGTGCCTGTTATTTATGTTGGTGACTTGTCTGTGAGGACAAGGAGAGACAACAGCCATTTCTATGTCACGGCCATCTAATTATCATCACTTTATTTGCTCCTTGCTTAAAAACACCAGCGAGGCCATTCTGTAAACTACAATTCATGTCATCATACTTCTGCTTAGCTTCCCTTCATAGTCCATCATTCCCTTAGTTCAGTTATGCATTCCTCCAGTTATTAACCACAAGGTAAATTCAGTCATTTCACTTCAAGTCCCCATAATCTTGGCAGCCAACTTCTATTTCCTCCTGTTCGTGAACTAAATCTCATCCAAAAGTTCTCACTTTTATAGAAAGATTTGTCAGGACTCCCCTGCTAAGTCTCTCCTATTTTTCCCAATCTCTAACAGTGAGATTTCCGCCATTCTCTCCTTACTCCTAACCTCTCTTTTGTTTTGTATTCTTGTCTTTCATGGGCTTCTCATTTCCAGAGAAATTCTTGTCTTTCACGGGTTCTCATTTCTGCTCCACAGCTATGATCATGCCTCGGCAAACATTCAGCAGCCCTTAAACTATACCAAAACATCTCTGTGTAATTATTTTTCCTAACTCCAAGATTTCTCTCCACTCTTTCATTACCACCGGCACATTGAACACACAACTCCCTAACCTGGAGTATCCTGAACCACGGATCAATGATGATGTGAGTTCCCATGAAGAAAGGGGATGGATCCTGGCCCTTGGATTACATCAGAACTGTGCTTTGACACTTCATCCCCCACCTAGCCAAGCATCCCACTTCACCATCTGTGGACGAGATCTCTGAATGTTTAACAGATGAACTGTTGGATAGTTTCTGACTACTTGTGTATATACACACATACATATATACACTTACTTCACCCATTTGTGTACATACAGTGTGTGACATTTGCATATACCCTGCACATACTTACACAAAAAAGTGTGCACATATATACACACTCATACATATATGTACACATATATCTACCTATATATATTTGGATCCACTGAAATGTTCCACTTGGAATATCTTCAGTCAAATGAATTCTGGCAAATCCAAAGCAAGCATCTGACAGATCCCTGCTTGAAGCTCTACAAGACTGGTTGGCATGCGCACTTAACAAGAATATCAACTTCACGGATCACTTAAAGGTTTGGGGTGCTTTATTTTGGCAGAAATTATAACTAAATTACTTTAACAATGACACGAGCTGAAATCATCTCTCAAAAAACTTTAGTAAATCAAACCCTCTAGTTTTCAAACAGATCTATTTTATGATTATTGTAACTGAATTCCTGCAGCCCTCATCTACCTTCATTAATTTGATATATTTTGTGTCTATAGTTTAGTAGCTGCTTATGAAGGTCAGCAAGTTGGTCTACAGATCACTTCTCAACTCCCTACAAGCCAGTAAATACCAGGTTTTTAAAATTTTTCTAAAGATCTGGTATCTGTGGGTTTTTCTCTCCATGGACGGCTAAACATAAAATCCAAACTCTCTATTCTAACCTTCCATATAGATCTGGTCTATAAAATTCATTTTTTCCCTTCTAACTGCTTTGTCACACACAGTTTAAATCTCTCCAGTGACTTTTTCCTTTACATCTTCCTACATTTAAGTTTCTCATCATAATCTTCCAGGCTACCTTACCTCTGCCTCACTCACTTCTACTTCAGCCTTCCTATCTGTCAGTTCCATTTTACATTTTGAGGGACAGTGGACAACCCTGTTCTTGTATGTTCTTTTGGTTCTACATACCAAGACATTTTTCTAAAGCCACTTACACTTACTTCAGATCATTACAGAACTAAAATCTTCTTTACTTCCAGGCCTCATCTGGATAGTTCCTTACTTGGTTAAGAAATTACTTGCTCACTGTTTCTAGCATTTACTCTCAGGTCAGGCTCTATTAACCAACTACACCAAGTCAAATAAACAACCCCATGTCTAGGATAAAAAAAAACTTGTTTGTTCTGCCTTCACAATTCAGAATCCTGGCACAAGATATTTCATCATTAAGAAAAAGCACCTTCCACCCATGTAGATGCTACAGAAACAAAGACTTTTCCCTCCTTTTCTATAATGCATTTCAGAAAATCAATATTTATGTAAAAATTAGATTCAAGCAATAATATGCACTTATAATCTCTTTAAACATTCAGAGACTAGAAAGATTCAACGCCTTTTTCTCCAGTCACTTTTCTAAATTTATAGTTTCAAGAAGGTAAACAAATACAAAACTCAGTGTAGGAAATTACAGATGGCTATTTGGCTTAAAGGCATGAACCTGTCTTGGGTACCTCCGGGGTGAACTTATTTCATTACGAACTCTTCACAGAAGGACACTGCCCCTCCTGAAACACAAAGTTTACTTCAGTTCCTTCCTACCAGGAAGAAAGGTAGAGTTTACCAATTCACTCCAACACAGCTACTATCATAAACAGCCTCCCAGATGAGAAGTGATAATGTGGTTTTCTAGCCCAAAATGGAGCAATCGCGCTGAAACTGTTTCCCACAAAAAGTAAGAACAGTAAGCATAAGAGAGCACATGTGTATAAGCGCTCCCCTTGCATTGTGGCAGTACTAGAACCAAAATAGTTCCCCAAAACAGCTGTGCTGACAACCACACAGTCATTTAAAAAACACCACAACACAAGGAGGAGTGGGGTGTTTTAACAGTGGCAGCATCTTGCACTGCCTCAGGTCAATATCCCAGGGCTGACAGTAGCAGAGAAATAATACACCAAGGAACAGGATCTTGATTAATTTTTACTGTGGCACTGACACGTTTCTATGGGAACCCTGCCTTGCCTCTCTGGGTTGGCAAGATAACAGCTGATTACTCCATTATAACTAAACTGGCACTGAATTGCAAAAGCACTTAAGAGTCCATTTTCAACTGTGCACTACAGTTGAGATTTACACTTTATTACCAAAATCCTGTATTCTGTGTAACCAGAACATAAAGGTGCAGTGTATGTATAAGAAAAGGGGCAGTAAGTCATCTCCTCACCTTTTTAAAAAATGAGTATTCACAGAAGCTCGGCATTGCCAACTTCAACTATGTCAAGTCAGCAGCTCACACTCAGAGAGCAAGCAGAAAATCTAGTAAAAAAGAGAACCCTGTGGCAAGAGCTACATGGTAATCTTTCTGGCACACCAGAATCCAGGAGGTTAATCGTGCTCCACCAGACTAACCCTGGCCCTCGGACTCAGCTTGCCTCTGCTAACAACAGTGTTAACACTATACTCTGTATTGCTGCGTGCAGTGGTGCTGGCCCATTGTACCAGGTGAATTGCTCTCCATTTCAGACAACTGGGAAAAAAAAAAGAGTTTGGAAAAGTAAAAAGATCTGAACACCTGCACTGGAGCCAAAGCTTCCTTGAGTACAGCAAAAAAAATGGGATGCATAAAGGCATTTTCTGAAAGTCCTCGCAACTAAGTTAAATTAGAAGTTTTGAAACCTGGTCTGTAGACCTTCAAAACATCTGCTTACACAGACTTGTTAAGACCCTCTTTCCTATAGTGCCTGATTGCCATATACCAGTTCACATCATCCAGTTGCAACTGCAGAACTAGGTCAAAACCCATCACTCTCTCCACTTCAACTTTGTCATATGCTTGTGAGAGAGATTGTTCAACTGTCATGTAAAAGATCCAATTAAAAGCCTCAGTCAAAAACATCTATTAATAGTCCGCCTGAACAAATGTGACCTGTGCTGACACCCATCACACTGTGCTATGATTGTCTGCAGACGGAAATAGTAACAGAATTAAAAAAAAAAAAAGTATATATATAATTTGCCGTTTGCTCACCTCTATGTCTGTTATAATGCTGGAGATTCAAAAAAACCTACATTTCATACAAAATAGAGGAGTCCTGGCAGACCTAATCCTGAATGTCCGTTTTAGGAGAAAAACTAGTAACTGAGGACAATTTTAGAGGGCTATAGCAGCCAGGTCTGTATAAACAAAATGCATAATCTCATTACAGCTGATGAGTGCTTCAGACAAACAAGGTCCATTACAATGCTGGCTTGAGATCAAAGACAAAGAGCTAACAGCTTCCCACACCCTGAAACATAAAAAACGTCTGTCAGCCTTTGTCCTGCTTTCGGACAAGCCAAACCTCCTGAATCTATATTCCAATAATCAGTTATTGCTTTAATGGCATTCTTGGAGTCTATTTTTAGCCTGGCAGAATGGAAATGACGCTTGGTTTGGAAGCACATGCACAGAAGACAAGGTTATCCTGGGCACAAAGCTTTTGTAGTAGGCTCAACTGCCCACACCACTGGAATCTTCAACTTCAGGTCTTTCTACCTATTTCAGTTCAACTGAAGGCATGATTAGGCTACATTTTTACAGCAATCGTTTTTATTGCCATGAAAAAGAAATTGCACGTAGGATATGGGAAAAACATGGCTGCAAGGGGAGAAGAGGAAGAGATCCACCTCCTGTGGTTTATTGCACGTACTGGTTCCCAAACACGGAATAGAGTCCTCAGCCAAGTAACTCACAAAAAATCAATCTCTACGCAAGCAACCGAATTCCAACACATCCCACAGAGTGCCTACAGTACTGAATAAATTCCTCAAAATACACAAAATCTAAGTATTTTGTATCCACACTAGCCTCATGCAGAAGGGCTAGAAAGGCATTACCTTCTCCCATTTGAAGAGATGTGCCTTGAGAGCATGGGATACCTGATGCTTTGGGGCCCATTTCCCTGACTGTAAGGGAAGGGGTGGGGAAGCTGAAGGAGCAGAGCTTCCCACACTAAGGAAAAAGTAAAACTATTTTAAAACAGAGTAGATTTTGAGAGAGTGATTAGAATAAAAAGGGGCAGACTTTGCCAGAAAAGGACATACCAATATTGAGTTCTAAAACCATAAAAGCTTCAGAAATTGAATGAGAAATTTTTAAGTAGATTCTCATTAACAGCAACAGCAAACAAAAGTAGCCTACAAACCAACCATGGAATTCTTTTTCTCACAGTATGGTTCTATTTTCAGACTTCCTTGCTACTTTCCCTTAAAAGATCATTTCCCAAAAAGAATTTCCATAGAACTCCCATTTAATTTACAGCTAATGCCTGGAAGTTAGCAACAGAGAAAATGGTTCATATTTAGGACAGCTATAAGAGTATGCTTCGACTGACACAAATCTCTAGGAAGCCCTTTTTGCCTCATCCCCCGCAAAAGCAGTTTTGCTTTCTTTGGCAGCCAGACAATTCTTCCTGTTTTTAAGGAGTCAATTTTAAAACCTACATTTACTTGCTTAGTTAAAATGTAGTTTACACATACACGGTGTACAATTTTTTGGGAGGGTGAGTTATATGGCGTTTTTAAGCAGTATAATGCTTAATCTCTAAATACACTAACATTACACTTACTTGTGCCAAATAAAAGCTTACATACATGATGAACAAGCAGACATCCTTTATCATCAGGTAATCTGGTAATTTCAGTCTTCGTAAGGGAAGACTGTTGGTTATGTAAGCACATGCCCTGATAGTCACACAGCAAAGCATAGTAGAAATATCAGCTGGCTGTCCAGCAGTCAAAGTAGGAGGTAAGGTAAGAAGTAACAGAATAATTGATGTATTGCCAAATTGTCTGAAGTAATAGAGAAAGGACCAGACAAAGAGATTAAATTCAGCGCTTTCAGTTTCATCACAGAATATCACATGTGAACACACATCATGTAACAAGCACCTCTGAGATATTCTCCTGCTAAAGTACTAAGTACATTTTATAACATTAAGGCATTACAAGAAATTATTATATGCTCAAAAACATGACAGCAGTATGGAATTTACATGTAAATCATTTAATTTACATTTACATGTGCCTCAGAGCACATAAATACTTATTGTGACTCAGGATGAAGCAGGGCATTAATACTGTTTCAAGCAGTTATCCAGAACGAGCTGCACTACATCCTGACATAAATGTAAACACAATGATAATACTAAGTGTGCTCTTTTATACACAAAAGCTATTAATGTAAGTAGACCACAGAAAATTAGGTTTGCCTGACTAAGGAGCAGATCCAGGTAGGAAATGAAAAGTCATGTGTTCCTGAAAAATGCAATAGTGACTTTCAGAACACTGTTGCTCAGTATAAACTACGTCAACTAAAAAAAGAATAGCCTTTCTCAAAACAGTGGTTCTGTCTGTCATAACTTGCAGCTCAGTGCTCTTCAGGAAGAAAAATTAGCAAGGCGAACATTCACCAAGTCTGACTAATGAAGAGGTATTGCAGTAAGAATATCTATTGTCAAATAACATCATGCTTCCTAAAACAAAGATATTGAGTTCTCATCTGCTAGTGATCATGCTGAGAAACTACTGCTACCACAACTATTAAGTTGATTTGTTACATGTATTTCCACTTTAACTTTGTACTTTATAAACTTTGGGTTGCATACCCAATAGAGATGGTATCTGCATTTGATACAAAGAGTCCATAGCCAGAATAAATCCAGTTCAGCTGCTTTAATTCTGCTGTACATAAAGCACACTTTGTCAAACAGATGCACAAACAAACAGTCCATTCTCAAGCCCAATGATGTCTTTAGTGCCTCCAGATGAGGTACAAACACATGCAAATCAGACAGGAAGAGATAAGAAAGAGCATATACCAGAGCAGTCATAAGAAGATGCATTAAGAACATTTTTGTACTAGTTTTCTGTTTGTTCTTGATGGAGGCATTCCAAAAACCAGCTCCTCTTGAGATGAGAAGTGCAGATCTGGCAGGTGGAGCAGTCTGCACCAATACCCTCCCACCTAGACACATGCATCTTGCACTGACAGCCCTGCACAAGATAAAAAGCAGGACTATGCACACTCTGTGGTTGGCCAGAAGAGTGAGATGCTGCAGGAAGTAATTCTGGCAACTCTGTAAATAAGCCCTTCTCTCTGACTAAGAACAACCACATCTGTGGCACGGCTGCTTTGAGGAGGAAATAGCAACACAGCCTCCTGAAGTGCGGTCAGAACGAAATTCTGCCACACTCTGATCTCAAAAATACAGCTGTATCCTTCCCCTCTGCAAATCAACCATACTCTCATAAAATCTTTCTAAAGGTTTCCAAATAAAAAAGCTTTGGCAAGGAGGAGGTTCCAACACAACTGGAGTGTCTTTGGAAGGAAAAATCAGAGATTAAAGGGTTCTAGATCCCACCAGACCAGGGACTGGATAGTTAAAAGACCGCCACGTATCAACGTACGTGGGATCACATCTTCAAACTGGAAGATCTTCAAGCAGAGACTTTTCTCAGCAAACCAGATGTATTTCCAACTAAAAGAACAGAGATCTTATCGTCATGGCAAATGAAACATAACCAGTGGGTTTTGTTTATGTAAATGTAGTTACTTCCGACAATAAATACATTCATCTTAACATCAAATTTAAGCAACAGAAGCCAACATTAAGCACACATACATGCATTACCATTTATATGCACACGTTCTACTAAGAAAAATTCAAGTGTATTCTAATCACATGCAAGGAGAATATGAAAAGGGAATTAAAGCAAGTCTTATTGCTTCTGCTTATTAAACTCCATTGGAATTTTAATGTGAAATATGCCTATCATATTGAGATATTGCCTGCATGATGTTTTCAGAGAACAGCAATACTTCATCTCCTGGAACAGAATGTCATCCCTCCTCGTAGCATTGTAGGATGCACACTTGAGATCCCATGGCTGCTCCCAAACATCCGCATGCACAACAAATCCTTTGAAATGCTTGCATTCTTTTCTGCCCACGAAGAAGATTTAAATTAATTACAACTCTCAAACACACCCACACATGAGGACTCCTATTGGCACAAATAGGTAGATCATCAGTAAGCGGTGACAAGTCATGTGAAACGTTAATATTTTACTCGTAAATGTTGATACCAAGGGGAAGAGCTCTAAAGAGGAACGTGTTCTTAATATTTAAGAATAAAAATGCAAATCTGGAAAACACTGAAAGAGATTAACACCCTATAAAGATTACAGAATATATTATTCAGGTAAAACAAAAGCTGAATCTGAACATGTGTTAATAAACCAAATTATAGCAAAACAATGCAAAATGAACAATGATAGAAACATATGAAATGAGGATGACTGGCTAAATTTCAAATAGCGCTGTTTTAAAAATTGCATCACTCCTGTGATGAAGAATAATGCTTCAGAGCAGGAATTATGTTTTGATAAAATGCTGTAGAGATGTATGTTCCCAAAATTATGAAAATGCATTTTAAAAAAAAATCCCCTTATAAAAGCTAGGCAAAGTGGACTGATGTTCATTTAGCTTTTGCAAATGGAAAACCTAAAGGACAGCATGGAGACCCTCTGCCTTGACTGAGGGGTATAATCTATGCTGTAGGAGTACATAATCACCACAAGGAGGTCTTTAGCCTGACTGCACAGTTTAAAATCAAAAGAAGGCTAAAAAAAGGCTGTCAGAAAGTAAATCAGGACATTAATAACAAGAACTGACACTTGATTAATTAACTGAATTCAACTTATAAAAATGGAAAAGCTGAGATCTGTCATTTCTGAGAATGAATGCTAGGGACCAGCTTGCCTATCATTGTGGCAAATGCAGCTCCAAGTAAAAGATCTGAGAAAGGGACAGGGAAGGAAGAACCTACATTAAATCTCAGCTCTGTGAAGGCTGTTTATCTCTTTGAAGAGCCTAAATTTAGACTGCAGTAAGCATGCCCCATAGTATTAAAAATTGTGGAAAGATGAATAAATACTGAAACCCAAAGTAAATAATTCTCTCAATTTTCTCCTGCCCTTTTCTTTCTCCATTTTAATAAAGCCAAAGCAAAAATTTACATATGACCCATGACACCAGTCCTCAGCAGGAGTCAAATGAAGATGTTATTGTATTCATCTACATATAAATGAGAGACTGATGACTCTACTGTGGTCTTGAAAAGCATAGAAGAATACTTAAGAGCAGAAATGTAACAGATCAAAACAAAGATCAGGCATCTCTCATGACAGTAATCATAGAAAGAATTTAGAGATCATGGAACCATAGAATATCCTGAGTCGGCAGGGACCCATCAGGATCATTAAGCTGAACTCCTGGCCCTGCACAAAACACTCCAAGAGTCACACCATGTGCCCAAGAGCATTGTGTAAACACTTCTTAACTCTGTCAGGTTGATGCTGCGACCACTGCTCAGGGGAGCCTTTCCAGTGCTTAAACACCCTGGGGTGAAAAACCTTTCCCCGATATCCTCCCCTGACTCAGAAAGCCATGAAACCTGGGAACCCTTATTTTTTTATAAGCCTTTTTATTTTTTAGTTTTCTACATGTCATAGCAATGCAGTAGCCACCACACTAAGCATTCTTGAGTAACACTGCACACTGTGGCTTCATATGGTATCTCTGTAAATGTGTAACAGCACGTAACTTCTGAACCATCATTGTACAACCATTTGTAGTTACACTTAAAATACTTTTCTTGCCTTGATGATGAGAACGTCACTCAAGGCAGGGTCAGATGTTTTACTGGAGAAACATGATGTGTATTGTTTGTCTTCTATCTTCTCTTAAAGGAGATATTATACTGGATGGACTTGGTTATTGTTTTACAAATCTACATGTTCTCTCTTTCTCACTTAAAATTGCTCTTATTTCCCCACAACTAATGGAATATACAAGCAAAGCTGCTAAATGGCCTATAATCTCTCAATTTCCCCATGCTATCCTTTTTATAATACATGTGCGCCTGCTTCTTTTCTGCTCATTACAGTTCCCATATGCTTCTGTGCAAGTTCATGACTGGACCGCAGTTGATCTCTTATTGTCCTCCCTAGGAAAAATGAGGGCATGATTCCTTTAAGAAACTATCAATTTTCTTAAATTTTTTTCTCTCTTAGAGAAGTTTTAATATCTACATTTTTTTTTTTACTCTGCATATGGAAACAGGTCCTATATCAGCTCATGTTCAGGAACTTAGATAAAACCAAGAAGGCTTTTGGAAACATTTTCAGAATACTTTTCATCATTTTCTTTTCAAATAATGTGGCTTGAAGACATTGATTTTCCTCTGTTGTCAGCAATCACTTCCATTTTGAGTAGGATGTTGGACCAGACAACCTCCTGAGGTTCCCTTACAGCTTGAATTATCCTGTGATATCATGAACTAGGAGTCTATTTCATCAAGGTCAAGCATGACAATGAAGAGTAATTTTTTAAATTAGAAATTTTTCACTTTTATTTTAGCATCTTTTACTTCTCCACTTAAACACCTGTGCAACATAAACCAGAAACATGCTACAAAATAGGTGATCTTTTATAAGATGCCTGGGTTAAAATTAAAACACAAACATGATCCCAATACAAATGGGGGAGAAGCAAAAAATAATGCCTTACTCCTTCAAAAGTGTCATCCAAAACACAGATCCACACTAGTCACTGTGAAGAAAATTCACCCTTCTCCAGTCAAAACCAGCACACACAGTTGTGCGGGCTTTTAAAATGGAGAACAGTATTTCCCTGTAGAAACAGAAAAGCACACCAAGGGCTTAAAGCAAGTACCGAATAATTTAGTGGGTAGTAATGAAATAACATGTGAAGAATTCTGCTGCACAACACTTTTCGAGCAATCTGACATCACACTTAAAACTAACTGGCAGGAAGTTTGTATAAACAAATCTTCTTGTGTTAAACTGTGTCAGTTAAGAACTTCAGTTTGACTACACAAAGATTCCTCCATTTTTTGACACAACTTGGTTATACAAGCTTTGGAAATACTATACACTACACTGTTGCTAAAATCACATTGGTTTTCTGGTAAAAAAAGTAAAACTGTTTCCATAAGAGCTCTAAGACTGGAATAAATACGCTTCTTCAAAAACAAACAAACAAACAAACAAACTTCTAAAAAACTTAAAAGCAGATGGTAAAACACACTTACAGTGTTGGCAAGTTCTAAGTAGCTTCCTCCAACAGAGTTCCTAAAATTTGAGGCCTGAGCTAGAAGTCTTTGCAGAGCAGCCTGTTGTGTCACGTTGCTTCCACCATACTCCAACACTTTTTGTAGCATAAAATGACTGTGAAGGTCTGGACTATGAAGGTCTCTCGCTCCTGAATCATATTCCCAGCTTTCTCTGGCTCCTGATAAGGCACCTAAAATGTAGAAATGGAAAAACATTCTGGTATGGACTGTGTATAAAGAAAACACAGAATCACTCAGGTTGGAAGGCACCCATAAGGATCACTGAGTTCAACTCCCTGCTCCTCACAGGACTGCCTAAACCTAAACTACATGGTTAAGAACATCATCCACATGCTCCTTGAATTCTGCCAGGCTTGGTGCCGTGACCACTTCCCTTGGGAACCTGCTCCAGTGACCAGCCATCATCCCAGTGAGGAACCTTTCCCTAACATCCAATCTGAACTTCCCCTGATGCAGCTTCATTCCCTTTCCTCATGTCCTGTCACTGGTCACCAGAGAGACGAAATCAGCATCTCTGGAGTCAGGCCTCAGCCTTCTCTTCTCCAAGCTGAGCAAACCCAGTGACCTTGGCTGCTCCTTGAGATCTTTCACCATCCTGGTCTCCCTCTGGACACACTCCCATAGTTTGATGCCTTTCATGTACTGAGAAAATACCCAAAAATGCACACAGAACTCAAGGTGGGGTAGCAACAATGCAGCGCAGATTAGGATCACCGCCTTCTGTGACTGGCTGATGATGCTGATGTACCCCAGGACACAGCCCTTTTGGCTGCCAGGGTGCGCTGCTGACACAGGAATAACCTTGCCTGCCATTCCAGAAAGAAAAAAAGCAAAAACTTCTACCACCATTATTGCTCACCTTGCACGTGCTGGTAGTACCAGGAAAAAAAAGCAGTAAAATTTTCAGTGCACAGGTGAATTACTAAATTACATGATTCAGAAGGCAAACTAGAAGCATTTGCATATGTTATTTAGTACAGTGCAAAATCAATGTAGTTTACAACAGCTAAGGACCACTAAATGAGTACCAGTAACTTACGTCAGATTGAAAAGCAGCAGAGACCGAAAAGCAAAGGAAGAAAAACATAATTCACCTCTTTCTGTTTACTGAATGCCAACAAATACGTTTATCTTTGAGCTGTTTAGTTAATCACTTTTATGTTACCACTGCTTTTTTTATTAGATCTGGATTGCTTGTTTCCATTCAAGTTTGAAACACATCAATCACAATGTGTTTCATTACAAATCAATTCAAGGATATGATCTTGTGGCACGTGACAAACAACGAATGCTTTGAGAAAGTTTCTGTATCATGAAGCTGTAGGGCTCCTGTTTCTCCATGAACAATCCTTCCAATTTGCTACAGAGATGGGCTTAAACCATAAAAGAAAGTAGATGAAAATGTTCTTGTTTTGTCAGTAACTATTTCCTCCCTGGGTGCTTCTGATTCCCTTACAACTGTCTCACTCCTATTAAAATCTTGTTAAGTTTTAGATTCAACTATTTCTTATGGCAAAACAATTCAGAGCAGGCACTAGATTATTTAATAACCCTGGGCAGGACTGTAAAATTTCATATACAGCATAATGAAGATTAAAAACAAGTAAGTGACTTGTCCAAGTTTGGTTAATCCACTCTGGTTAATAGAAAACTCAGAATAGAATCCAGAGCTACAGACTAGATCAAAACTCTAAATCCAACATGCAATCATCAAACCATAAGTAGTTACATGTAATGCTATCCTATTATTTTAAAAGCTTTTCCTTTTTATGAGCTAGTTTTCTCTCTCAAATATTAATCAGCATTCTAAGGGAGTGCTTACTAATCAGTGGTTGTTACTTATTCAGTACGTTACCAGGCAAAACCAATAAACTGTATAATGGACTATTAGGAGAATGTTTTCCCCTTGCCAAGAAAGTTTGAGATGCAAAAGTACAAGCAGAAAACCAGCCAGAAGGGCTGCAAGGCAGCAACTGATCTGTTGTTCCAGGTCAACACCCTAACGCCCTGTAAAGCCGTTATGCATGAAAAACAGACTTAGGAAACCTGGAGCTGGTTTCCCTGCCTTTCTGCGATGCAAATATTCTATTCTTGAAACACCTAAGTAGAAAATAATGCACAACAAAAAAAAAAATTACATTTTATACTAATATAATCACCATGATTTCTTAGCACAGGTAGAGGGAGATTACTTAAAGATTAATTCAATGACTTTCACACCAAGAGCATGCACCACTGTACTTCATCTAGTTCTGACAGACTTGCACTGAGACACTGGTACCAGCAGTATTTCATGCAGCGGGCAGGACACTGTGGCTGTGCACAGCGTTGGATATCCCTGCCCTCGTGTGGCTACAGAACACCACAGAGCAACAAAATCAGCAGCTCACAGACCTGAAGCCACAGAAATGTCTCAGGTGCCCGAGGGAGCCAGAGGATCAGTTCTGCCACTTCCCAGGCTTGGAAAGAACACGGGAAACAATGCTCTCTGGGCAAGCACAGCCACAGAATTACGAGAGCGGGTTGTATCATATAGATACACCTCCCTTTACAGAGCTAAATAAGGCACCTGTTTCTACAGAGAATGTGCACTACATTTCTATTACTCAAAAATCATTGTTCTGCAAAAGAGCTTCCATATTCATGTAATTAACAACAGCAGCTCTGCTGAAGGACCCAAGTGGCCTTCATAGAATGCACCACCTGATATCAGACTGGAAGCACTTTAAACACTCAGTTGGCACAGAAGTCACCTGTCAGACACAGATGGATCCGGAAAGATTTGGGTTTTATTAGTCTATTATGACTGTATCTTTAACCCAAGTTTTCTTAAAAGTTCAAGTCTATACTCCTAATTTAAAACATACATATTAAAAATAGAAAGGGAGATGACTGAAAGGCATTTCCAGAATTTTATTTTGGGCTTAACCCTAATCCCTAAATTTGCCCAGTGGTTTCCCAACAGATTCCAGAACTCTGGCTGTTAAGATGCTGTCCTGGATCATGCACCTCTCAAATCTCAGCTCTGCAGGGGAACTCTAGAGCCAAAACTGAGATTTCACTTCTAACTGAAAATTCAACCAGGAATTAACAGATAACTCTTGTATCTTGCTGTAATTAACATACAATTCCTTCTCTTACAATAGTAATTAGAAATAAAGAAACATTAGGTATGATGGCTGATAGCTGACCTGGGAAATAGAAACCTATAGCTAATAAATCTGTGTTTAAGATTAGTCTTTACAGAACAAAACACATCCCATGATAACTCTTCCCTGTTCATCTGCACTTAGAATAGTAAGAAGCATGACTTTTCTGTACTAAGTCAAACAAAGTTATCATAAAAATTCCCAGGTAATAAGCATTCTGGGAAATAGGTGTTGCTACAATGATTAAACAGAAAGAAAACATAAATAAATAAATTCATTGCACAATATTTGTATTAGAGAAGTAATATATATTGTTTTCAAATTATGTAACACTTCAATTCCAGAGTAAGAAAGTTAAACAAACACTTTCTGGAGTGAATGAATACATTGCACATTTAAGAATAACAAAGGACAATTTCGTTTGATGGCACATAAAAGATTCCATAATCACATAAAGTTTCAGTTTGTAAATTGTATCAAAGCTGTTTAAAACAACTTTAATCAATTCACTTGACAAATGCCACTCTGAATTGTCCACATGCACTGAGACTTCTTGGTATCTAAATCTTCTTTTATCACCTGCAAACCTCTCTGGTCTGTGTTCTAGTGCCACCCCGGCATTCTGATCCAAAAGAAAATGGCATTTCATCTTATCTACCAGCACAACCTTCTGCTCAGAAGGCTTGTACTCTGCAACAGAGAAGCACATGCCTACCAAAAATACAAGTCTGCCCATATAGCCAGGATTTTTGATTTGGTAAAGGCTAATTTCACCAGGCTATGCTGGTGGACCAAGTGTCTTGTGATTTCTTCACTGCTCACAGAGCAGAAAAGATGAACCACCAGGATGGTAGGCCACTGAAGATGTATTTGTTTCTGAAAGGATCTGGGATATCAGGAAAAGCAAGGCACTGTAAGATTAGCCCTGCAGCAGATTCTGAAATGAGTCTGGCTTGTGAATGGCAAACATGAAGACAGCTGACAACATAAGTGCACAACCAGCTCCTTGGACACAAAGCTTCCCCTCACTCAATGAAGCGTGTCTGATCACTGGCTTCCATGGGGTAGCCATGACATGTAGCTACTTAAACTTATTTGCATTATATTACCAGAATAATGGCTATTTTTCATCCCTTTTTTTTTGCTCATCTTTCGTTCAACAGTTACATTGCCATAACCTATCGCATAGAGTTGGAAGTTCAAATTACTATTATTCATGAAGGCAACAGAGAGATTTGTGAAAAGTACTAGCCATTTCAAGGCTCCCAGCCAACTTCAGTAATGATGGCTCTGTAGGTAAGTGCACCGAATGAAGGGGGAAATGTATAAAATTAACAAAGAATGGTCATTTTGCAGTTGCTAGTCAAGTCAGGGCCTCAAGGAGTAGGTCTAACTATAAAAAATGGGGCCTGGGCAGGAAGCCAAAAAAGAATGAGAGTAAATCTTTGGACATTCAGACAATTCAAGTCCCCTAACCTGATGCAAACATTACAAAACCCAAATGCACTTTAAAGAAAATTTAAGAGCTGAATAGAGCTCCAATTGCTCAAGCAACATATGAAGTACCAGTAAACCAAAACAACTGAAAAGAAGCTATGTTCTGTAGAAGGATCAACTTTATACTAATCCAACCTGACTGGAAAAGGGAAAATCATAGTTGTATTTGGAGCTTATTACAACTATTTCCATTGTTTTCTACAAAAACGCGTCCATACAGGAATCAAAGACCAAAGTTCTGGCTTCAGCTGGTAGCCTGACCGCGAAAGTAATTCTTTCCTATTTAACAGGAATTGCTCTTTAACGCCTATTTATTATTTTGCACCAGATGATAAAAAAAAATATGAATGACACCTATGAATGGCACAGCAGCAGAGTGATGATGATAATAACTGATCCTCACATGCACAGCTGGGTGAGAATTGATTAAATACAGAAAGCTATCTGTACATCCATTACAAATTCTAAGAGAATTCAGGGGGGGAAGTCTGTGAAGGCATAATTTTTAAATGTATTCTCAACTCAACATTTCAGTCCTAGAAATACTTCACATCAGAATCTTTTGCAACACTTGTCCAGTGACCAAGAATGAAATAATTGCTATGGGAGGAGTAGGTACGGGAAACAAGGAATCTCAAGACAAGGATCTATGGGATCACTGTCTAAATCTTGTCCTTCCCACCATGCCCTTTTTCTGGTTTGATGAACACTGCACAAAAATACAATGTTAGGCTGTGTTTTTTCAGTCCTTTTCTCACTAGTCTTGGGAGTGAGGATAACAAGCTCCAAGGGAAGGAAACCACAGCTACACCCCACCCTACCTAAGGCAACTTACTCATGGGAGAAATCTCTTTTATGAAATCACACCTAAGAGGAAAATTGAACCACGTTGATACTTTCTGCTCTAAAAGACTGCTCTCAGCTCACGTATCATCTCCCTCTTGTCCCTGAACTACATGATATAACATTTGCACTTTCTACTGGTATATTTCTCAAAATCATCACAAAACCTCAACTGTATTTCGGGTGCACTGAAGTATCCCCAATATTGGTAATTCAAAATTCAGGAATTCTGCAATTTTGTGCTGCCTGACTCTGGATATAACTATAGTGTAAATTTCAGAAACACTTAAATGCACCCTGAAAGTAGAACAGTCTGCAACATAACCAGCACTCTTAGTTACCAGAGTAATACTATCATTTTGGGTTTTAATTTTTTACATTCCATGACATATCTGTATAAGCAGATTTTTATGAGTTATAAAAACTATGTCAAATCTTAAGAAAAATAAATCAGATGGCTACATGAAAATTAGGACAGATAAGTGAGCAAGCTTGCCAAGAGCAAAACCATAAAACAGACAAGGTAATTCATAAAGCCTTGAGAAAGTGAAACAGAGATGTATTTAATTAAAGAAGCTTCTCTCATTACAATTTCCCAGTTTTTCAACACAGCTTTTGGATGAAGAAGCTGGGTTTGTTAAACCAGTAGTCCAAACCACATATATTAACAAATGTTTGTGGAATTTCAGTCAATTTACCTTCTTCAAATTTATTTCCATTACTGGAGAAATGCATCTATGTAAACTATCATGGTTTCAGTACTTGCCAGCAGACTGGCATTGGCCATATAGGAAATAACAACACAGAAAAAAATAAAAGCACACTGTCCATGACACCTTCATACACCTGCCCTTGAATCGGCAACTATTTAAGATTATCCTTGAGACTACACAACCATTTGCTCTATTCAGACACAGGAAACGGAGGATGGGAATGACTTCTCAACAGCCTAGAAACCAAGGTCTCCTAGTACCCAGTATTGTTTAAGCACCTAAACTAAATTTGCCAGAATGCTGCTGGCTAATGACACCATTGTACTCAGGAACTCAATCTAGTATTTCATTTGAAGTTTCTAGTAAGGCAGAAAACAATCCTTTCACCCTGAAATTAATAATGTCTAGTAAAGAGGGGAGTATATATACTCCCCTAGTGAAAGGAAAAAGAGTACATAAAACCTGAAGTCATACAGAAGCTAGGTGAGGTTCCAACATACCTTTCAAGTACAGTATTTGTACTGTATTCGATGTACTTCTAAAAAAAGTTAGCTTTCCTTACATGGCAATTTACATGTGAATAATCAGCTTCATCCCTGGTTATCTTCCACTCAAGACAATCTCACTTTAGATTTGACTTGAATACACATGTACCCAAGCAAACAAATGAAACATCCGGAGTTTGTCAGTTTCATTAGGTTGCTGTCTCATGAACCATAGCATGTCAGAGCCTCATTAGAAGCAGGCAGGTGAAGAGCACATCACCTAAGTCACGAGAGGTAAAGCAGAAATGTGCTGAAAGGCAAGCCTCAATTTACAAAAGCTGAAGTGGAGGATGCGTGACAGTGCTCATCTTGAACCAAATGCCTTCCATGAAAATTCCAGCTGCAGCCTTATGGTTTCTCAAGTGATCACAATTTGCATGGAAAGCATAAACTGCAACAAAACTGAGGAACTGATGCCGTGATCCAGTTCCACACCATATGGCAAATCCAAATCACAGCTCCAGGTGTTACCTCTGGAGCTGACCAAGAAGCACAGACAGCAGCAGTGTTACCCTGAAACAAGCTGGACCTGTGGTGCTCTGCAGAGCTGGTCTGGGCCAGCCCTTCTATTGACTCTTGGTAGCAGCAGCTCTCAGGAACAGTAGCTTCCTATATTTCCCCCAATTCTACCCACTCTGCTGTCTGTCTTCCCCCTTTCCTCCCAAAGTTTTAAGCTATTTGGTAATTTCAAGGGCATTGGGAAGGGGTGTCAAAGTGTCAAACACACTGAATTCCTGTAACTTTTATGGAAGGCACAGAGGTGACAGACTCTGTTAGTGCTCCTACTGAGGAAGATAATACAATGCAATGCGAAGCTCAACCTTGACTAGATACACTAGGAGGAAAAAAAAAAAAAAGAGAAAAACCCCTGCAAACACATGGAAGGAGGTGGTCAGGAAACTTGAGCAATCCAAAAAAAAGTTTGTTCCTCATACGATGGAAGGGCAAGCTGTGCTACTCCTGGCTGCAGGACAGGTGAATACTAAAGATTCACTTGTGTTCAGAGACTCAGCCCTGTAAGACAGGGTTAGAGGGAGAGAAGCCATGTATGTGTGAGCAAGTGCAGCTATCTCTAATTCAAAGTCCCTGAGCTGAAATTTAATATGGGAGCATTGTTACATGATCACTCAATTCCTACTATCTGCTCTAATCATTTGTTTCTCACCATGCTGAGGGACAGAATTACCATTTCAGAATGAAGTCTGGTCTAATACAGATGAGCTGTTCTTATATTTTACAAATATTCAAACCAGAAGAAGGCTTCAACTACATTTGTTTTTCTATTAGACACCAGAGATCCCTGCAGGGATGACTTCTATCCTTCGTAGATTCATCAGTGTTTAACACATACTATATATTATGATTTTAATAAGATTCATCAGCTGTCAATTACAAACCCCTGGAAATTCAGGTTCATTTGTAATGATGCTCACAGATCTTATACTCTCTGTTTCTTAAAGAAAAAAAAACTATATTCTGCTGCTTTGCACAAAGAAAGTGGTATCAAAAGATTTTTTAAAAGTAATAAATTAAACCAGTTACAGTTACCGGGAGTTTGTATGTAATTAAATTTGGCCTAGCAGAAACTCACAGCTTTTCTAGTCAAAAACATATCTTAGGGTGAAACTTTGCTCATAAATCGTAAGAAAATCTGCAGCATGCCTTTGAGTCTGTATGAGTTCTGTAGTTTTTAATTAAATACAGCATAAATAAATGTAATCACTGGATCAGTTTCTTGAGAGCAATTTATTTGCTGTAAGATCAAACACGGAATTAATGTAAAGCAAAAATAATGATTTTTCAGCCCCACTGGTCTGCCTCTCATGTTTACCCATAAGCTAATTTAAAGCTGAATTCCTACTTTCCTCCTTTGATTAATTCTCATGCTTGATCCACTATGCAAATAAATTATCATAGCAAATTTTCAAGGGACTTATTTTCAGTAAAGAAAGGGGAGTTGGCTATGAATTAATTACTAAGTACTAACCTACAGCCAAAAAACGGTAAAAGACTCTTGTATTCGTAACGGTTTATCTAGAATTTGAAATCAGATCAATAAATACACGCAGTTACAGGAAACCATTTACTTGCCTAAAGAAAGAATTTACTAATAAGCAGCGCCATTTCTTGTTCATCCTCCAAGTCAATGGGTGCTAGAAACAGGCTATTCTTTATCACGGGGAAAAAATGGTAATTTGCTCCATGTAAAGAGCTAGACAAATCTATACAATGCATAATATAAATAATTCTAATCCTAGCTTTTATAAAAGACATACAAAGCTATACAACACTGAAAAAGCTAACAGAAGCCCTAACTGTTCAGGTAGCTTCCTGCTTTAAATATTAGAGATGCAGTTCTGCTGTGTTAAAAGTTTGCATGTGCCAAGCAATCCAGTTCCATCACTCACTACGTTATTCACACAGATTTACTGTACCCATCATGGCCCTCACTCTCCACACAGATCTGAGCAGTAACTGACATTCTTCCTGCATTTCCTACTGAAATGATATATTAAAAAGTCGGGTTGCATATGGTCACAGCAAGACTCCAGCAACACTCTCAAAAGTTATTTCATTAATTTTAATTGCATTTTGAAGTGCCAGAGAAGAACATTAACAGTTTACATTCCATTTCACGTATAGAATAATAACTGGTTATTACTTGCAAATTATTGTTAAAGCTCCCGCTGACATTAATAGTGTAGGGTAAGAACTACAACACATTAATCAGCTTTGAATTGCTGATGAATAAATATCAAAAAGCCTAATTCTAGTAACTTGAAAAGCTTCCTTTTTTGTGCACTTAAATAAAACATTAAGCTTTTAAATCTTGTCTCGGTTTTGAAAGACAGGTGTCTGCTAAGGAAGGCAGAAGCCCCCCTTGAAGTGGCAGATATAACCCCTTTTTCCTCCAAGTTATTATATTTTGAAATCAAGGGGCTTTAGGTAAAGATGTGGGAAATAGGAATAACAGTTCTTTACTATATATATATATACTTTATATATA
>NW_008236771.1:2981-22106 GCF_000691975.1 Corvus brachyrhynchos | reverse complement strand
TTTTTGTCTTTCTTAAGTACAGCTATTTGTCCCCTAGCAACATGCCTATGGGAGAAAATTCCTTTAACAGGAAAAAAACTAAAACTAAACTAAAACCCCAACAATCTATACACCCATTTGCTCATCAGGATGGTAGATATGGATGCAGGTTTGGCTTACTGAGCCAAGTACATGAGTGAGTACTAATAAACCTGAGTCTTGTACCTCGATAAAAATAGTCAGCCAATTTCCTCACCTCTGCATCCCAAATGGAAACACAGGAGTGAATACTTGTTGGGCAAAGCTGGGCAAAATTATTACAAGAACCTTATCAATGATAAAAAAGATGGATGAGATGAAGTTCAATAGTAAATTAGATGCAATTACTTCTTGCAACTTTTTTTCAAGTTATTTTCCTCATAATGAAAAGCAAAACCTATGGGCAGCAAAGGTAATATTATATTTAGATAAAAGTTTTTGCGGTTTTTTTTTAAGAATTTGGAACAGTTCCAAGAAGGCAGCACAAAATTGCTGCACAACTACACACAAATTTGCAGTGTAAAAACATTCATGTCAACGGCTAGACTCCTTTGTTTGAGATCATCAGGCCCCCTGCCACTCAGTACCAGTCAGATGAGTTTCGGAGTTCTGTCATTTATGTGCCCCACATGGATACATGATAACAGCTTTCAAACATTATCAACAGCTGATATACTCTGTAGAAATTAGTCGTGAAAAAGAGGCCTGTAAACTCTCTTTGAAAATAAAGCTTAATAAAAACAGTATGCTTTGACCAGAAAAAAAAAAAGGTAACACAAAAAAAGAATCCACCAAGCCCACATTTGAATTTGTCTTGTCTTAAACACTTAGAAAGCAACAGCAAGGAGCCAATATAACACAATCAGTTCTCTGATCACAAATGAGTATCTAAGTGAGCCCTCAAAGACACAAAAGGCACAGAAGTGTGCAGATCATAATTCAAGCTTGTACTGCAAGTGTAATTCTTCAGCTGTCATTACGTTCATACCACAGGCTGAGTTTATATCACAGAAATATATATTGCAGGGGTGTTCCCTTGACTCTTTGAAAAGAAAGCTATGTAGAACATTTTGAATAGTGCTGCCACAATGGTTCTCTTTTACAACCAAATAAAAAGCAGTTGCATTCTAAATGCTCATTTTTAGTATTTCCTCCCATTCTTTTTTTTCAGGGGAGCATCTCCATATGTTCTCTAAGAATTCTTGCAAGAGTCAATGCAGGAAAAGGACAAATCCCGTAGTTCCCTATAGCTCTAGAAGTACAGTCCAGTAAAACAGTCACACTTGATCAGCAGCATATATCAAGGCAGGAAATTCTAAAGTCTTCTGGACTTAACTTTTGGGGGAAAAAACAGGAAAAGAAAAGTGGGTTCACTCACCAACTTTAAAAACGCATTAAATTATTCTTGTAAAACTAACAGCAATTGGACAATAGGAAAAAAATAGTAGGGACTGAATTCTATACACTAATAAATTTGGAAGTTCATCTATGAATACTTTTTGGCAGAAATTAGTACGATTTCATTGTGGGATAAACTTTGAGACTATTATGTAGGCCCTTCTCTTACAAAGTTTAGGAGCTGTCTTTCATCTCTGATTATTACAAATCAAAATTACTAGGCTGGCTTGTCTAAGAAAGAAGATTTTAAAACCCAGAAATCTGGTCAGGAAACAGAAACTTTGCATAGCCATCTGAGGGCAGAACAACAACTCTGTTTTGCAGAAAAATACAACTGCGGCAGCATTGGAAAAGCATGCAACACAAAATAACTGTATGAGCAATGGGACACACAATATCCTTAAACCAAAAAAAAAAAGTTATTAGGCACAATCTGGGCTTTGAAATATTGTCTGATACAGCTCCATAAACAGATTCACAGGCTGGAAATCAACTGAGCACAAGGTTTGTGAAGATTTCGATACAGAAAGTGGTGGGAGAAATGGGCATAGAAACTACAGAATCTTGCAATTCAATAATATATATGGAAGAAGAATAAACAAAAGAAATACTAACAAAAGGGTACCTCTATAGCAAAATATGACTAGGAAACCATAAAATACAAGACAGAAGATAAAAAGAGCTATGAAACAGATTTGCTATACTGAGAAGCTGAAATGAAAAGCCAAGGAGCAAGAGATGATGGGATAAAGGAGTAGTACAGTCCATCCAAAAAGCAAAAAGATAATGAGTTCACCAAGGATACAAAGTAAACAAGGAAAATTTTAATTCCTGAGATGACTAGCCAAAAACATGTGCAAAGTGACTAGAAGAGAGAAGATGCTAAACCTATCTCTCCAAAGCAAGTAAATAAGTAAACTAATAGATGGACCAAACCACCAAAATCAACACATGCCCAGTTTTACTTTCTGTGAAGCTGACTACTGACAAAATAAAGACAAGGTGTGACTGATCAGTAAAGCCCTACCATGGGAGCAGGATTAGAGATGGGCTGGGGTGATGTGCCCATGAAGCTCAGGGAAGGATGTAGGCTGGGACTGATCACAGCTGCTGCAAATAAGCTGAGTTGATCTCATCACCAATCAAGAGAACCTGACGATAGGTTTTGCTTTAGATAAACTATAAACAGCTGAGAGAATCAACTGGTGCTGTTGTTTCTCCCTGAGTTCAGTAAGAGTGTGAATGTCTCCCAGACTTAGCCAGGCGAGTGTGGGGTACACAAGTACATGGCTCAACCACGCTGGTGCTGTGATGGAGCTGTGCACTGCAATTGCTCTCCTCTGCTATGTGTGACTTGTATCTGTATTGTGTTTTCAGTATGCTTTGCATCATGGTGCTAAAACAGAAATCCCATGTACCATCAACTACCTTCAAATAAATAAATAAATCTGATGTTAAACGTTACACCTGACAACAGGCCACTAACACGAGAAGCCGGAATACAACTGTCCAGAAGAAGTATAAAGCACATCCAACAGCAAAAAATATTCCAAATTTAATTTAGGACATATGCAAAGAAAAACTATTTTTCTAATAGAGGAAGACTAATGGAAGACTTCTAGTTAAAAAAGTGTTTTAAAACATGTGGGCTTATATAGCCTAAAGAAAAGGTTGAGGAGACACAGCTCCAACTAAACACAATCAGAGGCGGATAGTGTTTTTGCAAAGCATGGATGCAGGTCAGTTCCATATCCCCAGCCAGCAGTCCTGCTTAGCCAGTATGCACTGCTGCATATTGTAGGCAGCCGGGGAATGAACAGCATCCTCAGCTTTCTCCACAAGGCAGCACCCTTTGCCATTTTTGACCCCAGAATCTGTGTCCTCTAGTCTCTTGCATTTTTTACAGGGTGAAAGGAACCATTCCGCAGGTGTTAACACTGCTGACCTAATGCTGGCTGGTCATAGTGTTATCAAGGACCAGGCTCAACGACATAGATAATCCCTTCCTACGTCCTACGTTCCTGTGGATGGAATAGCACTTTTTTGTTTGTTGGTTTGGGGTTTTGGGGGGTGTTGTGGTTTGGTTTTGGTGGTAGTGGTGGTTTCTTTTGGTTTGATTGGTTCTGGTTTTGGTTTTTTTGGTTTGGTTTTTAACCAGATGGAGGACTATTTTTGTATTCTCTAAACCATAATCTAATGCTCTCCCAGCATTCAGATCTCCCACTGGATCCAGTGGAATGATTGTTAAAGCATCCAAGAAACATCCATCCCTACAGTGTAGTATGACTGGAACCAAGATTATGTCTCTCCTCATTTTTCAGTTCTACCTATGTATCTGTATGGGCTTTACAGAGAACAGAGAACTCCCTGGATCTTCAGTTACCAGCCCTTGTCCTTCCAAGGAAGTCTGTTCTCTTGTGCAACTTGCACTTTTAGAAGAGGATGCTCTGCACACATTCTAGTCTACATTCTGATGACAAGACTGCATCAGTTACAACAGCACTCTAGCATATGATGAAATTATGCCAAGGCAGATTCAAAGTCCTTTAGGGGCAACCCTAATGCCAGTAAAATCAGTAACAAACACCCCAGAGTTAACCTTTTGTTAAATTACACCAACAAGACATTTAAAAGTCATACCTACCTAAACTCTTATTGCTGCTAGTTGGCCAGGAAGCTACTCTATCCCTTAACTTTTTCTTTTTACAAGAGTCATCCGATTTCACAGAAAGCTCCACTTCCTCCTTCTTGATTTCCTGTACAAGTTCCATGCGGCACTGACTAAAATCCTGGAAGGAAATTTTTCCATTTTCATCTGCTCCCAGCTGGTGCATGATCTCTGCAACAGACGCCTCCATATTCAGCTGGCGGCACACCATCAGCAAGTCATTCCTAAAGATATTTTTAGAGGGAAAATGGGGGCAGGGGAAGATTGGAAAAGTGGGAACAGAGAAAACAAAATAAACAACAACTTAGTTTAGAAAAAAAGTCTAATCTGGATATGCATTAATGCACAGACATTTAAAACCAAAAAGCCAACTACTGAAGAAAACAAAATCTTGAAAAAATTTCTCCAGGAACTGAATGACGACAGATGCATATTCATCAAATGACAAATAATCACATTCTATATAAAATAGGGGCAAACCAATTCAGCCAGATCTGAAGCAGCAGCTGTCTACACTATCAAAATCTGGGTGCCCCATTCTCTCTTATTAGAATTTTTTTTTTAACTTACCACTACTTTGCTACTCTCACATTTTGCTGCTTCTTTCATGCCATCCTTTTCTTAAACACTTTTTGAACTGGATTGCATAGCACTACCACATCAATTTATACCACAAATAGTATGAGTGTGTTTCTATGTTACGGCTTCTTTTAAGAAGCTTAAAAGCATATGGCTTATTTCTGTGTTGTACAAAATCTTTCTGTAGAAGGAAAGCAAAGGAAATGTGTAATATTAGTATTATGTGAATTATTAGCATATTTAGAAATATTATTATTTCATTACTAATATCAGGGCATTCAGAAGGTTTCCATGAAAACATGATACATTGAAATATTCAAAGTTTTTGCATGAACAGTTTCACTGAAGTAGTTTATTATCAGAATCAAGGCCCATTCTATTCTACAGAAAGATGTACGTTGGATGGATCTCTGTAAGTCACTTCTATGCAGGAATTCCAGAGCTGCAGAAACAGAATTCTTGTGAGAGTTGTTTACAATAAAATTAGATAATAATAACAGTAACAACAGTAATGGTTATGATGATGAGGATGACGATAACAATGATGATGATAATAACAACATGACCATGTAGTTTTAAAAAATAAAAACAAACAAACAAAAACCCCAATAAAAATAGCAGAAAGCAACCAAATCTCTACTTATGACAAGAAATAACTTTATTATAGAAGAATTAATCACATAGGCCAAATATAAGCTATTATTAATAGCAGTTCTATTTTTGGTCTGAGTTTTGCTCTTAGATTTGAATCTGTTCAACTAATAAATAATCTCCATGGCTCAGTTCCCTGTTTTTAAAAATTAAAACAGTACAAATACCATTTCACAAGGGTGTTGCAAAGGAGAGTAAGGATGACAACAAATTCAGATTTTTACATGGGGAGTGACAGATACCATTCAGCTATGTCTATGTATCTGTTCTCTTGGAACAGATCAGGCATAGCCATCAGATTGAGGGACTCTGCAGAGGTGTGCTAATTTTGGAATGAGTATGAGGAAAAGCAGTGCAGGGTGATTTTGCCATGGGATTCCAGGACACAGGTCTGTTGCCCTGGCCTCAGAAGAATTAATCTGCTATACTGTGGTGGGAGGAGGCTACGGCACTGGTAGCACACCTTACACAGCCCTGTTCGTGACAACTGTAAGCCTCTATTTCACTGCAGCCCATAGGGACATGTCCAAACTCAGCACTGGTTCCCTACAGTCTAAAGGTGTTACACAAATACAAACTGATTTATAAAGGAAATCTGGCAATTGTTATACTACATAACAACAAGGAGAAACCATACATTTTCTTAAAACTATTTAAATTTTCAGCTAGTAAAAAGGTACCATCATTTTGCCAGGAAACATTTACTCTTTGCTTATGCAACTTGCAGTCTAGGGGCACAAACACCTTTGAAGAGGGAAGTCAAAATTATAAATGCAGCCAAGTTCCCTATGAAGAGCGGCCAGAATTCCACTACTAAGTAAGTAGTAAAGTAGGTACGTTTATTCCAGCGCTGGGACACATGGGGGATAGATCCTCCAAACCATCCGTGCCGACAGCTGCATTCAGCTGGGTATTTACAGGGTTACAAGTTCCATAGTCATTAAGTTTCGCAACACGCCTATACATATTCATCACCTAGCCCCGCCCAGCCTCGCTTCGTATTATAATGAACCCAAAAGTCATTTACATCCGCGTTGCGCTTGCGCAGCGAGGTTTGGTGGCTTTGGTAGGGGTCTTCCAAGGGTCTTTTTGATGAAGTCAGGAGTCTTCATCATCCTGAACTTTTCACCTTTCTTCCCTACGCATGCTCTTTTGTACCCCTGGCCTGGGTTTAAGCTTTGAGACTGGTTTGAGCTAGTTTTGGGATGAGGCAGGATGTCTGTCTGAGACTCCCTCTGCCCTTCTCAGTGGTCTCTTATCTTTTCTTCCTGCCCTGGTATGCTGACCAAGCTGGATGCATTGTTCCTAACAAACTAATTCTCCTGCTTCCCATCCCCCTGATTCACCTAGAGGCAAGTAGAGTAAATAAACAGTGTAAGAAAACCTGTTCCATGCAGTTGTGTCATGAGTCACTTTTAGACCAATACTGTAGATAAACAGTAATCTATTTGAAACATTATTTTTAAAAGGACTAATCTAAAAAGGACCGACTAACGGAGCGCTCAGAGGCAATAAGAAGTTGCTGATCTGAAAGATGTACTGAAATCACTCCAGATCACTTTTGCTCTTGGTAGGAGGGTGTTTAGTTTAGGTCCCTTGTGCAGCCACCAATCTCCAGAGCATCCTGGACCTGCTGCTCCATTTGCTCTCTCACAGCAAGTCAAGCCCCTGACTGCTTAAACCACAGAATCACATCAGTTCTCTAGCTTTGACTTTTCTATGAGCAACCACAGGCAAACAATCCTGGCAGCAATCCCAGAACTGTGCTCATCTTCAGTCAGGAGTATTCCAAAAAGCTCACAGAGTGACACCTTTGGTTCAGAATAAACTTTTAACAGAGTTTTAGATGGGGATAGAAATCATTGGGTAAGAGGCTCCAAGCATCGCATGAAGCACGCTGTATCAAAATGTTTATTTCTCAATCTGGATGAACAGAAGTAACACACAATTAATTCCAAAGTCATCTGAAATACCAAGAAAGCAGAAACCACAGTGAGTGTTGTTATAAACATATATTATACTATTGGCTTCTCGCAAAGTATTACGGTAGATATTATATAATGTTAGAAATGCTTTTGCTGTGTGGATGTAGTTTTCTCTCGTTTTAGCAAGAATGTTAGCAAGTGTGAGCAAGTAAGATAACTTCCAAGCGAGCAGAGGATGAGGCCCGAGAAGCTGCTGATCAACACTTTGTCCAGAGAACAAAAGGGCCCAAAGGCTACTCCGCCTGGAGAACGGGCGGCCAGGAGGGTCCGAGAGCCCTTATCACCGCTCTGCTGGAGGGGCAAAGAGGCCCAAAGCTGCAATCAGCCCTGACTGTCTGGAGAATTAAGAGGTCCACCCCTACCATCGACTCTTACCTAGCGGGCCCAACCCCAAGAATCAAAAGACATAAAACCACAAGGCTGAAGACTACGCATGCTCTAAAAAGGCGGACCCAAGGAGTGGCCATGCAGATCAATTCCTGGAAAAGTTTTAATATGAATAGAGAACAGACAGTAAAAATGGTATAAAAAGGACTAACCTCGAGCATCAGGTGTGCTCTTGGCAGAGCGCCAAGACACCCGGCCGTTATCCCTTTGCTTTATTTTATGTGTCTCTTATTGTCTTTCTATTAAACCCTCTAAATTCTCACAGGAGAGTAAACCTCGTTTTTCACAGTGTGTATCACAGAAGCCCTCTGTATGACACTATGATCTTTGGCAAAAAAAGCATCTCAAGGTTAGCACCCAGCTACAGAGAGAATTTCTGAAGGTCACCAGACTAGAAGACTATGTCCACTGCTGTCTGCAAAACATGAATAAAAACAGTATAGTCACCTACATGTGAGGGTGCGGGATAAAGAATTTATGTAGTTTTGTAGTCCACCTAAGGCCTGATACATGTCTTGACCTTACAGAAGAGAAGAGGTTCACTAGCAGATAGAGCAGTCCAGTAGACTGGGAAAGAGGACAAACATCCACAGCAGTTCTTACTTAGTCTGCTTTCTTAAAGAAATATTTTCTAGAACAAGCAACAAACACAAAAAAGAATTTTCTGGCTCAGAAACAGATTTCATTACCTTTGTCATAATCTAAACAGTTGTATCTCCACAGACCTTGTCACATACAAATACTTTAGGAAGGTTTTTTTTTTTAACTCTCCAATTTCCTCAATTATTACCAATTGTAACGGTTTAACAATACAGAAGCTATTACTTCATCAGGTGCAGATCATCCTGATAAGACTAAGTCAGCATTTCCACATTATCTTTTAAAGGAAGTGGCAAGGCAAGACTGAAATTGCAGCTTCTGAAGGAATAATGAGCACAGCTTCAGAAATGCTGGAATTTTCCACCTGCTGCAACCTGGATGTCCTCACGAAAGGTCAAAGAATGAAGAACTACAAGTTTCCTGCAACAATACCTCTGCCTGACAGTTGTTAGGATAAAGGCCTGCAGTTCTCATCTCAGTTTAATAAACTGCATTCATGACCATCACTGCTATTCATACATGAAACAACTCATAAATTGATGTGTAAACAATTTTTACATGTATATTTGGAATACCCTCTGCATTGCTAAACAAAAGAGTATTTTCTTTGGGTTTACTTCCTAGTGCCAGAGTATGTAGTAGTATTAATCAACCCTTTCTTAAATGAAAGTATAAGGTATGCAGTAAAACCCATTTTGTTCACTTTTGTTGTAAAGTTCCATTCCCTTATGGCTGTCCCAATGCTCCCTATTTTCTGTGTATCAAATATATTGTCAGCACCAGGCAAAAGTTGTAAATGAGCCGTTTTCAGTGAAGCTGATGTGTTTGTCAAGGCATAAATAACGTAAGGCAGGATGGGATGCAGAAAAGGCACATCAGCTGGACACACTTGTTAAAATGCTGAGCAGGAGTACTGTTGATACTGGGATCTGAAAACTCACACTGAGGCTTCAGTTTTAACATCTCGGTGTGATCAGGAAGGGAATTCACACAGATGGGTTTTTTCATGCTACACAAAAACCTGGGAAGACGTAAGAGTATTGACTGACATTTGATCGTTTTATAGGATTTTTTTCTCTATTTTTGCTCCCAAACATGAAGGAATGAAAACGAAGTGTAAACATAAAGTTGAAAGCAAATGGGGGAAAAAAAGGTTACTAAACCAGACTGCCGTCCTACAAGGGGATATTTATTCTGTAACCACTGAGTTCTGAGTAGTGGAAGTCTATATGGCACTAAATGGGATCTTGCACATTTGGCTTATTATAAGCACAAGAGACGAATTGTATATAACTCAGCAGACAAACTCTTATACAGAGGAAGACAGGCAATTAAGCCCTCCCAGTGTAGAAAATACACCAGACTCAAAAAAGTCTCATGACTCACCCATGGGTGTCTAAGCTGCTTTTTAAGAATGCCACAGCCTCCACTTGTGCTCTGTCCTAGCACTTCACTCTTCTGCAACTTTCCTAATTTCTGTTTTCCCAGATACAGTTCAGATTGCTACTTCAGAAGGGAAGTGAATACTCTGTTTTCTGCCATCACAGTGGATAAGAAAAATAGTCTTTATATATTTAAAGCCCATGTTTCACCTTCTTTTGAGTAAAGAACCCCATTTTTTGCATCTCTAATCATCTTACATAAGCTGCTCTTGTCTTTCTCTAAATGATCCACCAACTGAATGGATGACAGCACACAGAACTAGACACCAGCTTAAAGCATACACTGAAAAGAGACTAAAAGTTGAAAGCAGAAGTCCTGTTCTACAACAGTACAACTCTGTTAATTCAAATTTAACTTGAGAACCACTATAAATTTCAGAAGTGTTTCATCAAGCACACATCCTGTACGTCTACCACCAAATGTGCTGTTGTCTACTTATCCCTACTTTATCTCAGTTGATAAGCAATTTTTCAAGCAATACCTTCATCTGTCAGCACCAATTGTCACTCTTATCCCCCAGCAAGTCTCCAGTTTTCCTTAGCTTGGTGTCATCTCAGATTGAAGAAAGTTTACCCATTATTATGTCACCCAGATCATTAATCCTTAATAATGCTGACCTAATGATGTCCAGGCCATCCTTCTGATTTCAATTTGATACAGAATTTTATTGGTAAAACAAAGCACCGGAGTCTAACGACCTCCAAGTATAGCTCAGAAAAAAACCCAAACTCTCTCTTATTCTAGTTCCTTGACTTGCCTACAAGTGTCATAAAACAACATCAAAAGCCTTAAAAAAGACAAGACAAAGGGCATTTCTTGTTTCACTCCCACCATAAACTGCTGACACTAGATCTAGATTAGATGGGTTTGACTGAACTTTTTCTTAACAAATCCATATTCAGCAAGTTGTCTGTAGACTGACCCCCATCTCAACACATTTTTGAAAAAAAGCAACGCATTTTATCTTTCCCCATTTTCTGTTACTTCCATCTTTTAGAAGAGCTCAGGAAAAAAGAATGGAAAATAATTCTGAAGCTGTCCTTAGGAATAATACACAAAGATCTTCAAGTACAACTAACTAAAACAAGTCCAAGCACTCCTCAAATTCTTTCTTCCCTCTACCATCTAAGGTATTTGTTACCAGTCCTATTTGCACAAACAGTCTCACTATATGTGTTATTTTCAGTGTAGAAAGCAAAACAAAACAAAAAAGAGAAAACACCTCACACTTGTCAGCATTAGTCAGCAGCAGCTCACTGGCTCCCTCTCTTGGGTACTCTTTCTCTGTTTTTTCTGTCACTTTTCCAAAACTGTTTCCATACTGCGGGACAATTTCACACTTGAAATTCCCTGCTAGTTTCAATTTCTGCATGTTCAGGTGCTTGTTCACAACTAACTTGCAACTTGATCCAGTTCCACAATGCTGAGCATCATCAGATACAAGACAGGGTTAACAATCAGCCAGCCCCAAAACCCTGTATGCTTTATTCATAATTCAGCCATCTGAGCTTTTACTTCACAGCTCTGTCCTGCCTTGGCTACCTCTCACAATACTATTCCAAGTGGGCAGCCTATACCACCACTCCTTCCTCTGGGGGAGCAGGGGAGGGTTCCCTCCCCACCTCCCCACCACGGTGCGTCTGTGTGTGTCTCTCCCCCGTTTCATACGAGATACGGACAAGACAGCCAGCCCCCGACCAGTACTTCCCAGAACAGAAATGTGTTTTCCAGATGACACAACAAATGCATATTCTACTCACTACAAATAGCTTTAACTTTGTTCTCTGATCACCTACTCCGTACTGATAGCACAAACTGCATCTCTCAACCTGTGTCCCCTTTGTGGCCAAGGCTCTCATCTCTGGAGACTGAACTGTTGCAGGCAAACAAAGGTCCATCTGTCAACAGAGAAGCGGAGTTCTAAAAGATGCATGTGAATGTTCACAGTAAAAATAAGGTGGATTTGAAAAGCCACGTATCCACAGCACAACTTTTCCTTTAAATGCCATTTGAAGCCCATCCTTTGGACAACACTCAACTAGGCACAACACGAGCCTTGTTAATGCCCTTCCTCTACCAGCTGAGATACCAGAGTCTCAATAAAACCTCCGCTGTCCTTTCACACTTCCGGAAATGAATTCACTTTTAGAGGGATTTCTTAGTTCAGATCATTTGGAGTGAAGTGTGTTTAAAAATCAAGCAGACATAACCAGAGGGATCACAACTAACCCCCAAGCTCGTTTCTCCCCCCCTCCACCATCTTGTGCCAACATTAAAAGTCACACAGCCAGATAAAAAGTCACAATATAAACTGGCCGTGCTGCAAAGAAATATTCCTTACTGAGCTAGTGTACAGCTAAGGTGATTCCTTGAACAAATTCTAGTGCAGACAGAGTGAAACTTCAGGACCATGCACAGTAGAACAACTCATCTGGCAGAACAGGCTGACTTAAAAAATCATGAAACCCTCCACTTGCTACTCCCAGTTCACTGCATAAGGAGTGCAGGTACACAGCTGAGGGGTGTGTTTTTTGCAAGAAAGGCCAGGTGCCCAAGTATTTTGTGAGGTTACTTACTTCAAATCAGAACATGTATGACCTGTTGCTTCAATCAATTTCAGGTAATCTCTAGCCTACCCCAGCAATCAGAGACAAAGAGGACTGTTAAATAATTTTAGAAGCCATCCACAACTATCAGCAAAGTACTTGCATGCGGCACCCTCAAACAATAAATACAAATAAAAACAAGGAGCTGACTGGAACAATTCTTCTCTTATTCAAATGCCTCCCAACAGAGTCAACCCATCCATGAATTTCAAACTATAGGTTTTGCCAAATTAAATTTGAAAACATATAGAAAGTTGCTCCTCAGCAACTCCTAACACGAGTTTACCAACAGCGGTTAAGGAGGATGCCATCCACCTTGTCTGCTGTAAATGGAAGATGCAGTCACACATGAGCTAAACAAGACCAAATATTTACCATAATCCCAGTCATTCCGCTGGAACAGTCACCAGTGGTTCCTCTGCTATAAACCCAGGGTGATGCATTTGCTAGAAAGACCAAGTACCAAAGCATCCTATGAGGGCCCCTGCTCCCCATCACCCCTGGGAAGAAAGTAACAGAGTATGTTTGTGAAGTTCATCTTTCAGAATTGCCACCAAGAAACCCAAGAAAACAGAAGGCAAAAACATCCCAGTTTAACAACTACTTCTTTTTTCACCACAAAAGGGAAGTAAATGACTTTGAAATTGCTGACTTTAAAGAGAGGTTAACTTCTCTTACAGTAATAACCCAAATAACATGGTACTTGCAACAATCTCAGCAAAAAATAAATAAAAAGCAATTAAAAATAATAAAGATAACATATAACTTCAATGCTTGGAAGCCAGCTGGATGGTAACTTTCAAAGGGATCAAAAAATTTGACATTTGTATTTTCAAGTGAATTACTGTTCAGTCAGTCTTTCCACAGTACAATCTACCTGGACAACAAGCTCCTAAGAAAGAAAATACAGTAATGCCCTGTAACAACAAGCCTGAGATATATACTTTAGTCCCTTTTACCAGACTGTTAGTGCCTATGAGGAAAGACAAAAGCAATAGCTTACACAAAACACACCAAGTAACTTCACTAACTTCAAAACAGTAGCAGCTCCAGCTAAAACACCCTTCAGGTGTCTGCTGTTTACATAAGAACAGGACTGCTAACTAATTAAAAAATTTAATATGTTCAGAAAATTCAAGCTGGAATACATTCCTCCAACTGTGTATCAGCTGTAACATATACAGACTTTGAAATACATAATCCCTTAATGAATGTTGATTCTTGGTGTATTTTCTAGACACAGTATTTAACAAAAGGGATACCTTTTTCTCCATCCTAAACTAAGCATGTCTCTCTGGCTTTTCATATATATCCACCCGCCTGGCTTTCCCCATAGCTTATTCCTTTTTTGGTTATGATGCTCTGAGAGACAAAAGCAATAGCTTACACAAAACACACCAAGTAACTTCACTAACTTCAAAACAGTAGCAGCTCCAGCTAAAACACCCTTCAGGTGTCTGCTGTTTACATAAGAACAGGACTGCTAACTAAATAAAAAATATAAGATGTTCAGAAAATTCAAGCTGGAATACGTTCCTCCAACTGTGTATCAGCTGTAACATATACAGACTTTGAAATACATAATCCCTTAATGAATGTTGATTCTTGGTGTATTTTCTAGACACAGTATTTAACAAAAGGGATACCTTTTTCTTCATCCTAAACTAAGCATGTCTCTCTGGCTTTTCATAGATGTCCACCCACCTGGCTTTCCCCATAGCTTATTCCTTTTTTGTTTATGATGCTCTGAGAGGACCTGTGGAAGACAAAGTTGGACTAAAACCCCACAAAATTCTATAAAACTGTGGAATCATTGACTAAGGCAAGTCCCAAGAGAAACAGAGAAAACATACTACAATCATGTGAGAAACAGCACAGTGCTTCCAGTCACCATTAGACTCGATATACAGTAAGTATTCTGCTGTATCCATATAAAAGCAATCCTTCAGTAACATGGACCACAAACACCGTGACAGCCTCCTAACGGAGAGGGCTGAAGACTAAGCTTAAGGAACAAGTCTAGGAACAGATCTGGAAGCTGAAATTGTTTTCAAGACAAACTAAAGCACTCGTGCAAGGACAAAATACATTTTACCAAAGTGGGGTGGGGATGATGTCTCCTTGTTAGACAGCTGGACTGAGGCCAGACTTAGGACTGTACAGTACTGGGATCAAACTGCTTTTGAAATTTGAAATCCCAGTAGCTGCAAAACTAGCAGCAAAATAAATATTATTTCTCTCACAAGTCTTCAAAGGCAGTTTTTTATTTCCACCTGTTCTGCTAGAGTTGACCTTTCATAAGCCTCTTGCTTGTAGGATAAATAGCTTTACCACTCCCTAGCCTGCTGACATTTGAGCACTCAAAACAGCTTGTGCCTGATACTGCTGTCGAACAGCACAGAATACCCTGCAGAGACTAGAAAGCCTCTGTTTGCAGAATATTAACTCATGCCCAAAGTAAGTTCTCAGAGACCCTGACTGAACATGTTTGCCTGACTTCATAAATGGTCATCTTATGGATTTAACACATGTTTTACCACCAGTGGTAACTTGACTGGTCACAGAGAACCCACACTGATTTTGCTGCTTCCTTTAATCGGTCCTTTTGTGCTTCAAATAGGCATCTCTTTAAATGTTAAGCACAGAAGTTGAAGCACATTAGCAAAACCAGGCACTTGAAAAAAATATTAAACTAAATGGTAAGAACTGCTGTGGAGAGTAACAGAGACCATAGAAGAATAAATCTCCTCCCTTAAAAACACAATGAATAGATACATACTTTATCTTCTTGATAGTACTGGTTTTCTCCTCTAGTAGCACACAGCCACTAGATGCAGAAACACTGAGGGGGTGCCAAAATATACTCAGCAAGAAAGCTGGGAATGTCCTACTACTGTGACAACCCATGAAAAAGGGAAGGATCAGCCTGTACTTGCAAAGGCTTTGAGCTCCTAAAGCAAGGTACCACTAAAACCACTCAGGTAACAAATCAAATCCAACAAGTTTCTTTTAAGTGCTTCTGTGCAGGGCTCGAGAAGGCACGGTCATTCAGCACATCCTTTTAACAGGCTGTATAAGCTCATTACAAAGTTAGTACGTTTATCGGGTTTTTAACATCTTACTCTACTTTTACCAAGATTTTCTGTAAGACATTCACCCCAGTGTATAAAAAAAAATTGTGTACACAGACAACATCATTTTCACACAAACTCTACAAACAGAACTTCATTCCACTATTGTTAATATGATGACAAAGTTCTATCTGAACTAAACACTAGCTTTACCTTTCTCCTTCACAATCCTAAAATTATTTATCCATGCTTAAAAGTTAAAATTGGAAAGCTAGCATATTTGTAACTTAATAACCCCCCTAAAAAAAGAAGAAAAAAAGAAAAAAAAGCACAGGTGTCCTCCCCAAAACACCAACCCTCTGAAATTGAAAATGTTTATAACTGTAACAACAGATTCTGAAGCTTTTCAAAGCAAACAGAATAAAACAAAGAAAAGCAATTACTGCTTTTTCAGTTAACAGCTCTTCGTTAATAACAACAGAATCCAGCTACAGCTGCAAAACTAAAGTTCTGATGTGAACAGTTTTTAAGGCTGCCTTCTGCTCTCAGCAATGCTCATCCAGCTGATCTCAAGCATTCAGAATCCAGCCTTAACTGTGGACTGCTTTGCAACTGAGGAGTTGGGGAGGGTGCAGGGAAGTATTTTTGGTTGGCTGGTTGGTTGGTTAGTTGTTTCTTGTGAAATTACGTCTTGTTGTAGAAGTATCAGAAGAATGCCAAACATTTTAAGACGTTAAAATAATTAAGTAATAAATATTAATCCCAAAAGAATCAAAAGCCATTTCACTACAAGCCAACAAGTTAAAGCTCTGGTGTTTTCTTAGTACTCTTCTCTAGCTGGATGCTGCAAAATTTCAATATGCACATGTAAATACAAGACTCAGAGACACTGGTTTAGCATTCCATATCCCATAGCTCAGAGTCTTCTGGATTATAATCACCAATGGTACATGCTTAATTAGGCTTTATTGTTTTGATATCATCCTATTTAGAGCCTGAAAACTAATCAATATCTCAGGTGAGAGCCTGAACACTAATCAGTATCTCAGGACATGCTCCTCCTCTCCATCTGTGCCTGTACTTCCCTGCTATTATTTGAAGCGGTTTATTACAGTTTGATGCCCGACAAAGCATTTCCACAGCTGAGACACCATGCTATTCCATTAGGAATGCAAATAGCTCTTTTCCCCATGCAATATGAACTAAATAAACACGCACACAAAATGCCTGCTTTGGCTGGCATAAGTAGTATAAAGTATAAAGATCTTCTCTTCCTTAACAGCTCTGGAGCTGGAGAAACAGAAATTTTATAAACAAACTGCTGTATGTGCCAGGCAAAGAAATGACTGACCAAGCTTCAGCCCTGCAAACAAAGGGATACTAATTTTCAAAGATAAAATTTATACTCAGTAGCAGCTGCAAAATTGCAAATTTCAGCCCCATTTCATTGAAAATAAGCTAGTTTTTAAAAAGCTTATGCTAGTGATAGGTTATAGATCACAGGGAAGTCTAGTTCTAGTACACAAGAAAGGAGCTGATTTTACAGTGCTGGCTTCTATCTCTTCAGCTCTTTATACAGATGTCTGGGCATTTCTTGCTTACTTATTGTTTAACCCGCTGTAAAAGACCTTGTGACATGCAGAAGTCAGCCTCCAAACTCCACTGAGGCTGCAAGAAAGGCAAAAAAATTGTTGGCCACAAGGATGAGCGAAGGGAAGTCCAAGGAAGCAGGGCAAGAAGGAACAGGAAAACCAAGCAACTGGCCCGTATGAAACAAAAAAACCCTCTATGAATAAACCCAGAAGCAAGACAAACAGGATGCATAGCGTGGCAAGATGAAGTTTAGTGTAAAAGCAGCTGTAACTTTTTTCTCTGTATTTTAATTTGTGACATTAAAAAAGATGCAATTACCTAAACATTAGGGCTCTAAACAACAACAACCCCCCAGCTGCTATACTTCTGACAAGGCCAGTGAGTCCATAAATCAGACCGAGTTGGCTCTAAGACTATGGTGGCACATACTATAAAGACATCCAAATCTGACTGGACAAGTCTTCTCCTGCATCAGCCACTGCCATAAAACAGATTATAAGCAAAATTGAGTAACTACAGAAAGCAAGAAAGGCATTCCATTTACACAGCTCGTTACCCAGGCTATCTAATGAAGTAAAGCCATGTAAAAGATCATTCCTTAAATATTCTTTCCCTCCTTTCTCACACATATAGAGAAATACGTGTCTGGGGACCGTGCTTTGCGCACCAATACACCACATACAGAGATTTAAAGTAAGATAGTAATTTGTAACACCATGTTCTCTGATAAAAGCCAGTTCTGCTTAGAAGGCACAACTCCCCCTGAAGCAAAGTATCAGCAACCTTCAACAATGAACCCACCATCTCCTGAAGGACTTTCAACCACCACCCAGGCCCCGGGCTTTATTTCCATCTCCTCATGAAATCCAGCGTCCCTACTCAGACACATCCTAGAGTTTTCAACACTGTACTTCAAGCAACACTCTGAAACACCTACTTAGAAGAACACAGACTACAAATCTGGGACAAAACTAAGGGAATGTGGATCAGTCGATCAGAAAGGAGTAGCTTGTGTCATGGTAACATCTCTCAATCGTCTGTATGAAACTCTAGAACAGCAACATTAACATTCCCCGAGTAAGGTCTTTAAATTATAAATACACAGAGAGTTTACACTGCAGAAAAACATCACGGTACAGATCAGCAAGTGTGCTCTGAGGAGACAGTGCACACTTTACATGAACGTTTTAAGTTTTCAGATATCAGAATCAATTCCATGAAACCGTAAACAAACGGAAAGGGAAGCAGTCTTAGCACACTGGTTGGAAAGTACACATTTTCAAAGTTTATATTTCAAAACCACAACTGTCAAAATAATCATTAGGCTGGGGGGGACAGGGGAGGAAAGTGTTCAGGGAGATGTTTAGATAAGAAATATCACAACCCTTGAACTTCATTTTTAAAGTGACTGCCAGTTGTTACAGATTTTCAACAACTTTCTGGCTCCAAAGAGATGGCAGTGGGGATTCAAGTTTACTTAGCCTTTTTGTGGGGTCATATTCTTAGGTTACAGGTTAAATGCTTATTCCAGTAGTGGAGTCTTTCCCGCTCATCACCCAGTTCTCTAGAGGCACTTACTAATTGCATGCAATAGCCTAAGTTTCATTTTGAAAACGCAAGTTTCCAGCACCTCTGGCAAATCCCACCTCTTGAAGTTCGGTATTTTTTAAATGATGGCGTGAGAGCTCAGAAATACCACTGCCACAAAACCAACTCCTGACCAAAACACATCAAATTTCCACTGTGGCTTATTTCCAACTATCTCCTGCCAATGTACATGCTCACCCTTCCACACCAAAATATCAGCCTGGGTGACACTCCTCAAACTCTCTGAGGACCAGCAGAGGAATTTAAACGAAACTGTGTACCGTACTGACAACCAAAATCATAGGATCCGGGAGAACAGTACGAGTTTTCTCCTAGATTACCTACGACCGGCTTTTTGTGTGTTTACTTGTAAAAACCACCTGCCCGGGGCACGAGGTGATAAAAACCAGGTTTGGAGGCGTCACCTTTCAGCCCCGGCGGACGTGGAAGTGCTGCGGGCAGCGTTCGCCCGCTGTCCCGGGAAGCTCTCGGCGCCGAGGCCCCGCCGGAGCCCCCGGTGCCGGCGGGAGGGGGGCGGG
>NW_008236771.1:0-1069 GCF_000691975.1 Corvus brachyrhynchos | reverse complement strand
CTTATATAAAAATACAATAAAGGTATCGCATCACCACACATTACGTTTCTTACTCCATCACTCTGTGATTAATGTGGGACAACTAATTTTTTTTCCTAACCCGTTTCTGTATTTGAAAAAAAAAAAGACCCTGTTATTAAGGACATGCATTTCTCTCACAGTATCGGGTATTATCCTTCTGCTATTAATTAAGTCTTTGAAGACATCCAGTTCATGCCACAAAACGTCTTCCTTGTTGCTGACAGGGATTAATGAATATATAAATTCAGCAAAGTTATCACACTTGTTGCACAGGCCCTTTCAAGTACGCTAACTGATGGCAACAGTTCTAGTTGTTAATATTTATTGTACCTTGATTAAGTAAGTCATTACAAGGTAAAGAGTCCCTCTGGCATTTTATTAACTAGAGCTGCTTGCAAGTGCAAGCACGCATACGCTCACTCTCGGATTCTCTCGGTGTCTGCAGATTTCCAAATTAGGTTGCTCACATTAGTTCTTGCTGGATGACCAGGGCACTGTGGTATGGAGCTAATATAAACAAAATTGCCGAATCAAAATTAATAAAGAAATGACATTTATTATGCGACCGAAATATCGGTTTCAAACGCCACGATCGAGAAAAACAGCACCGAGCCCGGGGTCGGAGCTGGGTGAACACTCATAGATCTGATCTCTATCGCACCAGACCTCCCAAGTTCGCGAATGCTGCTTTGGCTGGTCCCTTCTTATACAGTTTTTGGGCAGAGTCCGAATTAATTCTATTCTTCTCGTATTCATGAAGTTTTCTTGTCCCAGAGCTGGGCTGCACAAAGCCTTTCCTGGGTCTGATGAATTGTCCATCCTGGGTGATGAGTGGGCTATTTCTGCTGATGGATGGGCCATCTCTGGTTCCCGGAACAGTTATTTTTAGTTCCCAGAATGTCCAGATTCCTTATCAGATGCGATGTACATATCAGAGTGTGGTGATCAAGTCGTCATGGTGCAAATGTCCCGGTGATAAGATCCAACCCCACTGTCATAGGTTAGCAAGCATAGTCCCGGAAGGGACGTCCTTGCTAAGGGGTGCTTA
>NW_008236770.1:195897-197144 GCF_000691975.1 Corvus brachyrhynchos | reverse complement strand
GCCTTGGAAAAGCCCTGGAAAAGCCTTGAGGGGGAGGAATTGTGGCAGGGGACACAGAGGGACGTGGGAGCAAGGAAAAATCCTTGGAAAAGCCCTGGAAAAACCCTGGAAAAACCCTGGAAAATCTTCGAGGGGCAGGAATTTTTGCAGGGGATGGAGAGGGATGTGGGAGCAAGGAAAAACCTTGGAAAAGCCCTGGAAAATCCTTGGAAAAGCCTTGGAACAGCTTCGAGGGGCAGCAATTTTTGCAGGGGATGCAGAGGGATGTGGGATGAAGGAAAAATCCTGGAAAAGCCTTGGAAAATCTTCGAGGGGCAGGAATTTTTGCAGGGGATGGAAAGGGATGTGGGAGAAAGGAAAAACCTTGGAAAAGCCCTGGAAAATCCTTGGAAAAGCCTTGGAACAGCTTCGAAGGACAGGAATTTTTGCAGGGGATGCAGAGGGATGTGGGATGAAGGAAAAATCCTTGGAAAAGCCTTGGAAAAACCCTGGAAAAGCCTTGGAAAATCTTCGAGGGGCAGGAATTGTGGCAGGGGATGCAGAGGGATGTGGGAGAAAGGAAAAACCTTGGAAAAGCCCTGGAAAAGCCTTGGAAAAGCCCTGGAAAAACCTTGGAAAAACCCTGGAAAAGCTTGGAGGGGCAGGAATTTTTGCAGGGGATGGAAAGGGATGTGGGATGAAGAAAAAACCTTGGAAAAGCTTTGGAAAAACCCTTGGAAAAGCCCTGGAACAGCTCCGAAGGGCAGGAATTTTTACAGGGAAGGGAGAGGGATGTGGGAGCAAGGAAAAATCTTGGAAAAGCCTTGGAAAAGCCCTGGAAAAGCTTGGAGGGGCAGGAATTTTTGCAGGAAATGGAGAGGGATGTGGGATCAAGGAAAAACCTTGGGAAAAGTCCTGGAAAAGCCCCGGAACTTGGAAAAGCCCTGGAACAGCTTCGAAGGGCAGGAATTGTGGCAGGGGATGCAGAGTGATGTGGGATGAAGGAAAAATCCTTGGAAAAGCCTTGGAAAAGCCCTGGAAAAGCTTGGAGGGGCAGGAATTTTTGCAGGAAATGGAGAGGGATGTGGGATCAAGGAAAAACCTTGGAAAAGCCCTGGAAAATCCGTGGAAAAACCCTGGAAAAACCCTGGAAAAGCTTGGGGGGCAGGAATTTTTGCAGGGGATGCAGAGAGAGTTGGGAGCAAGGAAGCAGCAGGATTTGGGATTTGGGATTTGGGATTTGGGATTTGGGATTTGGGATCGGTGCC
>NW_008236770.1:190469-195508 GCF_000691975.1 Corvus brachyrhynchos | reverse complement strand
GAACCCCGAGGGGATAAAAAAACCGTGGGAAAGGGAAGCGGGAATATTGTCCCTGCCCGTGGAATTCCCGGGATCTCGAAGGTCTCTTCCCACCCAAAGCATTCCGTGATTCCCAGGAACATCCTGGAATGGGAAGGGTGTGGGAAAGTCACCTTGGGAGCGGATTCCGGAGCCTCTGCAGGGAAGAGATTCCTCCTTTTCCAGGGATTTGCTGTGCCGGGGGGCGGGAATCCCCCAGATCCATGGATGGATGGAGAATCGCTGGAAAACCGGGATCCATGCAGAGCAGCAAATCCCTGGATTTCCCCCTTCCCCAAGGAGCGCAAAGCAGATTTTTTGGGAATCTTTTCCTCTCCAAGCGCTGCTCCCGCCTGGAGAAGCTTTGGAATGGCCTCGAGGACATCCCGGGGACATTCCGGCGGCAGCGCCGCTCTCCGTTGTTTTCCAGGAATAAAATCCGGGATCGGTGACTCGGCAGCGCATCCCGATCCGGCCGCATCCCGGCCCAAATCCATGGAAACGCCGCCGGAATTCCCTCGCCGGGGCCGTTCCCGCTGAGCTTCCTTGGCACCATTTCCAAGGGGGATTTTCCGGCTGCTCCAAGGAGAGGATCCATGGGGAGCTCGGGATGCTTTTCCCATGGGATTTTCCCGCTCCTCCTGTGCTGCTTCCTCACCTTCCGGGCGGGTAAGGACGGCTCCGTTTTTCCCTGGACTTCCTGGAATTCCTCAAAAGCTTCGGGAAGAGGGAGGGGAGTTGTGAATTCCCGGTTTCCCGCGAGCCAGGCTGGGATGGGCTTCGTTTCCTTCTGGATCCACCCGGAAAATTTGGGGTCTCCTCGGGGTCCTTCCTTAGGGAATGCGCCTCTGCAATCCCGCATCCCTCCCCTGCGCTCCCAAAATCTGGGAATGCCGGGGGGGGAAAAATGGGATTTGGCTTCGGTTTTCCGTCGACATTCCATGAGCTGGCCACCCAACGCCCCCCCGGGGCTGACTTCCAGGTCAATGAATTCAGGTTTTTTTGGGAATTCAGACGAATTCCCGGCTAAAATGCGACCCCGGGGCCTTTCCGACGGCGGGAAAGGCTTGGAAGGGGTTTGGGCTGCGTTGGGGGGCCGCGTTCCCAGCCGGATTCCCGGGAAAAGCCGCCTGGACCGCGAGTCTTGGGTCGCGCAGAGCCCTCCCTCCCCGTATCCCTTTTCCATCCCTTTTCCCTCCCCTTTCCATCCCCTTTCCATCCTTGTATCCATCCCTCCCTTTTCCATCCCTTTTCCATCCCTTTTCCAACCCCTTTCCATCCCTCCCTTTTCCATCCCTTTTCCATCCCTCCCTTCCTCTGTTTCCCATCCCTTTCCCATCCCGCCCTCCTTGTATCCTTTTCCATCCCTTTATCCATCCCTGGATCCTTTTTCCGTCCCTCCATCCCTTTCCCATCCCTTTATCCCTCTTCTCCATCCATTTTCCATCCCTGTATCCATTTTCCATCCTTTCCCCTCCCTTTTCCATCCTTTTCCCTCCCTTTCCCATCCCTTTATCCCTCCCTCCATCCCTTTATCCATCCCCTTTTCCTTGTATCCCTTCCCCTGGATTCCTTTCCCATCCCTCTATCCCTTTTCCATCCCTGTTTTCATTTTCCATCCTTTTCCCTCCCTTTTCCATCCCTGTATCCCCTTTTCCCTCCATCCCTTTCCCATCCCTTTTCCATCCTTTTCCCTCCCTTTTCCATCCCTTTATCCCTCTCTCCATCCCATTTCCATCCCTGGATCCCTTCTCCATACTTTTCCCTCCCTTTTCCATCCCTGTATCCCTCTCTCCATCTCTTTTCCATCCCCTTTTCCTTGGATCCCTTTTCCATCCCGCCCTCCATCTGTTTTCCATCCCCTTTTCCATCCCTTCATCCCTTTTCCATCCCTCCCTCCCTCTCTCCATTTTCCATCCCTTTTCCATCCCTTTATCCCTCTCTCCATCCCTTTTCCATTCCTCCCTCCCTGTATCCCTTTCCCATCCCTTCCGCATCCCTGGATCCATCCCTTCCTTTCCCATCCCGCCCTCCTTGTATCCTTTTCCATCCCTTTATCCATCCCTGGATCCTTTTTCCGTCCCTCCATCCCTTTCCCATCCCTTTATCCCTCTCTCCATCCATTTTCCATCCCTGTATCCATTTTCCATCCTTTCCCCTCCCTTTTCCATCCTTTCCCCTCCCTTTTCCATCCTTTCCCCTCCCTTTTCCATCCCTTTCCCATGCCTTTATCCCTCCCTCCATCCCTTTATCCATCCCCTTTTCCTTGTATCCCTTCCCCTGGATCCCTTTCCCATCCCTGTTTCCCTTTTCCATCCCTTTATCCCTCTCTCCAACCCTTTTCCATCCCTGGATCCCTTCTCCATACTTTCCCCTCCCTTTTCCATCCCTTTATCCCTCTCTCCAACCCTTTTCCATCCCTGGATCCCTTCTCCATACTTTCCCCTCCCTTTTCCATCCCTGTATCCCCTTTTCCCTCCATCCCTTTCCCATCCCTTTTCCATCCTTTTCCCTCCCTTTTCCATCCCTTTATCCCTCTCTCCAACCCTTTTCCATCCCTGGATCCCTTCTCCATACTGTATCCCCTTTTCCCTCCATCCCTTTCCCATCCCTTTTCCATCCTTTTCCCTCCCTTTTCCATCCCTTTATCCCTCTCTCCATCCCTTTATCCATCCCTGGATCCCGTTTCCATCCTTTTCCCTCCCTTTTCCATCCCTGTATCCCCTTTTCCCTCCATCCCTTTCCCATCCCTTTTCCATCCTTTTCCCTCCCTTTTCCATCCCTTTATCCCTCTCTCCATCCCTTTATCCATCCCTGGATCCCGTTTCCATCCTTTTCCCTCCCTTTTCCATCCCTGTATCCCCTTTTCCCTCCATCCCTTTCCCATCCCTTTTCCATCCTTTTCCCTCCCTTTTCCATCCCTTTATCCCTCTCTCCATCCCTTTATCCATCCCTGGATCCCGTTTCCATCCTTTTCCCTCCCTTTTCCATCCCTGTATCCCCTTTTCCCTCCATCCCTTTCCCATCCCTTTTCCATCCTTTTCCCTCCCTTTTCCATCCCTTTATCCCTCTCTCCATCCCATTTCCATCCCTGGATCCCGTTTCCATCCTTTTCCCTCCCTTTTCCATCCCTGTATCCCCTTTTCCCTCCATCCCTTTCCCATCCCTTTTCCATCCTTTTCCCTCCCTTTTCCATCCCTTTATCCCTCTCTCCAACCCTTTTCCATCCCTGTATCCCTCTCTCCATCTCTTTTCCATCCCCTTTTCCCTGGATCCCTTTTCCCTCCCTCCGCTCTCTCCCGGAAATTTATGGATCCTTGCCACGAGCGAGGCCGGGCAGCGACGCAGCAGCCGAGGGCACCGAGGAATTTCAGGAAAACTCCTTCCCATCCCAACCTCGGGAATGCCCTCCGGAAAAGCCGCATCCATCCCCAGGCCAGGCTCACCCTGCCCCTCCCAGAGCCAAACCAGTGGCGCCAGTAAGGGCAGCAGGGGGGGGAACTGGGAGAGCTCCCGGTGAGGAGCAGGGATGGATCCGGGAGGGGGTGAATTCCCGAATTCCCAAATTCCCGAATTCTCACAGCCGGCGGCCAGCGCGGGAGCCACGCGGAGGATCGGCTCTTCAAGCGCCTTTTTTCGGGATACAACCGCTGGTCCCGGCCCGTTCCCAACACTTCCGACGTGGTCATCGTCCGCTTCGGCCTCTCCATCGCCCAGCTCATCGACGTGGTGCGTAATTCCCGGGATTTGGGATTCCGGCTGCTCCCACCGGGCTGCCGGACTGAGGGGAGGTTGGGTTCGAGGAATTCCGGAATGGTTCTGGTGGGAAAGGACCTTCAATCCCGAAGAATTCCCGATCCAAGCCCGATAGCTGCCACGATGCCAGGGTGGTTCAAATCCATCCTTGGATACTCCCAGGTGGATCCGGGGGCAGCCAGGGATTCCCTGGGAATTCCAGCACAGCCGGGAATCCCTTCCCAAGATCCCAGCCCGAGCTCCCCTTTCCCAGGGAAATCCCTCCATTCCCGCCTCTCCCAGCCTGCCATTGGATCCAGCCCCATCCCGACTCCTCTGCGGGAAGGAATTCCGGCCTCCAGGCCCTTCCCTGGGAATCTCGGCACTCCAGGAAGGCTCTCCCTTCCCTTTCCCATCCCCGACTTCCAGAAAAACCCCTGGCCATGGATTCGGAGCCTCCTGGATCCCACAATCCCGGAATGCTTTGGCTGGGATCCACGCAGCTTCAATCCCATCCCATTCCAAGGCCGGCACCTCCCCCGATGATCCCAGGCTGCTCCAGCCTTTCCTTGGGCACTGCCAGGGATCCGGCCATTCCCTGGGAATTCCAGCCCAGCCGGGAATTCCTTCCCAAGATCCCAGCCCAAGCTCCCCTTTCCCACTGGGAAGCCATTCCCTGCCTCCTGCCCCTCCAACCCTTTATCCCAAATCCCAGCTCTCCTGGAGCCCCTTTAGGCTCAGGAAGGGGCTCCGAGGATTCCCTGGATCCTTGAATCCCTTGGAGCTGCATCCCACGGGATTTGTGTGCTGGGAATCAGAACCCCAGCCTGGAGCCATCCCAGCAGCTCCATGGAATCCCAGAATCCTGGAATGCTTTGGGTGGGAAGGGACCTTCAATCCCATCCCATTCCAACCCCGACACCTTCCCCTATCCCAGGCTGCTCCAAGCCCCGTCCAGCCTGGCCTGGAATGTGGCCTTTTCCAGCAGGACCTCAGGCCTCCAAGGAGCCGGGAATCTGCATCCCTGCTCTCCATCCCGATCCTTTCTTTCCCCCAACCAGGAAAACGGCCGGGTTTCATCCCGTCCATGTCCTTATCCGGCATCCTCCTGCCTTGGGAACCTCTGGGATTGTCTGTCCAGCCATTTGTCCGTCCATCCCTCCATCCATCTGTCCATCCATCCATCCCTCCATCCATCCCTCCATCCATCCATCCCTCCATCCATGGATCCATTCATCATCCATCCATCCATCCCTCCATCCCTCCCTCCATCCCTCCATCCATCC
>NW_008236770.1:189739-190364 GCF_000691975.1 Corvus brachyrhynchos | reverse complement strand
TCCATCCATCCATGGATCCATCCCTCCATCCATCCATCCCTCCCTCCATCCCTCCATCCATTCATTCCATCCCTCCATCCATCCATCCATCCCTCCATCCATCCATCCCTCCATCATCCATCCATCCATGGATCCATCCCTCCATCCCTCCATCCCTCCCTCCCCTTATATTCCATCCCTCTATCCCCCATTCCTCATCCCTTTATCCCTCTATCCCCCTATCCTATATCCCATTATCCATTTTCCCCCCTATTCCTTTATCCCTCTATCCCCGTATTCCCCATCCCTTTATCCCTTGATCCCTCCATCCCCTTATGTCCCATCCCTCTATACCCTGTTCCTCATCCCTTCATCCCCTTATCCCCCTATCCTTTTATCCCTATATCTGTTTATCCCCCTATGCCCATATTTCCTGTCCCTTTATCCCTCTATCTCCCTATTCCCTAACTTTTATCCCTTTATCCCTCCATCCATCCATCCCCTGTTCCTCATCCCTTTATCCCCTTATCCCCCAATCCCCTATCCTTTTATCCCTATATCTGTCTATCCCCCTATCCCTCTATCCCTCTATCCCTCTATCCCCCTATCCCTTTATCCCCCTATCCCCCTATCCCTATATCTCCCA
>NW_008236770.1:182001-188355 GCF_000691975.1 Corvus brachyrhynchos | reverse complement strand
TCCCCCACCCCTCGATCCTTGACCATCCCCTCCCTCCCCCCGAGCCGTTCCCTGCCAGAAGCCATTCCCTGCTGCCCTCTAGTGACCAGATATCCCAGGAAAACAGGAAATCTCTGCTTTGGGCTGGCAGCGGGAGCCGATCCCGAGGAAAGCTGGAATTTAGGGACGAGGCGTGGCCAGGACATTCCCTCGGGATCTCATCCCGCCTCATCCCTCTTTCCCACCGCAGGATGAGAAGAACCAAATGATGACCACCAACGTCTGGCTGAAGCAGGTAGGAGCTGGTCCCGATCCGGGAATGGGATTTGGGAATGACTCCGGCCAGGGTGGTTTGGTGGATGGATCTCCATGGATCTGCTCCGTGTGTCCTGGCAGGAATGGAGCGACTACAAACTGCGCTGGGATCCGGCCGAGTACGACAACGTCACGTCCATCCGGGTGCCCTCCGAAATGATCTGGATCCCAGATATCGTCCTGTACAACAAGTGAGTGACGCTGCCGGGATGGAGAATTCCTGGGAAAGATGGGAATTCCCCTTCCCCTTCTCTCCCCTTCCCTTCCTTTCCCATCCTCATTCCTGCAGTTCACATGATCCCATTCCATTCCTGCATCCCATCCCATCCCTTTAACCAATCCCATCCCATCCCATCCACCACATCCCTTCCCCATTCCTAGGGAAAAACCTGACTGGACCATTCCCCGCTTTCCAGTGCCGATGGGGAGTTCACGGTGACCCACATGACCAAAGCCCACCTGTTCTCTGATGCCATCTCCATCTCATCCCATCCCATTCCAACCCCATTCCTAGGGAAAAACCTGACCTGCCCATTCCCTGCTTTCCAGCGCCAACAGGGAGATCACGGTGATCCACATAACCAAGGCTCACCTGCTCTCCAATGGCATCTCCATCCCATCCCATCCCATCCATCCACTCCCAATCCATCCCATCCTATCCCATCCCATCCCATCCCATCCCATCCCATCCCATCCCATCTCTTCTCCAGCAACTCCCCAGCACCTCCAACCAAGGCTCATCCCATCCCCATTCCTAGGGAAAAACCTGACCTGCCCATTCCCCGCTTTCCAGCGCCGACGGGGAGTTCACGGTGACCCACATGACCAAAGCCCACCTGTTCTCTGATGCCATCTCCATCCCATCCCATCCCATCCCATCCCATCCCATCCCATCATCCCATCCCATCCCATCCCATCCCATCCTCATTCCTAAGGAAAAACCTGACCTGCCCATTCCCTGCTTTCCAGCGCCGACGGGGAGTTCGCGGTGACCCACATGACCAAGGCCCACCTGTTCTGGGACGGGACGGTCAAGTGGGTGCCGCCGGCCATCTACAAGAGCTCCTGCAGCATCGACGTCACCTTCTTCCCCTTCGACCAGCAGAACTGCAAGATGAAGTTCGGCTCCTGGACCTACGACAAGGCCAAGATCGACCTGGAGAACATGGACCACCACGTGGACCTCAAGGACTACTGGGAGAGCGGCGAGTGGGCCATCATCAACGCCATCGGCACCTACAATTCCAAGAAATACGACTGCTGCACGGAGATCTACCCCGACATCACCTTCTACTTCGTCATCCGGCGCCTGCCGCTCTTCTACACCATCAACCTCATCATTCCGTGTCTCCTCATCTCCTGCCTCACCGTCCTGGTCTTCTACCTGCCCTCGGATTGCGGCGAGAAGATCACGCTCTGCATCTCCGTGCTGCTGTCCCTCACCGTCTTCCTGCTGCTCATCACCGAGATCATCCCGTCCACCTCGCTGGTCATCCCGCTGATCGGGGAGTACCTGCTCTTCACCATGATCTTCGTCACCCTCTCCATCATCATCACCGTCTTCGTGCTCAACGTCCACCACCGCTCGCCCAGCACCCACACCATGCCGCGCTGGGTCCGGAGTTTTTTCCTGGATTTTATCCCGCGCTGGCTCTTCATGAAGAGGCCGCCGGCGCTGCCGCCGCCCGAGGAAACGGGGGGACAATACGACCTCCCGGGGACGCGGCTCAGCACGTCCCGGTGTTGGCTGGAGACCGACGTGGATGACAAGTGGGAAGAGGAGGAGGAGGAGGAAGAGGAAGAGGAGGAGGAGGAGGAAGAGGAGAAGACCTATCCGAGCCATCCCGGCCATTCCGTGGAATCCCACACCCAGGAAACCCAGTTCCGCTACGGCCAAGCTGGGAAGGCACCTGGGGGCTCGGCATCCCGGGGATTATCCAAGGGGAAGGAGGAGGAGAAGGAGGAGGAGGAGGAGGAGGAAGGCTCGGAGCAGGGCTTGGCGCTGTCTCCCAGGATTCTGAAGGCCCTGGAAGGGGTGCAGTACATCGCGGATCATCTACGGGCCGAGGACGCCGACTTTTCCGTGAGTTCTGGGATCCACGGATGAGGTCCGGAGAGCCCAAAAATGGGAAGGGCAGTTCCGGGATCCATGAATGGTTCCTGAGATCCCAAAAATAGGGAGGTCGGTTCTGGGATCCATGGTTGGTTCCCAAGGACCCGAAACTAGGAATGGTCAGTTCTGGGATCCATGAATGGTTCCTGAGATCCCAAAAATAGGGAGGTTGGTTCTGGGATCCATGAATGGTTCCCAAGGACCCAAAACTGGGAAGGGCAGTTCTGGGATCCATGAATGGTTCCCGAGATCCCAAAACTGGGAAGGGCAGTTCTGGGATCCATGAATGGTTCCTGAGATCCCAAAACTGGGAATGGTCAGTACTGGGATCCATGAACGGTTCCCGAGATCCCAAAACTGGGAAGGGCAGTTCTGGGATCCATGAATGGTTCCTGAGATCCCAAAAATAGGGAGGTTGGTTCTGGGATCCATGAATGGTTCCCAAGGACCCAAAACTGGGAAGGGCAGTTCTGGGATCCATGAATGGTTCCTGAGATCCCAAACCTGGGAATGGTCAGTTCCGGGATCCATGGTTGGTTCCTGAGGACCCAAAACTGGGAAGGGCAGTTCTGGGATCCATGAATGGTTCCTGAGATCCCAAAAATAGGAATGGTCAGTTCTGGGATCCGCTCTTGGTTCCTAAGGACCCAAAACCAGGGAGAGGATCCATGACCACCTCTGGGGAGATTCCTGGTCTGCAGAGTCAGTCAAGGGCTCCTCCGGCTCCCGTTGGCCTTGGGAATGTTGGAGATCCACCCCTGAGACCCAGCTCAGAGGCCGCATTCCCACTTCTCCCAAAATGGTTTTGGAAAACCCTTGGTGGGATCAGCTCTACCTTGGAGACCTCCATCCCCCACCCCAGGATTTCTTGGAAAACTCCAAGGTTTTCCCACGCCACGCGGGGTCTCCTCAACCTGAGGCAGATTCCCAGGAAGCCCTGGGTGGTTCTCCTAATCCCATGAGATTCCCAGGAAGGGATTCCCGAGGGATTCACAGCCCTTTTCCACCGGCAGGTGAAGGAAGACTGGAAGTACGTGGCCATGGTGATCGACCGGATCTTCCTCTGGATGTTCATCATCGTCTGCCTGCTCGGCACCGTGGGGCTCTTCCTGCCGCCCTACATGGCCGGGATGATCTAGGATGGGGCCGGGAATGGTGGGAATGGTGGTGACCGCATCCCGCTGGACGCTGGGGGGACGTGGAGCTGGGGAAAACCTCGGATGGGAATGGAGGGTGGAGAAAGGGATGTGGTAAGGGGTGGTCTGGGGGTGGTGGTGACCACCTGGATGGGCCCATGGGTGATGTGGGATATGGGCATGATCCTGTAATCCCATGATCCCATAATCCCATGATCCCAGGAGGTTGTGGGACAGGGATAACGCTGTGGATGCTCCACACAGCGGGGATATGGACATGATCCCATCATCCCACAATCCCATGATCCCACAATCCTAGGAAGTTGTGAGACAGGAATAACACCGTGGATGGTCCGTGCAGAAGGGATACGGACATGATCCCACAATCCCATGATCCCATAATCCCATGATCCCAGGAGGTTGTGGGACAGGGATAATGCTTCGGATTGTCCATGCAGAAGAGACACAGACATGATCCCATGATCCCACAATCCCACAATCCCAGGAAGTTGTGGGACAGGGATAACACCGTGGATGCTCCATGCAGAAGGGACACGGACATGATCCCATCATCCTGTGAACCCATGATCCCAGTATCCCATCATCCCACAATCCCAGGAAGTTGTGGGATAGGGATAACGCTTCGGATTGTCCATGCAGAAGGGACACAGACATGATCCCACACTCCCGTGATCCCATAATCCCAGTAACCCATCATCCCATGATCCCAGGAGATTGTGGGACAGGGATAATGCTTCGGATTGTCCATGCAGAAGGGACACAGACATGATCCCATGATCCCACAATCCCACAATCCCAGGAAGTTGTGGGACAGGGATAACACCGTGGATGGTCCATGCAGAAGGGACACGGACAAGATCCCATCATCCTGTGAACCCATGATCCCAGTATCCCATCAACCCACGATCCCAGGAGATTGTGGGACAGGGATAATGCTTCGGATTGTCCATGCAGAAGGGACACAGACATGATCCCACAATCCCAAAATCCCAGGAAGTTGTGGGACAGGAATAACACCATGGATGGTCTGTGCAGAAGGGACACGGACATGATCCCACCATCCCGTGAACCCATAATCCCATGATCCCAGGAGATTGTGGGACAGGGATAATGCTTCGGATTGTCCATGCAGAAGGGACACAGACATGATCCCACTATCCCATGATCCCATAATCCCATGATCCCAAGAGGTCCCTGCTCTGCCCAGGTGTTGCCCCTCTCCAACCCCCCAAACAAGCGGCTTCTTCCCACCCCATCCCACACCGGAGCTCGGGAGGGAGATGGGAACATCCCACCTGGAAATGATGATGGGAAAACCCACCTGGATGGTGCCCACGGATCCCGGGATCTCCGGGATGCTGCCGGGTTTGGCTGGAACCGCGGGAATCTGCGCTCCTGGATCCATCCCAGTGCTCCCCATCCCAACTCAGATCCCAACTCCCCTGCCTCTGACACCTGCTGCAATCCAGCTTGGAATTCCCAGCTCCCGGAAATCCTCCACCCTCCCGGGAGCACCTGCTCCCTTTTTCCATGCCCTGAGAGACACCGGGATTTTTCCTGATCCGTTTTCCCTCCTGGAGCATGACCGGGAAGCTTTCAGGGAACGCTTTGCGCATTCCGGAGTGAAAGGAGCCGGAATAAACGGGGCCACGGCAGGACAGGCACATCCCGGGGTGTCCCTTTTTTTTTCCCTGGAGCTGGCAGATGGATCAGGCGTGGGGACACGCGGGGGGAGTGTCCAACCTGGATCAGACCAGGAGCTCCTGGATACGGAGAGGGATCTCCTGGGAAGGTCGTGTCTGGTTCAGTTGGAGCTGCGGCATTCCGGGGGGGGATGGGGATGAGCAGGCACGGATAGAATCCGGGAATTATGGAATTATTTAGGTTGGGAAAGCTCTCAGAGATGGAGTCCGAGCATTCCCAGCACTGCCAAGGCCACCTCTGATCCGTGTCCCCCCAAATCCACAGGGATTTCAATCCATCCAGGAATGGGGATTCATCCACCACTGCCCAGGGCTGGAAAACCCTTTCCAGGCAGGAATTATTCCCAATATCCCATAAACCCCCCCCCGGCACAGCTGGAGGCCGTTCCCTCTCATCCCATCCCTCGTTCCCTGGGAGCAGATCCCGATCCCACCTTGCTGCACCTTCCTGGCAGGGAATTCCAGAGGGAAAGGTCCCTCCGGAGCCTCCTTTCTTCCAGGCTGAGCTTTCCCAGCTCTCTCAGCCGCTCCGGCTGCTCCAGCCCCATTCCCAAACCATTCCCTTCCCTGGACACGCTCCAGCCCCTCCATATCCTTGGAATGAGGAACCACCATCCCAAGATCTGGGATGACCCCAGGTGTGGCCTTGACCCCACCACCCCTCTTTTGGGAGAAGCCCCACTTTGGGGCAGGAATTCTCATCCCATTCCACAATCCAGGACTCCATTCCCACTATCCCAAGGAGAAATCTGGGAGCTCCGAGCATCCCAACCGTTCCTCTTTCCAAGGAAGTTCCAAGGACTGCGGGGGGATGACAGGAAGGACAGGCCACGGCAGGATTTGGCGCATGGTTTATCTCAGCCGGAATAAACTGGGAAAACTGCGGGAAAAACGCTGGGGAAAAGCCCGAACCGCCCGGTTCCCAACCGGAAGCACAAACCCGACGGAGCCGCGGTTTTGCCGGCGGCGCTTACACAAAACTCGGGAAAAACGCAGCTGGAAGAGGCACCGTTCTCCAGGTTTGTGTCCCCCAAGGCCGCGATCCGTGGGGGGCCCAATCCCTCCCTGGATTCCGCAGGCTCCGGAA
>NW_008236770.1:181214-181719 GCF_000691975.1 Corvus brachyrhynchos | reverse complement strand
CCGGTGCCCGCCCTTCTCCGGAAGAGCAACGAGACACTTACAGACACGAGCGGCTGCAGGAGGAGCGGGAAGAGGGAGAGCGGGAAAACCGCGGGAGACACACAAAAGCCGACTCCTCCCGGATCCACCGGCATCGCTCCGGCCTTTCCCTCATTCCAAGCACGGCTTCGCCAGGTTGGCCTGGAGCTTGGCCTGATCCACGGCATCCAGGAGGTTCTTGGCGTCCACGGCCAGGGCGTGGGAAGCCGTCAGCATCTGCCGCTGGAATTCCGTGCTCAGGGAAGTGCCGGAATTCTGCTGCGCCAGGCGCATCTTGCTGATGAGGTTGGCCAAGTCCTTGTTGAGCAGCTTCTGGGTGCCCTCGATCTGGGTGGGATTTTCGGGAATTCAGACCGGGATCCGGCCGGAATGTCACCCCACACCCCGCCCCGTTCCCGCCATTCCCGCTCCTACCTCGGTGCGGGAAGTGGACGGAAGGTTGGGAAGGATCTCGTCGACGCCCCCC
>NW_008236770.1:180881-181147 GCF_000691975.1 Corvus brachyrhynchos | reverse complement strand
GGTTGGGATGGATCCAGGGATGGATCCAGGTGCTTCCCAGTGGGAATTGTTTGGGTGGCTGAGGGGAGGATTCCATTCGGGAGAGGGGAGTGGTGGGAGAATCGCCAAATGTTGATCCAAGGATCCAATGGAGGAGCTGCTGGGAATGCTGGAATTGCTCCCACCATTAATCCATGGATCCAACTGAGGAGCTGGGAATGCTGGAATTGCTCCCACCATTGATCCAAGGACCAATAGAGGAGCTGGGAATGCTGGAATTGCTCCCA
>NW_008236770.1:178679-179571 GCF_000691975.1 Corvus brachyrhynchos | reverse complement strand
CTGGGAATGCTGGAATTGCTCCCACCATTGATCTGTGGATCCAATGGAGGAACTGGGAATGCTGGAATTGCTCCCACCATTGATCCAAGGATCCAATGGAGGAACTGGGAATGCTGGAATTGCTCCCACCATTGATCCATGGATCTCAATGGAGGAGCTGGGAATGCTGGAATTGCTCCCACCATTGATCCAAGGCTCCAACGGAGCAGCTGGAAATGTGGGAATTCCTCCCTCCCATGGACACAAGCCCTTCCCAAGAAGGACACTTGGTGGGAACCACTCAGGAGTCTCCTTCCCACCTCCCACTCCCATTTCCCATCAAATTCCAGAGGTTATCCCATCCCTACCTTGACCACCAGGATGTATCCGTCGGGAGGCACGAGGCTGATCTCGTTCTTCAGCTGCAGCACAGCCCGGACCAGATCCATGACATTCCCGTACACGGGATCATCCGTGCGGTCCAGGTTGGCCGTGGGCGCCGGCTGGATGGACTGCCAGGGAACAGGGATACGGCGGGATCAGACGGATCCCGGGAAAAACAGGGAAGGAGCGACATCTGTCTGCGAAGGGTGTGGTGTTCCCATCCCTGGAAGTGGCCAAGGAAAGGTTGGATCGGCCTTGGAGCAACCTGGGATAGGGGAATTCCCTGCTCATGGAATGGGATGGGATGGAAGGTCCCTTCCCATCCAAAGCATTCCGGGATTCTGGGATCCAGGAAACGCAGAATCCATCCCGAGGGATTTTTATGGAAGTTGGGGATGGAAAAGGGAGGAAAAGGGAAGGGAGACCCTTCCTGGAATGCTGAGATTCCCAGGGAAGCCCCTCGTTCCCTAAATTCTGTCCCAGAGAGGAGTTGGGGTGGGGATGGATCCAATGGCAGGCTGTGAGCGCC
>NW_008236770.1:177064-178250 GCF_000691975.1 Corvus brachyrhynchos | reverse complement strand
TGGAGCCACTTCCTGAGCCTAAAGGGGCTCCAGGAGAGCTGGAATTTGGGATAGAGGGGCAGGAGGCGGGGAATGGCTTCCCAGTGGGAAAGGGGAGCTCGGGCTGGGATGTTGGGAAGGAATTCCCGGCTGGGCTGGAATTCCCACTGCCCCTGGATCCCTGGGAGTGTCCAAGGAAACGTTGGAGCATCCTGGGATTCTGAGAGGGGTTCCCTGGATGAGCTTTAAGGTCCCTTCCCACCCAAACCGTTCTGGAATTCTTTGGGAAGTCCCAGTCAATCCCACCCACTTCCCGGCCATGATCCCGATCCTGCTGGGTCTGTCTGACCCCTTTGGAGCTGGGAAGAGCAGGAAAATTCCCATCCCGTGGATTCCAGAGGCGGAAAAGGAGGTTCAGGAGCCATCCCGGGTCTTACCTGAGCCCCAAGTCTTGGAGGTTTTTGGGGGGGCCCCGTGAATTGCGCTGCACCAGGAGCAAGGAAAAAGCAGGAAAATCATTCCAGCGGATCCCACGGAAATGCGGGAATGCTGAAGGATCCACGGGATCTGTGCCACATCCCCTCCCTCAGCCTCCCTGCCCCATCCCAGCTTCCCACGGGATCCCATTCCCATGGCCAGGAGAAGCAGCCCCTCCCCTAAAGGTGCCCCCCCGGGATGTGGGATTTCACTCCTGGAGCATCCAGGGAAACATTCCCAAGGCTCCCGGCAGCCCAAAGTGGGAATTCCAGGGTGGGAATCACCGGGAACTCACTGTAATCCGTCTCCTTCTCTGGCAGCAGCTGTGGAGGGGGAAAAAAATCGGGAATTAGGGGTCCCAAATCCAGGAGGGAGGGAGGGAGGGAAGAGCGAGGAGGCGTCGTCATTCCCTCCTGGAGCGTCGGGAAGGATTCCCAGGATCCAGCCCTCCCAGGATCTCCCGATTTCAGGTTAATTATCCCAAATAAATAAATGAATAAATAAATATTTATCAGCCAGCCATGGGAAAGGGAATGAGGAGCTCCAGTTATTCCCAAAAAAAAAAAAGGGGGTGGACCCAAAACCACCCCGACCTGGATTTTCCAGGGATCACTGGAATCGCTCACCGGAGGAATGTTGTTGTTCATGAACACCGTGGGGTCCTGGAAAAGGGGGAAAAGCTGGAGTGAGGCATGGGGAAAAGGGGGAAAAAAGGGGGAAAAAGGGAAAG
>NW_008236770.1:174925-175997 GCF_000691975.1 Corvus brachyrhynchos | reverse complement strand
AAAAAAGGGGGAAAAAAAGGGGGGAAAAAAAGGGGGAAAAAAAAGGGGAAAAAAAGGGGGGAAAAAAGGGGGAAAAAAAAGGGGAAAAAAAAGGGGAAAAAAAGGGGGAAAAAAAGGGGGAAAAAAAGGGGGGGGGAAAAAGGAGGGGAAAAAGGAGGGGAAAAAAAGGAGGGGAAAAAAGGAGGGGAAAAAGGAGGGGAAAAAGGAGGGGAAAATATGGAGGAAAAGGGGGCAAATGAAGGAAAAAGGGGGAATAAGGGGGAAAGGGGGAAATAAAGGGGAAAAAATGGAAAAAGGGAGGGAAATTGGGGAAAAAATGAGGAAAAATGGGGGGAAAAGGGGAAAAAGGGGAAGAAGTCTCTGGGAGACTCATGGAACATTTCCTTGGAAGGGAATAGCGCGGGACCCAGGAATGTGGGATGGGAAGGGGAATTCTGCCCAGGAATTTGCTTGATCACAATCCCGATTCCAAAATTATTTGAAGAATTAATTCAGATGCGACTGAAAGTGTCTTAAAATTGCCGAAAATTCCAAACATTCCTTTGGACGTGGAGCAGCTCCGAGGGGATTTGATGGGGATGGAAAATAAAGGGATGCAAAAGGTTTGGTTGGTGGAGGAGCCATTTCTCCATGGAAAACTGGGATTTTCCAGCCAGGAACGGTTCTTCCAACCTCCTTCTTCCCTGGGAGGGTGGGGATGGAATTCCCAGAGAAGCTGGGGCTGCCCCTGGATCCCTGGCAGTGCCCAAGGAAAGGCTGGAGCAGCCTGGGATCATCGGGGGAGGTGCCGGCCTTGGAATGGGATGGGATTGAAGCTGCGTGGATCCCAGCCAAAGCATTCCGGGACTGTGGGATGCAGGAGGCTCCGAATCCATGGCCAGGGGTTTTTCGGGAAGTCGGGGATGGGAAAGGGAAGGGAGAGCCTTCCTGGAGTGCCGAGATTCCCAGGGAAGGGCCTGGAGGCCGGAATTCCTTCCCGCAGAGGAGTCGGGATGGGGCTGGATCCAATGGCAGGCTGGGAGAGGCGGGAATGGGGGGATTTCCCTGGGAAAGGGGAGCTCGGGCTGGGATC
>NW_008236770.1:173232-174691 GCF_000691975.1 Corvus brachyrhynchos | reverse complement strand
CTTCTGCTGCCTCTCCATCGCCTGCTCCACCCGGAGCCGCTCCAGCTCCAGCAGCTGCTGCGCCTCTTCCCGGCTGCCGGGCCGGAGGAAATCTTCCTCCTGGATTCCGGGAGAACACGGGGAGGGATCAGGGGACAGAATTCCCAAACATTTCGGGAGCCGGATTCCCGCTCTGTAAGTGCCAGCTGTGTGCCAGGGCACGACAGCTGCGAGATTCCAACAGAAAGGGGGAAAATTTGGGATAAAGGAGCAAAAAGGGAGAAAGGGGGAAAAAAGAGGGGAAAAAAAGAGGGGAAAAAAAGAGGGGAAAAAAAGAGGGGAAAAAAAGAGGGGAAAAAAAGAGGGGAAAAAAAGAGGGGAAAAAAAGAGGGGAAAAAAAGAGGGGAAAAAAAGAGGGGAAAAAAAGAGGGGAAAAAAAGAGGGGAAAAAAAGAGGGGAAAAAAAGAGGGGAAAAAAAGAGGGGAAAAAAAGAGGGGAAAAAAAGAGGGGAAAAAAAGAGGGGAAAAAAAGAGGGGAAAAAAAGAGGGGAAAAAAAGAGGGGAAAAAAAGAGGGGAAAAAAAGAGGGGAAAAAAAGAGGGGAAAAAAAGAGGGGAAAAAAAGAGGGGAAAAAAAGAGGGGAAAAAAAGAGGGGAAAAAAAGAGGGGAAAAAAAGAGGGGAAAAAAAGAGGGGAAAAAAAGAGGGGAAAAAAAGAGGGGGGGAAAAAAGGGGAAAAAAGGGGAAAAAAGGGGAAAAAAGGGGGAAAAAAGGGGGAAAAAAGGGGGAAAAAAGGGGGAAAAAAGGGGGAAATTGGATTTCCAGCAAGGAAAGGCAGCCACGTCTCCCACGAGCACATTCCAGCACCGTGGGAAGCGGCTCATCCCGTCGGGACAGACGCGCTCGGCACCGCGGCATTCCCGGCGCACCAGCTCGGAGCATCCCAAGTGCCAGCAGCCATTTTGGGATTCCAACCACCAAGCTCCAGCTGGAGAAATCTCCCTCTGGAATCTCAGGTGGGATCCCAACACGGAGCCTGAGGAGTTGCCCGAAATTCCCGAGGAGCAGCAGCCACCCATTCCCTGCTCATTTTTGGGAACGCCGCGCCGGTGGCTCATCCCACAAAACCCAGGACGCGGGGGGGAAAACGATCGTGGAGACATCCCGAAGATTGATCTTTCCATAGGGAACGGCACTTGAGCCTCCCACGGCATCCAACAGATCCAACGGGAGCAACACGGAGCCAGACGCAGCGGGAAGCGGCAGCGGGAAGCGGATCCCAACGGGACCATTCCTGAGGATTGGGAAGCCCTCCGGATGCCGAATCCCGCCGGGAATTCCGGGCTTACCCTCATGCTGTGGCGCTTGAAGACGTTGTGCCGGCTGGGAGGCGGAGTGCGCCGGGAATTTGCCGGACTCTGGTACTCGGCGGGGCTGGCGAGGGTGGGAGAGCTGGCACAGAGCCCCTCCGGAACCTGGGAATG
>NW_008236770.1:169039-173141 GCF_000691975.1 Corvus brachyrhynchos | reverse complement strand
AGAGCGGGAATTGCGCTGGGAGCCATCCCGGATCGGGATCAGCCTCGCCCGAAAAATGGGCTTGGAATATTTGGCTCCTTCGAGCATCCAAAGAGCTTTGGAAGCTGATCCCGGAGAAATCGGGAATGGCTGAGCGAGCTGGGAAAGCTCAGCCTGGAGTAAAGGAGGGAAATTCCCTCTGGAATTCCCGGCCAGGAAGGTGGAACCAGGTGGGATCGGGATTTGTTCCCAGGGAATGAGGGATGGGATGAGGGAATGGCTGCGCTGGGGGAAGTTTATGGGATATTGGGAACAATTCCTGCCTGGAAAAGTTCATCCAGCCCTGGGCAGTGGTGGATGAATCCCCATTCCTGGATGGATTGAAATCCCTGTGGATTTGGGGGGGACGACATGGATCAGGGGTGGCCTTGGCAGTGCTGGGAATGCTCGGACTCCACGGGCTCCGAGAGCTTTTCCAACCTCAACGACTCCGGGATTCCCCGACGGACAAAACCCGGAGCTGGAATTGCTCCGAGCGCTGCCGCGTCCCGCTGGAATGGTGGCGCTCCATGGTGACGTGGAGCACCTCAGATCCCAAAATCCACGAGATTCCCGAGCCCTGCCATCCTCACCCCCTTGCCCAGATCCCTGTGGGATTCTCCGGCCTCTGGAATTCTCACCTGGAAATGCAGCTTGGGAGCCAGGAGGTTATTCTGGGATGGCGGCTTGTACATGGGCCTGCTGGGCTGTGGGAATGGGAAAAGGTGGGAATTCCTCCGGACACAATCCGGGAAATCCCACCTCTGTGTCCCGTTGAGGGCTCTGCCCCATCCCAACCTTCGGAGGCGGCTCCTGGAATGCCGGCGGCTCCAGGATTTTGGGAGGTCGGTGCCGGTTGTTCCTCTCCTGCTCCTTGGCCAGCTCCTTCTCCATCAGGTAAATGTCACTGCAGGGAAGGGGACACCGAGGTGACAATCCCGGCATCGGGAATTCCCACCTTTCCCACATCCCTGCAGAGTCGGGATGGGGCTGGATGAGGCATGGAAAACACGAGGGAGCAGGGAGAGATGGGAGCGGGAGGACACCAGAATTCCCACGGCTGATCCCGGTGAAATGTGGGAGCAGAATTCCCGGTAATTCCCTTTCCTGGGAAGCAGAGCCCTTCCATCCCATCCCTTTCCAAAGGGGCTCCAAAGGGTCTCCGATGCTCCTCCAAACCCAGACTTTTCCAGAAAAATTCCTGACCTAAACCCTTTCCCAGCTTTTTCCCCTCACATTCCCATCCTTCCAGGGATTTTCCAGCATTCCCAGCTCACCTCAGGCTGCAAACCAGCTCCTGGAATTTGGGCTTGGAGAAGCCTTGGAGACCTTTTGGAGACCTTTTCCCAGGAACCAAAGCCCTTCCATCCCATCCCTTTCCAAAGGGTCTCCAAAGGGTCTCCGATGCTCCTCCAAACCCAGACTTTTCCAGAAAAACTCCCGATCCAAAGCCTTTCCCGGCTTTTTCCCCCACATTCCCACCCCTCCATGGATCCTCCAGCATTCCCAGCTCACCTCAGGCTGCAAACCAGCTCCTGGAATTTGGGCCTTTCTCCGGGATCGTAATCCCAGCACCGCGTCATGAGGGTGTAGAGGACGGGCGGGCACAGGTCGGGTTTGGGAAGCCGATCCCCCTTTTCCAGGACTCCGATCACATCCTTGTTTTCCAGCCAGAAGAACGGCTGCTTCCCGTAGCTCAGGATCTCCCACATGCACACGGCTGCCGGAGAAACCAGGACAACCTCCAACCGTGGGAATTCCCGGGAATCGGCCACTTCCCGGGGTTTTTTGGGATGTGGCTGCGCTTTGTGGTGGGACACTCGGCTGCTTGGGATTCCGGATTCCTGAGTGGGAAGCGCAGAGGGGCTGGGGATCGGGAATTTAGGGATGGGCGGATGGGAAGGGGGTGGATATTTGGAGTGGGAAGGGTTCATCCCAAAATCCCAGGAGGAGGAAGCACCTAACGATGGGTGAAGGGAAGCCCTTCCCTAGGATGGCTTCTCGCAGGGAAAAAGTTGGGATAATCGGGCATTCCGGAGCGGGATTTGTCCTTGTGCCTTGTGCCATGGGAATCAGGTGAATCCCAGGATCCCACTCCATGCCATGGGAAGAGGATAAATCCTAGGATCCTGCTCAATGCCATGGGAAGTGGATAAATCCTGGGACCCCATCCATGCCATGGGAAGTGGATGAATCCCAGGATCCCGTCCATGCCATGGGAAGAGGATAAATCCCAGGATCCCATCCATGCCATGGGAAGTGGATGAATCCCAGGATCCCGCTCAATGCCATGGGAAGAGGATAAATCCCAGGATCCCGCTCAATGCCATGGGAAGTGGATAAATCCCAGAATCCCACTCCATGCCATGGGAAGAGGATGAATCCTGGGATCCCATCCATGCCATGGGAAGAGGATGAATCCCGGGATCCCGCTCCATGCCATGGGAAGTGGATAAATCCCAGAATCCCACTCCATGCCATGGGAAGTGGATGAATCCCCGGATCCCGCTCAATCCCGATCCCAGCACGCACCGAACATCCAGACGTCGCTGGCCGCGGTGAAGCGTCGGAAGTTGATGGATTCCGGCGCCATCCACTTGATGGGGAGGCGGGTGACGGAAGCTGGAATGATCCAGGAATGATCCAGATCTCCGCCCCCTTCCCACCATCCGGAGAAATCCATGGGAGCCCCGATCCCACAGGATCCTACCTTTGTAATATTCCTCGTCCTCAATGTAGCGGGAGAGGCCGAAGTCTCCCAGTTTGACACATTCCGGAGAGGCCACCAGGATGTTCCTCACGGCGATGTCCCTGCAGGGCCAGAAATCCTTGGACTGGGAGATGGGATGGGGGTGGGATGGAGATGGGATGGAGACGGGATGGGATGGGATGGGACGGGATGGGATTGAGACGGGATGGGATGGGATGGAAAAGGGATGGGGACAGGATGGGGAAGGGATGGGGATGGAGATGGAGAAAGGATGGGGAAGGGATGGGATGGGATGGGATGGGATGGGATGGGAACACACCGGGATAACAGGATGGGAACACACTGGGATGGTGGGATGGGAACATGCTGGAATGATGGGATGATGGGATGGAGAGGGGATGGAAAAGGGATGGAGAGGGGATGGAAAAGGGAAGGAAAAGGGGATGGAGAGGGGATGGAGAGGGGAAGGAAAAGGGAAGGAAAAGGGACGGAGACGGGACGGAGACGGGACGGAGACGGGACGGAGACGGGACGGGGAAGGGATGGGGAAGGGACGGGGAAGGGATGGGATGGAGACGGGATGGAGACGGGATGGGACTGGAATGGATGGAGATGGGATGGGGACAGGATGGAGATGATTGGGGATGGGATGGAAAAGGGATGGGGATGGGATTGGGATGGGGATGGGGATGGATGAAGAAAGGATGGGGAAGAGATGGAATGGGATAGGGATGGGATTGGGATGGGGATGGGGATTGGGATGGGATTGAGAAGGAATAGGATGGAAGTGGGAAGGAGACGGGATGGAGAAGGGATGGGGAAGGGATGGGATGGGATGGGATGGGATGGGATGGGATGGGATGGGATGGGATGGGATGGGATGGGATGGGACGGGATGGGGATGGGGATGAGGATGGGGACGGGATTGGGGACGGGGATGGAAAAGGGATGGGGACGGGATGGGGATGGGATAGGATGGGGATGGGGATGGGATGGAAGTGGGAAGGAGACAGGATGGAGATAGGATGGACGAAAGATGGAGATGGGATGGAAAAGGGATGGGGAAGGGATGGAGATGTAATGGGGACAGGATGGGGATGGGATGGAGATGGGATGGAATGGAGATGGGATGGATGGAGGTGGGATGGAATGGAGGTGGGATAGAATGGAGGTGGGATGGATGGAGATGGGATGGATGGAGGTGGGATGGAATGGAGACGGGATGGAATGGAGACATATGGATGGAGGTGGGATGGATGGAGGTGGGATGGAATGGAGATGGGATGGAATGGAGATGGGATGGAATGGAGATGGGATGGAATGGAGATGGGATGGGATGGAGATGGGATGGAATGGAGATGGGATGGAATGGAG
>NW_008236770.1:160116-167987 GCF_000691975.1 Corvus brachyrhynchos | reverse complement strand
GAAGGAGGTGGGATGGATGGAGGTGGGATGGATGGAGGTGGGGACAGAATGGATGGAGATGGATGGAGATGGGATGGAGATGGGATGGAGATGGGATGGAGACGGGATGGAGATGGGATGGAGACGGGACAGACAAGGGACAGAATGGAGATGGGAATGGGATGGAGAAAGGACAGAGAACGGACGGAGAACCCACAACGCCGCTTCCCAAAGATTCCACAACAACCCCCCCCCTCCCTCTCCTCCCTGTGCCTGTTCCCAGCTCCCATTTCCCACCAGCCCATCCCTTCGAGACCCCACCTTCTCCCGCCCATCCCAAATCCCACCCGGCTGCCACCCCATCCCAAATCCCGTCCCCTCACCTATGGACACAGTTGATGGCCTCCAGGTAGGCCAGGGCCTTGCCGACCTGCAGCGCGTACAGCACCAGGGTGGGCACGGCCAGCCCCAGCCGGTTCTGCTCCAGGTACTGCCCCAGCTGCAACGGCACATTCCCGGCGGGATCAGCGGCGGGAATGCCGGCGGGACACCGGGAAGGGCTCGGGAATAGGATCGCACCTCTCCGTAGGGGTAGAGCTCCATGATGATCCAGGTGGGCTCCTCCTCGGCGATGCCGATGAGCTTCACGATGTGGGGGTGGTCCAGCTTCTTCATCAGCACTGTGGGAAGCGCGGAATTCCCGCCTTGGAATGGGGGATCCCAGTTCCGGGAGTCCCAATCCCTGTCCTGGGGGATGGAGGTGGAGCGGGAGGAATTGTCTGGGATTTCCCCAAGGAGTTGGAGCTCCTGGTTTTTAGGGAGGGACAGCCTCATCCAGGGATTCCAGTAGCTTCCTCCCTCCAATAATCCCATAATCCAGAGGTTTTTGGGATCCTATCCCAGGTTTCTGGGCATGAATCAAGTCCCTCCTCCTCCATCCTGAATTCCAAAGGCCACTTGTTCCCAAGAAGCCACGGGGAGATACCACGACAAGGTTGTGCCATCCCCCCACCGTGTGAGCCCTGAACGGGATCTTATCCCAAAAAAACCCCTGGCAGGACCTTCGGGATCCCAAAAAAACCCATCAGGACCCCGGGGATACCGGCTTCACTCAGGAATTTATCCCTGTTTTCCGGGCTGCAATCCTTCTTGCAGGTCTTCACGGCCACGTTGATCCTCTCCCCTTTCTGCTCCGAGAAGGAAAAGCGGGAACGCGTCATCCCGAATCCTGCCCAGATCCCGGATTTGGGATGGCGGGGACAGAGGAGGGCAGGGAAAGGGCGGGAATCTCACCGGGGTGGTGTAAATTCCCTCGTAGACCTCTCCGAAGAATCCTTCCCCCAGGATCCTGCCCAGCGCGATGTCATCCCGGGAGATTCCGTAGTGCTGGACTTCACGGAGGCGGAAACAGGGAAGAGCTGCCTTTATCCCGGCCCATTCCGTGGGCAGATCCCCCAGGGAATAACTGGGAAACATCCCGGGGTGCCGACCCTCTCCATCCATGAGGATTCCTGGATCCTGCCCTCTCCATCCACAAGGATCCATGGATTCTGTCCTCTCCATCCACAAGGATCCATGGATTCTGTCCTCTCCATCCACAAGGATCCATGGATTCTGTCCTCTCCATCCACAAGGATCCATGGATTCTGTCCTCTCCATCCACAAGGATCCATGGATTCTGTCCTCTCCATCCACAAGGATCCATGGATTCTGTCCTCTCCATCCACAAGGATCCATGGATTCTGTCCTCTCCATCCACAAGGATCCATGGATTCTGTCCTCTCCATCCACAAGGATCCATGGATTCTGTCCTCTCCATCCACAAGGATCCATGGATTCTGTCCTCTCCATCCACAAGGATCCATGGATTCTGTCCTCTCCATCCACAAGGATCCATGGATTCTGTCCTCTCCATCCACAAGGATCCATGGATTCTGTCCTCTCCATCCACAAGGATCCATGGATTCTGTCCTCTCCATCCACAAGGATCCATGGATTCTGTCCTCTCCATCCACAAGGATCCATGGATTCTGTCCTCTCCATCCACAAGGATCCATGGATTCTGTCCTCTCCATCCACAAGGATCCATGGATTCTGTCCTCTCCATCCACAAGGATCCATGGATTCTGTCCTCTCCATCCACAAGGATCCATGGATTCTGTCCTCTCCATCCACAAGGATCCATGGATTCTGTCCTCTCCATCCACAAGGATCCATGGATTCTGTCCTCTCCATCCACAAGGATCCATGGATTCTGTCCTCTCCATCCACAAGGATCCATGGATTCTGTCCTCTCCATCCACAAGGATCCATGGATTCTGTCCTCTCCATCCACAAGGATCCATGGATTCTGTCCTCTCCATCCACAAGGATCCATGGATTCTGTCCTCTCCATCCACAAGGATCCATGGATTCTGTCCTCTCCATCCACAAGGATCCATGGATCCTGCTCTCTCCATCATTCCCATATGGATCCATGGATCTGCCCGCTACATCCATGAGGATCCATGGATCCTGCCCTCTCCACCCATATGGATCCATGGATCCTGCCCTCTCCATCATTCCCACAAGGATCCACGGATCCTGCCCTCTCCATCATTCCATGGATGCTGCCCCATGGCTCATCCCAGCCCCTCCAGGACCTTCTGAGCGGTTTGGTGAGGATGGGATGGGAATTTGGGATGGGCAGGAGGAATTAGGACACCTTGGACGGAGAATTCCCAAGGGAAGCACCTACTTCCGGATCTCGGCCTTGAGGATTCATCCAGGATTTCAGCGTAAATTTCGGAATCTAGGGAAAAATGGGATGCAGGAATGGGATCAGGAAGCTCAGTGGGCGTGGGAGGTCTTCCAACATCTCCAGAGGGTCTGGAGCTCCTCCAGGATGCTTGGATGCATCCCAACCCTCTGGAAAAGAGCTGGGGATGTCCAACCCTCCCAAATCCCACATGGAGCGTATCCCAAATCCCTGCCCGCGCCCCAAGGATGGTGGGAAGAGGGAAGAGCCCAAACTCACCCCCGCTGATGCTGTGGGAAAGCGTGGAATGCCTCTCCCCGAGATTCCTGAGGGTGGGAAGAGGGTCAGGGAGCGGGATGGGGGGTAAGGGGCAGGATTCCAACCCCGCACTGGGGCCAGGAATCCCGGGAAAAGGGCCGGGATCACTCACGGGGCCGGGATCTGCGGGAGGCTGACCCTCTTCTCCCGATCTGTGGAGAGGACGGGGAAAGGTTCCATCCCATCCCAATCCCATCCCATCTTCATCCTCATCCCCATCCCCATCCCCATCCCAATCCCATCCACCCCATTCCAACACCATCCCTATTCCCGTGCTCATTCCAACTCCATCCCTTCCCTTCCCATCCACCCCATTCCATCCCATCCCACCCCACCCCACCCCATTCCATGAAAAGCCATCCCATCCCAATCTTCATCCCCATCCCATCCCATCCCTTCCCAATCTTTATCCCCATCCCATCCCATCCCATCCCATCCCATCCCAATCTTTATCCCCATCCCATCCCGTCCCAATCTTTATCCCCATCCCATCCCGTCCCAAACTTCATCCCCATCCCATCCCATTCCCATCTCTGTAACATCCCACCCAATCTTCATCCCATCCCATTCCATCCCATCCCAATCTTCATCCCCATCCCATCCCAATCTTCATCCCCATCCCAACCTTCATCCCCATCCCATTCCCATCTCCGTAACATCCCACCCAATCTTCATCCCACCCCATCCCATCCCTATCTTACCCCACCCTACCCAATCCACACAATATCCTGTCCCATCCCATCCCAGGATGCCCCGAATTCCCACCTTTCCTCGGGAATACGATGAGGGATGTCTCCGAGCCCCCCTGGAGTCGGCAGTAGCCATCGATGAGGTCGGCCATGTTTTCCGCCTCAGCCAGAGACGACGTCTTGACTGCCAAGGACTTGGGAATGCCGGGGTGGGACGATGGATGAGTCCGGAGCAGGGCAGGGGGGCTGGGATGGGGGGGATCCCCCCCTTCTCCCCACTCCGCAGCCAATCCCAGTTTTCCATCATCATCCTTCCCAGCATCCCAAAACAGCCAGGAAAACACACCCACACCGAAGCATTCCCGGGAAGAGGTGGAAACAGGGATATTCCCGGGGTTTAGGGGATCATCTCCCCTTGACCAGGGCTGGAGATGGAGCTTCCAGCAAATCCTGCCTGATCCACAGGGATCCCACCCATCCCACCCAGCATTCCCAGGAATTCTCTCCCAACTCCTCACCTGGGGGGCTGGAGATGGAGCTTCCAGCAAATCCTGCCTGATCCACAGGGATCCCACCCATCCCACCCAGCATTCCCAGGAATTCTCTCCCAACTCCTCACCTGGGGGGTCCCACAGAGCCCCAGCTGCAGCAGAGCCTGGCCGTCCTCCACTCCAGAGCACCGGATGGATTTGATGTCCCGGAATTCTGCCAGGCAGGTGGGCTGGGAAGGGGGAATTCATTGGGAATTTGATCCATGTTGAGTTTAATCCCTGATTCCAGAGCGGGAGTCCCTCAATTCCCAGCCCGGAATTCCCACCTTGGCGTCCTTGCTGGTCACCTGCCGGATGCCCTTGGGGCCGATGACCAAATCCACGGTGATGTTCCATCCTTGCTGGGGGGAGCAGGAGTGGGACAGAAGTTTGGATGAGCGGCATTCCAAGAGCCAGGTCCCATCCCATCCCATCTCCATAAAATCCCAACCCTTTCCTCATCCCATCTCCATCTCGCTCCACCCCATTCCATCGCCATCCCCATGCCCATTCCAGCTGCATCCCATCCCATCCCATCCCATCCCAACCCGCTCCATGCCATGAAAAGCCATCCCATCCCCATTTTCATCCCCATCCCATCCCAACCCCATAACATCCCACCCAACCCCATCCCCATTCCATCCAACCCCATCCCATTTCACACCACCCAACCCCATCCCATCCCCATCACATCCCCATCACATCCCATCCCATTCCCATCCTGATCCCATCCCTTCCCATCCCAACTCCATTGCCATCCCATCCTTCCATCCCCATAATTTCCCAACTATCTCATCCCATCTCATCTCATCCCACCCTGCCCCATCCCATCCCAGCTTCATCCCCAACCCCATCCCCATCCCATCCCCATCCCATCCCCCTAAAATCCCACCCCATCGCATCCCATCCCCACAACGCCTGACCCCAAAACACTCCACCCATCCCATTCCATCCCCGTAATATCCCACCCAACCCCATCCCATCCCATCCCACCCAGCTCCACCCCACCCCATATCCCATATCCCATTCCTGGGCACGCACGACGAGCTGGCAGCGGAAGCTCTCCTGGTCGATGGGGGCGAAGGTGGCCAGGGTGTGCAGGAATTTGAGGACGCATTCCTCTTCCCGCAGGAGCGCGTACTGCTGGAACGTCTGCTGGATCATCTTCCGCAGCTGCCGCGGCTGCCAGGACATCCGTGGGGATGCAGAGTTGGATACGGGAACAGTGGGATGGACACGGGGTTGGAGACGGGAACAGCGGGATGGGGGTGGACACACGGACATGGGAGTGTGGGTGAGGATAGGGACTCACAGGGATATGGGGATGCACATGGATTACACATGGACACACATGGACACGGGCAGATGGGTGGGGATAGGGATTCACAGGGATATGGGGTTGGATATGGGAACAGTGGGATGGGAAGCGGGATGGGGGTGGACACGCGGATGTGGGAGAGTGGGTGGGAACAGGGACACGCAGGGATATGGGGATGCACACGGATACGGGGACATGGATTACACACGGACACATGGACATGGACGGATGGGCAGGGATAGGGATTCACAGGGATATGGGGTTGGATATGGGAACAGTGGGATGGGAAGCGGGATGGGGATGGACACGCGGATGTTGGACACACACGGACATGGGCGGATGGGTGGGGACTCAGGGCTATGGGGTTGGATATGGGAACAGTGGGATGGGAAGCGGGATGGGGATGGACACGCGGATGTTGGACACACACGGACATGGGCGGATGGGTGGGGACTCAGGGCTATGGGGTTGGATATGGGAACAGTGGGATGGGAAGCGGGATGGGGATGGACACGCGGATGTTGGACACACACGGACATGGGCGGATGGGTGGGGACTCAGGGCTATGGGGTTGGATATGGGAACAGTGGGATGGGAAGCGGGATGGGGATGGACACGCGGATGTTGGACACACACGGACATGGGCGGATGGGTGGGGACTCAGGGCTATGGGGTTGGATATGGGAACAGTGGGATGGGAAGCGGGATGGGGATGGACACGCGGATGTTGGACACACACGGACATGGGCGGATGGGTGGGGACTCAGGGCTATGGGGTTGGATATGGGAACAGTGGGATGGGAAGCGGGATGGGGATGGACACGCGGATGTTGGACACACACGGACATGGGCGGATGGGTGGGGACTCAGGGCTATGGGGTTGGATATGGGAACAGTGGGATGGGAAGCGGGATGGGGATGGACACGCGGATGTTGGACACACACGGACATGGGCGGATGGGTGGGGACTCAGGGCTATGGGGTTGGATATGGGAACAGTGGGATGGGAAGCGGGATGGGGATGGACACGCGGATGTTGGACACACACGGACATGGGCGGATGGGTGGGGACTCAGGGCTATGGGGTTGGATATGGGAACAGTGGGATGGGAAGCGGGATGGGGATGGACACGCGGATGTTGGACACACACGGACATGGGCGGATGGGTGGGGACTCAGGGCTATGGGGTTGGATATGGGAACAGTGGGATGGGAAGCGGGATGGGGATGGACACGCGGATGTTGGACACACACGGACATGGGCGGATGGGTGGGGACTCAGGGCTATGGGGTTGGATATGGGAACAGTGGGATGGGAAGCGGGATGGGGATGGACACGCGGATGTTGGACACACACGGACATGGGCGGATGGGTGGGGACTCAGGGCTATGGGGTTGGATATGGGAACAGTGGGATGGGAAGCGGGATGGGGATGGACACGCGGATGTTGGACACACACGGACATGGGCGGATGGGTGGGGACTCAGGGCTATGGGGTTGGATATGGGAACAGTGGGATGGGAAGCGGGATGGGGATGGACACGCGGATGTTGGACACACACGGACATGGGCGGATGGGTGGGGACTCAGGGCTATGGGGTTGGATATGGGAACAGTGGGATGGGAAGCGGGATGGGGATGGACACGCGGATGTTGGACACACACGGACATGGGCGGATGGGTGGGGACTCAGGGCTATGGGGTTGGATATGGGAACAGTGGGATGGGAAGCGGGATGGGGATGGACACGCGGATGTTGGACACACACGGACATGGGCGGATGGGTGGGGACTCAGGGCTATGGGGTTGGATATGGGAACAGTGGGATGGGAAGCGGGATGGGGATGGACACGCGGATGTTGGACACACACGGACATGGGCGGATGGGTGGGGACTCAGGGCTATGGGGTTGGATATGGGAACAGTGGGATGGGAAGCGGGATGGGGATGGACACGCGGATGTGGGAGTGTGGATGGGATATGGACACAGGAATATGGGGGGACACGGACATAGGGACACGGATTACACATGGACACGGGGATATAGGTGGGAATATGGACACAGGAATATGGGGGGACACGGACACAGGGACACGGATTACACATGGACACACATGGACACGGATTACACATGGACACACATGGACACACACGGACATGGGCGGATGGGTGGGGACTCAGGGATATGGGGTTGGATATGGGAACAGCGGGATGGGGAGCGGGATGGGGGTGGACACGCGGATGTGGGAGTGTGGGTGGGAATAGGGACACAGGAATATGGGGATGCACCAGGACACAC
>NW_008236770.1:154789-160098 GCF_000691975.1 Corvus brachyrhynchos | reverse complement strand
ACACATGGACACACATGGACATGGGCGGATGGGTGGGGATAGGGATTCACAGGGATATGGGGTTGGATATGGGAACAGTGGGATGGGAACAGCGGGATGGGGGTGGACACGCGGATGTGGGAGTGTGGGTGGGAATAGGGACACAGGGATATGGGGATGTGCATGGAACCGGGGACATGGATTACACATGGACACGGGGATGTAGGTGGGAATATGGACACAGGAATATGGGGGGACACATGGATACAGGGACACGGATTACACATGGACACACATGAACACACACGGACATGGGCGGATGGGTGGGGATAGGGATTCACAGGGATATGGGGTTGGATATGGGAACAGCGGGATGGGAACAGCGGGATGGGGGTGGACACGCGGATGTGGGAGTGTAGGTGGGAATATGGACACAGGAATATGGGGGGACACATGGATACAGGGACATGGATTACACATGGAGACACATGGACACGGATTACACATGGACACACATGGACACACACGGACATGGGCGGATGGGTGGGGATTGGGACTCACAGGGATATGGGGTTGGATATGGGAACAGCGGGATGAGGAGCGGGATGGGGGTGGACACGTGGATATGGGAGCGTGGGTGGGAACAGGGACATGCAGGGATATGGGGATGCACACGGATACAGGGACATGGACACACATGGACACACATGGACACGGGCGGATGGGTGGGGATAGGGATTCACAGGGATATGGGGTTGGATATGGGGATACAGCGGGATGGGGAGCAGGATGGGGGTGGACACGCGGATGTGGGAGTGTGGGTGGGAATATGGACACAGGAATATGGGGATGCAGGACACACATGGACACATATGGACACGCATGGGGCGTGCTCACGTGTGCCCCCAGGTGTCACACCCATGTCACACGTGTGTCCCTCACCTTCAGGCTCTCCTGCATCTGGCTGGGGAAGAACAGGTCCAGCCCCACCTCCTTCCTGCGGAGCAGAGAATCCCAGGAATGTCAGTGGGAATTCCCGATCGTGGGGAGGAAGGGGGTTTTGGGGGGAGCGGGATGTGGGGGGACTGAGGGAAGGGGGGAGCTGAGGGTGAGGGGGAATCCAGGGTGGGGGAAAGGGCGTGGATGGTTCCCATCTCCCTCTCCGAGGATGAGGAGCTGTTGGAGGATGAGAAGATGGGAGAAGATGAAGAGGATGAGAAGATGGGAGAAGATGAGGAGGATGAGGGTTTGAGGAGGATGAGGAGGATGAGGAATTGAGAAAGAGGAGGAGCTGTGGGAGGATGAGGAGCAGCAGGAGGATGAGGAGGATGAGGAGCAGCAGGATGAGGAGGATGAGGAGCAACAGGAGGATGAGGAGCTGTGGGTGGATGAGGAGGATGAGGAGCTGTGGGGGGATGAGGAGCAGCAGGAGCTGGGGGGGGATGAGGAGGATGAGGAGCTGTGGGGGGATGAGGAGCAGCAGGAGCTGGGGGGGGATGAGGAGGATGAGGAGCTGTGGGGGGATGAGGAGCAGCAGGAGCTGGGGGGGGATGAGGAGGATGAGGAGCTGTGGGGGGATGAGGAGCAGCAGGAGCTGGGGGGGGATGAGGAGGATGAGGAGCTGTGGGGGGATGAGGAGCAGCAGGAGCTGGGGGGGGATGAGGAGGATGAGGAGCTGTGGGGGGATGAGGAGCAGCAGGAGCTGGGGGGGGATGAGGAGGATGAGGAGCTGTGGGGGGATGAGGAGCAGCAGGAGCTGGGGGGGGATGAGGAGGATGAGGAGCTGTGGGGGGATGAGGAGCAGCAGGAGCTGGGGGGGGATGAGGAGGATGAGGAGCTGTGGGGGGATGAGGAGCAGCAGGAGCTGGGGGGGGATGAGGAGGATGAGGAGCTGTGGGGGGATGAGGAGCAGCAGGAGCTGGGGGGGGATGAGGAGGATGAGGAGCTGTGGGGGGATGAGGAGCAGCAGGAGCTGGGGGGGGATGAGGAGGATGAGGAGCTGTGGGGGGATGAGGAGCAGCAGGAGCTGGGGGGGGATGAGGAGGATGAGGAGCTGTGGGGGGATGAGGAGCAGCAGGAGCTGGGGGGGGATGAGGAGGATGAGGAGCTGTGGGGGGATGAGGAGCAGCAGGAGCTGGGGGGGGATGAGGAGGATGAGGAGCTGTGGGGGGATGAGGAGCAGCAGGAGCTGGGGGGGGATGAGGAGGATGAGGAGCTGTGGGGGGATGAGGAGCAGCAGGAGCTGGGGGGGGATGAGGAGGATGAGGAGCTGTGGGGGGATGAGGAGCAGCAGGAGCTGGGGGGGGATGAGGAGGATGAGGAGCTGTGGGGGGATGAGGAGCAGCAGGAGCTGGGGGGGGATGAGGAGGATGAGGAGCTGTGGGGGGATGAGGAGCAGCAGGAGCTGGGGGGGGATGAGGAGGATGAGGAGCTGTGGGGGGATGAGGAGCAGCAGGAGCTGGGGGGGGATGAGGAGGATGAGGAGCTGTGGGGGGATGAGGAGCAGCAGGAGCTGGGGGGGGATGAGGAGGATGAGGAGCTGTGGGGGGATGAGGAGCAGCAGGAGCTGGGGGGGGATGAGGAGGATGAGGAGCTGTGGGGGGATGAGGAGCAGCAGGAGCTGGGGGGGGATGAGGAGGATGAGGAGCTGTGGGGGGATGAGGAGCAGCAGGAGCTGGGGGGGGATGAGGAGGATGAGGAGCTGTGGGGGGATGAGGAGCAGCAGGAGCTGGGGGGGGATGAGGAGGATGAGGAGCTGTGGGGGGATGAGGAGCAGCAGGAGCTGGGGGGGGATGAGGAGGATGAGGAGCTGTGGGGGGATGAGGAGCAGCAGGAGCTGGGGGGGGATGAGGAGGATGAGGAGCTGTGGGGGGATGAGGAGCAGCAGGAGCTGGGGGGGGATGAGGAGGATGAGGAGCTGTGGGGGGATGAGGAGCAGCAGGAGCTGGGGGGGGATGAGGAGGATGAGGAGCTGTGGGGGGATGAGGAGCAGCAGGAGCTGGGGGGGGATGAGGAGGATGAGGAGCTGTGGGGGGATGAGGAGCAGCAGGAGCTGGGGGGGGATGAGGAGGATGAGGAGCTGTGGGGGGATGAGGAGCAGCAGGAGCTGGGGGGGGATGAGGAGGATGAGGAGCTGTGGGGGGATGAGGAGCAGCAGGAGCTGGGGGGGGATGAGGAGGATGAGGAGCTGTGGGGGGATGAGGAGCAGCAGGAGCTGGGGGGGGATGAGGAGGATGAGGAGCTGTGGGGGGATGAGGAGCAGCAGGAGCTGGGGGGGGATGAGGAGGATGAGGAGCTGTGGGGGGATGAGGAGCAGCAGGAGCTGGGGGGGGATGAGGAGGATGAGGAGCTGTGGGGGGATGAGGAGCAGCAGGAGCTGGGGGGGGATGAGGAGGATGAGGAGCTGTGGGGGGATGAGGAGCAGCAGGAGCTGGGGGGGGATGAGGAGGATGAGGAGCTGTGGGTGGATGAGGAGCCACAGGAGGATGAGGAATTGAGGGAGGATATGGAGCTGTGAGAGAACAAGGAACCGCGGGAGGATGAGGAGGATGAGGAGGATGAGGAGGATGAGAAACTGTGGGAAGATAAGGAGGATGAGGAGGATGATGAAGGCCCTCAGCAGGTGCCCAGCCCCTCAGGACTGCTGGGACGGGGTGGGGACTCCAGGGCTGGACTCACTCCAGGAACTCGAAGTTGGATTTCTTGTCCAGCGCGTTCTGGGGCATGTCCTTGTAGAACCTCCTGCGGGACAGAGGGACGGGGACATCAGCCGGTGACACACGCCACCCGTGTCCCCACGTCCCTCCATGGCCCCCATGTCTCCATGTCCCCCATGTCCTTCCATGTCCCCACATCCCCCATGTCCTCCACGCCCGCCATGTCACCCATGTCCCCACGTCTCCATATTCCCCATGTTCCTCCACATCCCTCCATGTCCCATGTCCCTCCATGTCCCCATGTCCCTCATGTCTCCATATTCCCCATGTCCTTCCATGTTCCCCATGTTCCCATATCCCTCCATGTCCCCATGTCCATCCCCACGCCCTCCCATGTCCCCATGTACCTCATGTCCCCGTATTCTCCATGTCCTTCCATGTCCTTCCATGTTCCCATATCCCCATGTCTCCATATTCCCCATGTTCCTATGTCCCTCCATGTCACCCATGTCCCCTTGTCTCCCATGTCTCCATGTCTCCATGTCACCCATGTCCCTCCATGTCCCCACATCCTCCATGTCACCCACGTCCCTCCATGTCCCCACATCCTCCATGTCCTTCCATGCCCTCCATGTCATCCATGTCCCCACATCCCCCATGTCCTCAACGCCCTCCATGTCATCCATGTCCCCCATGTCTCCATATTCCCCATGTTCCTACATCCCTCCATGTCCCATGTCCCCATGTCCCTCCATATTCCCCATGTCCTTCCATGTTCCCACATCCCTCCATGGCCCCATGTCCATCCCCATGTCCTCCCATGTCCCCATGTCCCTCATATCTCCATATTCCCTATGTTCCTATGTCCCTCCATGTCCTCCATGTCCCCATATCACACATGTCCCCACACCCTCTATGTCACCCATGTCCCCATGCCCTCCATGTCACCCATGTCCCCCAGGTCCCCCTGCCACCTCCAAAGAAGCTGGAACTTCCCTCCCCATCCCCATTCCCGCTTCCCAGACCTCCCATGGCAGCAGAGGGAACAGGAGGGACACAGGGACATGGGGACAGAGGGACACAAGGAGAGAAGGACAGAGGGACACAGGGACAAAGGGACACGGGGACACAAAGACACAAGGACACGGGGACAGAGGGACACAAGGAGAGAAGGACAGAGGGACACAGGGACAAAGGGACACGGGGACACAAAGACACAAGGACACGGGGACAGAGGGACACGGGGACAGAGGGATAGAGGAACACAGGGATACAAGGACACAAGGACACGGGGACAGAGGGACACGGGGACAGAGGGATAGAGGAACACAGGGATACAAGGACACAAGGACACGGGGACAGAGGGACACGGGGACAGAGGGATAGAGGAACACAGGGATACAAGGACACAGGGACACGGGGACAGAGGGACACGGGGACAGAGGGATAGAGGAACACAGGGATACAAGGACACAAGGACACGGGGACAGAGGGACACGGGGACAGAGGGATAGAGGAACACAGGGACACGAGGACAGAGGGACACACGGACAGAGGGATAGAGGAACACAGGGATACAAGGACACAGGGACACGAGGACAGAGGGACACACGGACAGAGGGATAGAGGAACACAGGGATACAAGGACACAAGGACACGGGGACAGAGGGACAC
>NW_008236770.1:145282-154125 GCF_000691975.1 Corvus brachyrhynchos | reverse complement strand
CTCCATGTCACCCACATCCTCCATGTCACCCACATCCTCCATGTCACCCACATCCTCCATGTCACCCACATCCCTCCATGTTCCCCATGTCCCCACATCACCCATGTCCTTCCACGCCCTCTGTGTCACCCATGTCCCCCATGCTCTCCATGTCCCCCAGATCCCCCATGCCCTCCATATCCCCCATGCCCTCCATATCCCCCATGTCTCCATGTCACCCATGTCTCCATGTCACCCATGTCCCTCCATGTCTCCATGTCACCCATGTCTCCACATCGCCCATGTCTCTCCATGTCCCCACATCCTCCATGTCACCCACATCCCTCCATGTTCCCACATGCCCCATGTCCTTCCACATCCTCCATGTCACCCATGTCCATCCCCACGCCCTCCCATGTCCCCATGTCCCTCATGTCTCCATATTCTCCATGTCCTTCCATGTTCCCCCTATTCCCATATCCCCCATGTTCCTCCATGTCACACGTCTCCATATTCCCCATGTTCCTATGTCCCTCCATGTCCCCTTGTCTCCCATGTCCCCATGCCCTCCATGTCCCTCCATGTCACCCATGTCTCCATGTCACCCGTCCCTCCATGTCCCTACAGTGCCCATGTCTCTCCATGTCCCCACATCCTCCATGTCACCCACGTCCCTCCATGTTCCCACATCCCCCATGTCCTTCCACATCCTCCATGTCACCCATGTCCCCACATCCCCCATGTCCTTCCATGCCCTCCATGTCACCCATGTCCCCACATCCCCCATGTCCTCCACGCCCGCCATGTCACCCATGTCCCCACGTCTCCATATTCCCCATGTTCCTCCACATCCCTCCATGTCCCATGTCCCTCCATGTCCCCATGTCCCTCATGTCTCCATATTCCCCATGTCCTTCCATGTTCCCCATGTTCCCATATCCCTCCATGTCCCCATGTCCATCCCCATGTCCTCCCATGTCCCCATGTACCTCATGTCCCCATATTCTCCATGTCCTTCCATGTCCTTCCATGTTCCCATATCCCCATGTCTCCATATTCCCCATGTTCCCACATCCCTCCACGTCCCCATGTCCATCCCCACGCCCTCCCATGTCCCCATGTCCCTCATGTCCCCATATTCTCCATGTCCTTCCATGTTCCCCATGTTCCCATATCCCCCATGTCCCTCCATGTCACCCATGTCCCCATGTCTCCCATGTCCCCATGTCTCCATGTCACCCATGTCCCTCCATGTCCCCACATCCTCCATGTCACCCACGTCCCTCCATGTTCCCCATGTCCCCACATCACCCATGTCCCTCCACGCCCTCTATGTCACCCATGTCCCCACATCCCCCATGTCCCTCCACGCCCTCTATGTCACCCATGTCCCCACATCCCCCATGTCCCTCCACGCCCTCTATGTCACCCATGTCCCCACATCCCCCATGTCCCTCCACGCCCTCTATGTCACCCATGTCCCCACATCCCCCATGTCCCTCCACGCCCTCTATGTCACCCATGTCCCCACATCCCCCATGTCCCTCCACGCCCTCTATGTCACCCATGTCCCCACATCCCCCATGTCCCTCCACGCCCTCTATGTCACCCATGTCCCCACATCCCCCATGTCCCTCCACGCCCTCTATGTCACCCATGTCCCCACATCCCCCATGTCCCTCCACGCCCTCTATGTCACCCATGTCCCCACATCCCCCATGTCCTCAACGCCCTCCATGTCATCCATGTCCCCCATGTCTCCATATTCCCCATGTTCCTACATCCCTCCATGTCCCATGTCCCCATGTCCCTCCATATTCCCCATGTCCTTCCATGTTCCCACATCCCTCCATGGCCCCATGTCCATCCCCATGTCCTCCCATGTCCCCATGTCCCTCATATCTCCATATTCCCTATGTTCCTATGTCCCTCCATGTCCTCCATGTCCCCATATCACACATGTCCCCACACCCTCTATGTCACCCATGTCCCCATGCCCTCCATGTCACCCATGTCCCCCAGGTCCCCCTGCCACCTCCAAAGAAGCTGGAACTTCCCTCCCCATCCCCATTCCCGCTTCCCAGACCTCCCATGGCAGCAGAGGGAACAGGAGGGACACAGGGACATGGGGACAGAGGGACACAAGGAGAGAAGGACAGAGGGACACAGGGACAAAGGGACACGGGGACACAAAGACACAAGGACACGGGGACAGAGGGACACAGGGATATGGACAGAGGGACACAGAGGGACACACGGACGTGGGGACACAGGGACACAAGGACAGGAACAAAGGGACACGGGACAGAGCGACACAAGGACACGGGGACAGAGGAACACGGGGACAGAGGGATAGAGGAACACAGGGACACGAGGACAGAGGGACACACGGACAGAGGGATAGAGGAACACAGGGATACAAGGACACAAGGACACGGGGACAGAGGGACACGGGGACAGAGGGATAGAGGAACACAGGGATACAAGGACACAGAAACACGGGGACAGAGGGACACGGGGACAGAGGGATAGAGGAACACAGGGATACAAGGACACAGGGACACGGGGACAGAGGGACACACGGACACAGGGCCAGGGGACACACGGGGACAAGGGGACACCGGGCCAGGGCCGTACCTGAGCTCGAGGCAGCCGAGCTGCAGGGCCATGCCCTCGCTGACCTTGCTGGCGTAGTTCTGCATGTACTCGCTGCGGAGCTGCGGGGACAGCGCGTCACCGCGGGGACACCGACGGGGACGGCCGGGGGCGGGATGGGGACAGGGGTGGCGGAAGGGGTGGTAAAGAGTGGTAGAGATGGTGACAGGGGACGGTGACAGGGACAACGGAAGGGATGGTGACAGCAGGGATGGTGACGGGATGGTGACTGGGTGGTCAAGAGTGGTAGAGATGGTGACGGAGGACAGTGGCAGGGGACAGTGGCAGGGGATGGTGGAAGGGACGACGGAAGGGATGGTGACAGCAGGGATGGTGACGGGATGGTGACTGGGTGGTCAAGAGTGGTAGAGATGGTGACGGAGGACAGTGGCAGGGGACAGTGGCAGGGGATGGTGGAAGGGACGACGGAAGGGATGGTGACAGCAGGGATGGTGACGGGATGGTGACTGGGTGGTCAAGAGTGGTAGAGATGGTGATGGGGACAGTGGCAGGGGATGGTGACGGGGACGGTGACAGGGACAACGGAAGGGATGGTGACAGCAGGGACGGTGACTGGGATGGTGACGGGATGGTGAGTGGGTGGTCAAGAGTGGTAGAGATGGTGATGGGGACAGTGGCAGGGGATGGTGACGGGGACGGTGACAGGGACAACGGAAGGGATGGTGACAGCAGGGACGGTGACTGGGATGGTGACGGGATGGTGAGTGGGTGGTCAAGAGTGGTAGAGATGGTGATGGGGACAGTGGCAGGGGATGGTGACGGGGACGGTGACAGGGACAACGGAAGGGATGGTGACAGCAGGGACGGTGACTGGGATGGTGACGGGATGGTGAGTGGGTGGTCAAGAGTGGTAGAGATGGTGATGGGGACAGTGGCAGGGGATGGTGACGGGGACGGTGACAGGGACAACGGAAGGGATGGTGACAGCAGGGACGGTGACTGGGATGGTGACGGGATGGTGGAGGAGTGACAGGGATGGTGACACGGAATGGTGGCAGGAGTGGCAGGGAAGGGTGACAGGGGACAATGACAGGGGATGGTGACAGAAGGTGGTGACCAGGATGGAGCCAGGGGATGGTGGAGGAGTGGCAGGGATGGTGACAGCAGGGAGAGTGACTGGGATGGTGACAAGATGGTGGAGGAGCGGCAGGGAAGGGTGACAGGGGACAATGACAGGGGATGGTGACAGAAGGTGGTGACCAGGATGGAGCCAGGGGATGGTGGAGGAGTGGCAGGGGAATGACGTCAGGACACGGTGACCAGGGGATGGTGACCAGGGGATGGTGACCAGGGGACGCTGGCACTGCCCACACTCTCCCCCATCCCGTGCTGGGACGCTCCGGGCGGGAATGCAGTGCCAGGAATGTCCCTGGATGTCCCTGCTGGACATTCCCAGCTGGATCTGCTCCCCAGATCCATCAGCGGGATGGGGCCACCACCACCCGGGGGTGACAAAACCTTGGAATCTTGGGAATTTTGGGCCTGGAGAGGCGGAATGGGATCCGGAGACCGCCTGGAGCTGCCCTGACCTGCTGGTAGAAGTAGAGCAGGGTGGTCCTGTCCTCCTTGAAGCGCTCCATGAAATCCTCCGGGAGGTACCGGATCTGGAGGTCGTACCTGGGAAAAGCCAGGAGCCGCTCCGTGAGGACACCGTTCCCCTTCCCAGGAATTTGGGGACACGGAGAGGGACAAGGCCACCACCACCACCACCGCGGTCCCACCTCCACTCAGCTTCCAGGTGGAGGCACTCGTATTTTTCCTGGACTTCTCCCACCGTCAGGTAGGGATGGAGCCAATGGATCTCGTCCGACTTGACGTGTTTGAGCCGGAGGCCGTAGCACTCGGCCAGCTGGATGTCCGGCCCGATCCGGCCACTCAGCAGGATGGACCGGATCACCTCCTGGGAAAAGGGAATCGTGGAACCATGGAATGGTTTGGGTGGGAAAGGACCTTAAACACCATCCCATTCCATTCCCAACACCTCCCCCGCTGATCCCAGGTGGATCCAGCCTTTCCTTGGCCAATCCCAGGGATCCAGGGATTCCCTGGGAATTCCAGCCCAGACGGGAATTCCTTCCCAACATCCCAGCCCGAGCTCCCCTTTCCCACTGGGAAGCCATTCCCTGCCTCCTGCCCCTCCAGCCTTTATCCCAAATCCCAGCTCTCCTGGAGCCCCTTTAGGCTCGGGAAGGGGCTCCAAGGATTCCCTGGATCCTTCCCTTCTCCAGCTGGACATTCCCAGCTCTCTCAGCCTGGCTCCAGATCTCCATGACCTCCTCTGGAATTGCTCCAGCTCAACATTTCCAGCCGAGCTCCAGATGAGCTTCGGACAGCGGGAAGAGGAGGAGGAGGAAACACGGGACAGCTCCAATGGAAACTTCCCTGGAGTGAACCCCCAGCCCCGGGGAGCTCCATGAGCACATTCCCAGTATCCACACCCCATTCCCTGGCTGGAATCTGCCGGACTCCAGGTAGGAAGGGTGAGGAGCACATCCCAATCCAAACCCACCATATCCATGAAGGAACGGCCCTAAAATCCCGTCCCGGCGTCCTCCCCGCTCCATGTCCCCAAAATCCCCTCCCGGCATCCTCCCAGCTCCATAATCCCACTCAAAGGGCAGAAATCATGGAATCACGGAATGGTTTGGGTGGGAACGGACCTCAAAACTCATCCAGCCCAACATTCCCGACTTCACCACAACCACGTGGGAAATGTGCCTGGAAGGAGCCGGATCCAACCAAACCAAACCAGCCCCGTATTCCCAATCCCATCCCGATCCCGCCGTTCCCACGTACCCGGATCTCCGTGGCCACGGAGCACTTGACCAGCTTGAAGTTCTTGCCCAGGTTGAAGCTGTTGCTGTAGAAGCAAACCTTGAGGATCCGCGTCTCCTCCTTATCCCGATCCGTCTCCGGCGGCCCCATGGCCTCCAGCGTCCCGGAAAGGCTGCGGGAGGAGCTGCTCCGGGGACGTCCCAAGGGCTCGGGAATGGTGGTCATCTTCAGGACACCCGGAGCGTTAGGAGCGGAGCATCCCTTCCCTGCGGGAACGGCAGCGGGATGGGATCGGGACATCCCGGAGGGGTGGGGAAGGGAAGGGAGGAAAAAGGGAGGAAAAGAGAGGAAAGGGGGGGGAAAGGGGGAAGAAGGGAAGAGGGGAAGCTCCGGGGACGTCCCAAGGGCTCGGGAATGGTGGTCATCTTCAGGACACCCGGAGCGTTAGGAGCGGAGCATCCCTTCCCTGCGGGAACGGCAGCGGGATGGGATCGGGACATCCCGGAGGGGTGGGGAAGGGAAGGGAGGAAAAAGGGAGGAAAAGAGAGGAAAGGGGGGGGAAAGGGGGAAGAAGGGAAGAGGGGAAAAGGGGGAAAAGGAGGGGAAAAGGGGGGAAAAGGAAAGGGGGAAGAAAGGGGGAAGAAAGGGGGAAGAAAGGGGGAAGAAAGGGGGAAGAAAGGGGGAAGAAAGGGGGAAGAAAGGGGGAAGAAAGGGGGAAGAAAGGGGGAAGAAAGGGGGAAGAAAGGGGGAAGAAAGGGGGAAGAAAGGGGGAAGAAAGGGGGAAGAAAGGGGGAAGAAAGGGGGAAGAAAGGGGGAAGAAAGGGGGAAGAAAGGGGGAAGAAAGGGGGAAGAAAGGGGGAAGAAAGGGGGAAGAAAGGGGGAAGAAAGGGGGAAGAAAGGGGGAAGAAAGGGGGAAGAAAGGGGGAAGAAAGGGGGAAGAAAGGGGGAAGAAAGGGGGAAGAAAGGGGGAAGAAAGGGGGAAGAAAGGGGGAAGAAAGGGGGAAGAAAGGGGGAAGAAAGGGGGAAGAAAGGGGGAAGAAAGGGGGAAGAAAGGGGGAAGAAAGGGGGAAGAAAGGGGGAAGAAAGGGGGAAGAAAGGGGGAAGAAAGGGGGAAGAAAGGGGGAAGAAAGGGGGGAAAGGAAAAGGGGGGGAAAGGAAAAGGGAATGTGACAAAGGATGTCCCCAGCATGCCCAGAGCAATGCCCATGTCCCTGTCACCTGCAGAGTGACATCTCTGTGCCCCTGTCACCTCCACATCCCTGTCACCTCCAGGGTGTCACCTCCACGTCCCTGTCACCTCCACAGCGGTGTCACCTCCATGTCCCTGTCACCTCCAAAGTGACATCTCCATGTCCCTGTCACCTCCAGGGTGTCACCCCCACCCTGGTTTGGATCCATTTTCTCCTTCACTCTTAGCGGGAAACCCCCTACCCCCCAAAAACCCCAAAGCCGCTAAAAAAACATCGCTGGAGCCAGAGGGGAAACGGCTCCAATCCTTCATTCCCTAGAAAAACATTGGATCAGGGTCTCGGATGATCCAAAGGGATCCCAGATCCTGCTGTTCCCCAGGACTTTGGGCTGAGGGGTTGCCCCGGGTTGGGTTTTCCCTGAGCTTTGGAATGAGCTCTCCTCGTTCCTAAACGAGGTGATCCAGGAATTCCCCGCAGGAATTCCGGAACTGGGAATGTCTCCCAACCCTCCCGGAGCGATGGGAGCCGAGGCCCTGCCCCAGCCCCTGGAATTGGGATGTGCCAAAAGCGGGAATGCGGTGACAATTCCTCGGGATCCAACTTCCCAAATCCAAGGAACCTCTGCCTGCCACGGGAATAAGGAAGGAAAACCTGGGAAAAGCCAAATTCCCAATATCCTGCTGGTAAGAACAGCTCCTGAATCCCAGGATTTCCTTATTCCCGGGAATAAGGAGCGCTCGGATTTTGGGATGGGAATCTGGGGATGGGGAATCCAAAGGATTTCTGGAACACTTCCTGGATTATTTCCACCTGCAGAAAGTTCCGTTCTCCCCCTCTGGATTTGCTCCACAGATTCCCAGAGCAGCTGGGGCTGCCCCTGGATCCCTGGCAGTGGCCAAGGAAAGGCCGGAGCAGCCTGGGATCCGCTGGGATGAAAGCTCGGGAATGGTTCCGGGAGCAGCTCAGAGCAGGGGAGGCCTCTGCCCTCTGGAAAAGCCACGGGATGCGGAGAAGATCCCGAATTTCCAACACAATCCTGGAGAACGCTCCCAAAAATTCCCGCAGGGCTCGTTTTTCCCCCTCCCCCGGCAGATCAGGAGAAGAAAAATCCCAGGAAGTGGGAAGGGGATGAATCCTGGTTGTTTGTCGGGATCTGCGCTGCATTCCCTGAGTCCCAACCCAGCGGGAATTCCAGCCGCATTCCCGATGGGATGAAGGGAGCGCTTGTGCGGAAAAGGAGGAAAATTTGGCTGCTGGAATTCCAAAAATTCCAGGCTTTGGGTCCCCATTGCTGGGACAGGAGCCAGGGAACGGCTCCCAGTGGGAAAGGGGAGCTTGGGGTGGGATCTTGGGAAGGAATTCCCAACTGGGCTGGAATTCCCAGGGAATCCCTGGCTGCCCCTGGATCCCTGGGATTGGCCAAGGATGGATTTGAACCACCCTGGGACATCGGAAGGTATCAGGATTGGACCGGGATGGGATTTCAGCTCCCTCTCACCCCAACCCATTTTGGGATTTTTTTTCTTTTCTTTCTCTGGGGTTTTTTTTTTTTTTTTCACCTCAGGGTTTTGGGGTTTTGGGGTTTGTTTGGTTTTTTTTTGGGTTTTTTTTTTGTTCTTTCCACAGCCGGGGCCTCTCTCTCGGAGCCTTTGCAGGAAGCCACATCCTTTGCACAACCCCGGGTGACATTTGGGGCATGTCCCCTCCCCAGGTGGCTGCAAGAGCAGCTCGGGGACAGCCAGGTCACCTCCCCCACCTTGTCCCTTCCTGTCCCCAAAAGCCGAGGCCATCCCCAGCCAAACAGAACCCCGCACTGCTTTGGGATCAGAGGAACGACCCCAAATCCGACCCCCCACGAACAGGGGTGAGAGAGGCCACAGCTGGAATTTTTTAGGGAATGTGGGACAAAAAAAATTCCGTTTAGGGCTTTTTTTTTTCCCCCCCACACGTTTTCTTCATTCCCTGATTTCTCCCTCCAGCCCTTTTCCCGCGGGGGTGGCACACGGGGACAGCAGCAGGGCTGGATGTCCCCTCGGCGTCCCTGTCCCGATGGGATATCCTGGCTGGGAACGGGATGCAGGGAGCATCCCATGGAAGAAATCCCAGGGAATGTCCCAGGGAGAATTCCCAGCAGCACCCTCACGGCCAGAGCTGGGGACATCAAGGGACACCAGTGTCCCCTCAAACCCCACCAGGACACGAGGGACAATCCCGTCCTTCCCA
>NW_008236770.1:142763-144621 GCF_000691975.1 Corvus brachyrhynchos | reverse complement strand
CCGGGGAGCCGGCACCCAGCACCCAACAGTGCGACCGGCACCGGAACCGGCACCCAGCACCCAACAGAGGAACCGGCACCCAGCACCCAACAGAGGAACCGGCACCCAGCACCCAACAGAGGAACCGGCACCCAGCACCCAACAGAGGAACCGGCACCCAGCACCCAACAGAGGAACCGGCACCCAGCACCCAACAGAGGAACCGGCACCCAGCACCCAACAGAGGAACCGGCACCCAGCACCCAACAGAGGAACCGGCACCGGAACCGGCACCCAGCACCCAACAGAGGAACCGGCACCCAGCACCAAACAACGGAACCGGCACTGGCACCCAGCGCCCAACAGAGGAACCATGACCAGGACCCAGCACCCAACAGTGGCACTGGGACTGGCACCAGAACTGGCACCGGGACCCAGCACCAGAACCGGGACTCAACACTGAAACTGGCACCCAGCACCCAACAGTGGCACTGGGACCGGCACTGGAACCGGCACTGGGACCAGCACCCAGCACTGGGACCGGCACCCAGCACCCAACAAGGGCACCAGAACTGGGACCCAGCACCGGTACTGGGACCAGCACTCAGCGCCCAGAACTGAAACCAGCACCAGGACCCAATACCGGCACTGGAACCGGCATCCAGAACCTGAACCAGCACCCAGCACCCAACACTGGAACCAGGACCCAGCACCAGCACCAGGACCCAATATCGGCACCGGAACCGGAACTGGCACCCAGCACCTAACAATGGCACCCAGAACTGGAACCGACACCCAGAACCGGAACCGGCACCAAGGCCTGGCACCCAACACTGGTATAAGGAGCACAACCGGCACCCAGCACCCAACAACAGCACCAGGACTGGCATCGGAACCAGCACTGAGACCCAGCACCCAACACCAACACCGGAACCAGCACCGGGACCGGGACTGGCACCCAGCACTGGAACCAGAACCGGCACCCAACACCCAACACCGGAACCAGCACCGGGACCGGCACCCAGCACTGGAACCAGAACCGGCACCCAGCACCGGTAGGACTGGAACCAGCACTGGGACCCAGCGCCCAACACCGGGCACCCAACAATGGCACCAGAACTGGGACCGGGACCCAAAACCGGAACTGGGACCCAGAACCCAACACTCAGCACCCAACACCAACACCGGAACCAGCACCGGGACCAGGGCCCAGCACTGGGACCAGAACCAACACCCAGCACCCAACACCGGGCACCCAACAATGGCACCAGAACTGGGACCAGGACCCAAAACCGGCACTGGGACCCAGCACCCAACACCAACACTGGAACCATCACCGGGACTTGGGCCCAGCACTGGGACCAGAACCAGCACCCAGCACCGGTATTGGGACTGGAACCAGGACCGAGAACTGGGACCAGCACCCAGAACCCAGTGCCCAATACTGGAAACGGGACCAGGACCCAGCACCCAACACCCAACGATGGCACCAGAACTGGGACCGGGACCCAAAATCAGCACTGGGGCCCAGAACCCAACACTCAGCACCCAACACCAACACCGGAACTGGGACCGGGGCCCAGCACCAGGACCAGAACCGGCACCCAACACTGGTATTGGAACCAGGACCCAGAACCAGCACCCAGCACCGAGTGCCCAGTACTGGAAGTGGGACCAGGACCCAGCATCCAACACCGGAACCAGCACCGAGACTGGGACCCAGCACCAGCACCCAACACTAGTATGGGACCAGAAGCAGGACCCGGAACTGGGACCAGCACCCAGCACCTGGTGCCCAATACCAGAACCGGCACCGGGACCCAGAACCCAACACTCAGCACCCAACACCAGGACCGGGACCCAGAACCAGGACCAGGGC
>NW_008236770.1:141729-142383 GCF_000691975.1 Corvus brachyrhynchos | reverse complement strand
GGACTGGGACCCAGAACCAGGACCCGGGACCAGAACCAGGACCCAGAATCGGCACCAGGACCCAGAACCCAACACCCAACACCAATCCCAGAACCAGGACCCGGGACTGGGACCCAGAACCAGGACCCAAGACCAGAACCAGGACCTGGGACTGGAACCAGGACCCAGGACCCAACACCAACCCCAGAACCAACACTGGGACTGGGACCCAGAACCAGGACCCGGGACCAGAACCAGGACCCAGAACTCAACACTCAGCACCCAACACCAATCCCAGAACCAGCACCGGGACTGGGACCCAGAACCAGGACCAGCACCAGCACCCAACACCGGTATTGGGACCAGAACCACGACCCGGGACTGGAACCAGGACCCAGAACCAGCACTGGGGACCCAGCACCCAACACGAACCCCAGAACCAGCACCGGGACTGGGGCCCAGCACCCAGAACCAGTATCAGAACCGGGACCCAGCATCCAACACCAACACCAGAACTGGGACCCGGCACCCAGAACTGGCACCAGCACCGGGACCAGTCCGGATGCTCCCAGTGCCACTGGAATTCCCGCTCCCCTCCAAACCCCAAATCCCAGATCCCGCGAAGTGATGCCACGATCCCAAAGCGCCTCTGCCGGGTGGGAACGGGACACAGGA
>NW_008236770.1:134292-141665 GCF_000691975.1 Corvus brachyrhynchos | reverse complement strand
CGGGGGCGCAGCGGGGGAATGGGACATGGGAATGCGGCAGGAATTTTGGGAATGGGGCCAGCGGTGACCTGGGACTCACCTGGGGAATGGGACACGGGAATGCTGTGGGAATTTTGGGAATGGGGGGCCAGCGGTGACCTGGGACTCACCTGGGGAATGGGATGCGGGAATGTTGTGGGAATTTGGGAATGGGGCCAGCGGTCACCTGGGACACCCCCCGGCCACGCTGGAGCTCATCCCGGGCTCCAAACCCTCATTCCTGCATCCCAGCTGGAGCCATCCGGTTGGATCCCGGCTCCATCCAGGGAAAACCAAATCCCGGGAGCAGGGACGCTATCCCGCGCTGAGTCACCATTCCCGGGAAGCGCAGCCCGGCAGGGAGGCTCCCACTCGGATTCCAGTCCTTCCCGATCCATGCAGGTATTCCAGTGACTCATGGGATCATCGCTCCGTCTCCCAGGGAACAGCCGGGAACAGCCCCCGCTCCGGTCACACTTCACCACCCAAACCAGCGAATTCCCACCGGATAAACTGGGAATGGGGATGGGAGATCCCCGAGGGATCATCCAGAGGGATCCGACCACCCTGGCGCGCTCGGAATCCTGGAATGCTTTGGGTGGGAAGGGGCCTTAAATCCCATCCCATTCCAACCCCAACACCGTCCCCGATGATCCCAGGCTGCTCCAGCCTTTCCCTGGACACTCCCAGGGATCCAGGGGCAGCCAGGGATTCTCTGGGAATTCCAGCCCAGCCGGGAATTCCTTCCCAAGATCCCACCCCAACCCTTCCCCCTGGGCAAGCCATCCCCTGCCCCCGGCCCCTCCAGCCCTTTCCCAAATCCCAGCTCTCCTGGAGCCCCTTTAGGCTCGGGAAGTGGCTCCAAGGATTCCCTGGATCCTTCCCTTCTCCAGCTGAACATTCCCAGCTCTCCCAGCCTGGCTCCAGAGGCGCTCCAGCCTCATCCAGCACCACAAAAACCCCTGGAATTCTCGTGGCGGTCGGAGCCGAGCTCCAGCCTCTGCTCCTTTCCCATTCCAAGGGTGACAGGGATGCTCCGAGGGCTGGGAATGTGCTCTGGAGAGCCCCAGGGATTTGAGGGAATCGGGGTCCTTCCCGGGATGTTCCGCAGGGAAAGCGGGACCATCGCCAAAGCCAAGGAAGCGACGCTGGATCCAGTTGGGAAGGGACACCCGGGAAGGGGCTTGGAGCAGGGATAGAGGAGCTCATCCTAAAGAATCCCAAAATCCCCTTCCAAGCGCTTCCAAAGGCGGCCAAAAACATTCCCAGGATCCCCCAGGAGTTCCTGCCCATCCGGCTCCCATCGTGCTGTGGCACCATTCCACACTCCAGGCAGTTATTCCCTGTTTTCCAGAGTGGGAAAACACCGGAGGGGCTGGGTTTGGGAGCACGGCTGGGCACAGACCCACATCCCTTTTTCCCTGCATCCCATCACTTCCCACATCCCATAGCCCAGCTCCACCTGCATCCCATTTTCCCTGTATCCCTCCTCCCCCTGTATCCCATATTCCCTGTCTCCCATCTCTCCCTGCTTCCCGTTCCCACCTGTATCCCATTTTCCCTGCTTCCCATCCCGCCCCGCTTCCCGTTTTTCCATGCATCCCACCTCCACCTGTATCCCATTTTCCCTGGTTCCCATCCCCACCTGCATCCCATTCCCTCTGCTTCGCATTTCCCTTGGATCCCATTTTCCCTCCTTCCCATCTCCTCTGCTTCCCATTTCCCTGTGCTTTCCATCTCTTCCTGAATCCCACCTTCTCCTGTATCCCATTTTCCCTGCTTCCCTTCTCCCTCTGCTCCCCCTTTTCCCTGTTTCTCTTCTCCACCTGCATCCCATTTCCTTTGCATCCCGTTTTCCCTGATTCCCATTCCCACCTGCATCCCGTTTTCCCTGATTCCCAGCTCTCTCTGTATCCCATTTTCCATTTCCCATCTCCTCTGTATCCCGTTTTCCCTGCATCCCATTTCCTTTGCATCCCATTTTCCCTGATTCCCTTCTCCCCCTGCATCCCTTCTCCTCCTGCTTCCCATTTTTCCATGCATCCCATCTGCTCCCACATCCCATCTCTCTGGTATCCCATTTTCCCTGCTTCCCATCTCTCCCTGCTTCCCATTCCCACCTGTATCCCATTTTCCCTGCATCCCATTCCCACCTGTATCCCATTCCCTCTGCTTCGCATCTCCCTTGGATCCCCATTTTCCCTGCTTCCCATCTCCTCTGCTTCCCATTTTCCCTGCATCCCAGCTCTCTTGGATCCCATTTTTCCCGTACTTCCCACCTTCCCCTGCATCCCATTTTCCTGTGCTTCCCCTCCACCCCTGAATTCCATCTCCCCCAGCTCCCCATTTTTCCATGCTTCCCATCTCTTCCTGCATCCCGTTTTCCCTGATTCCCATTCCCACCTGCATCCCGTTTTCCCTGATTCCCAGCTCTCCCTGTATCCCATTTTCCATTTCCCATCTCTTTTTCATCCCATTTTCCCTGATTCCCATCTCCTCCTGCATCCCATCTCTCTTGTATCCCATTTTCCCTGATTCCCATCTCTCCATGCATCCCATTTTCCATTTCCCATCTCCTCTGCATCCCATTTCCCTGCATCCCATCTCTCTTGTATCCCATTTTCCCGAACTTCCCACCTCCCCGTTTCCCACATCCTCCTGCTCCCCATTTTCCCTGTTTCCCACCTCCACCTGCATCCCATTTTCCCGTGCTTCCCATCTCTCCCTGAATCCCACCTTCTCTTGAATCCCATTTTCCGTTTCCCATCTCCTTTCCATCCCATTTCCTGTGGTTCCCAGCTCCTGCATCCCATTCCCACCTGTATCCCATTTTCCCTGCTTCCCTTCTCCCTCTGCTCCCCCTTTTCCCTGTTTCTCTTCTCCACCTGCATCCCATTTCCTTTGCATCCCGTTTTCCCTGATTCCCATTCCCACCTGCATCCCGTTTTCCCTCCTTCCCATCTCTCTCTGTATCCCATTTTCCATTTCCCATCTCCTCTGTATCCCGTTTTCCCTGCATCCCATTTCCTTTGCATCCCGTTTTCCCTGATTCCCTTCTCCCCCTGCATCCCATCTCCTCCTGCTTCCCATTTTTCCATGCATCCCATCTGCTCCCACATCCCATCTCTCTGGTATCCCAATTTCCCTGTTTCCCATCTCTCCCTGCTTCCCATTCCCACCTGTATCCCATTTTCCCTGCTTCCCATCTCTCCCTGCTTCCCATTCCCACCTGTATCCCATCCCCTCTGCTTCGCATCTCCCTTGGATCCCATTTTCCCTGCTTCCCATCTCCTCTGTTTCCCATTTTCCTGTGCTTTCCATGTCTCTTGTGTCCCGTTTTCCCGAACTTCCCATCTCCCCGTTTCCCGTGTCCTCCTGCTCCCCATTTTCCCTGTTTCCCACCTCCACCTGCATCCCATTTTCCCCGCATCCCATCTCCCTCTCCATCCCATTTTCCCCGCATCCCCTCTCCCCCTCCGTATCCCGAGCAGCCGTGGAGCCGCTTCCCGGGAATCCGGCCGCTTCCCGGGAATCCGCCCCCACCCCTGGAGTGCTGCCGGGAATCCCACGCGAGGCCGGGAATGACTCAGGATCAGGGAGAACATTGGGATGGAGCTCCACGTTCCCGATGTTCCCGAGCCGGGATGGGATCGGGCACATCCATCTGGGAAGGAAGAGCTCTCCAGACGGGAACAGCCATGGGAAGGAGGTCCTGGAATTCCGGGATGCTGGCGGGAATCTTCCCAGGAGACTCAGGGATCCTCAGGGATCCTCAATCCCCCTTTTGTTTTTTGGCTATTGGGAATGTGATTCCCGATCCAGAAAACCTCTGGAGCTCCGGCTGTCTGATCCCGGCCTCCTCATTCCCAGCCCTGCAGCCAACGTCAGGAATTCCATGGGATCCCAGGCATTCCATGGGATTGGGGGGAAGGGCAGGGGGGATCACAGCATCCTCCCCACAGGGAAAATTCAGGGAATTTCCCTCCGTTTTCCAAATGATTCCTTCTAATCCCCATCCCGATGGACATTTTGGCCATTCCGCCCGCTCCAACCGGGAGCGATCCCAGGAAAAGGCATCCCAAAGCATCCCCAGGCTTTGGAAAACCCCAAATCCCGAATTTTTCCGGCCAGAAAAGAAGGAATTCCCACCTGGAGCAACATCTTAATACTCCCCTCCCCCCCATTCCCTCCACCTGTTCCCTGCACAAAAACAATCCCAGAAAAAGTTGGGAATTCATTTTCCCGTGGCTCTGCCGAGGTCCCACATTCCCAAATCATGGATCATCCGTTAATTCCCACAATTATTAACTCAGCACATGGATTTTCCACGGGCATTCCCAAATAAAAACGGGTCCAGCGCTTTCCCCGCCACGAACGACGCGACTGCGAAGGAAAAGGGTTAAAAACCGGGAAAAGCTCCCAAAAATCTGGGAGGCGGGAAATCCTTGGGGGGAAGTTGTAGGGGAAATGTTTGGGAATGTGTCTTGGGATGGTGCGAGGGGATGGGATGGGATGAGACGAGGCCAAATCCATGGAATTCCGAGAGGGGGAAAAAAGCTCCCGCTCGGGAGCAGCATTCCCAAAATCCTTCCAGCGGGGAGCGGAATTCCAGCAGGATTTGGGAATGAAGCGGGCGCTGAGATTCCCGGTTTCCAGGCAAACCTTGGGAATCGCGGAGACACCGCTTGGATTTGGGAATGGGGGAAGGAAAGGGGAAGAGGAGGATTTGGGATCGGGCAATTCCCGAGGTGCCAGGAAGGAGCTGGAGCCGGGAATTGGATGTTGGGAAGCGTCGGCTCCGAGGGGAGGCCGGATTTATCCCGTTCCCTCCGGAATTCCAGGCTTTCGGGCAGGAAATTCCCAGGAAAGCTCCAACTTCCAGCTCCCACCCTTCCCCAGCACCACCCCCCAGGAATTCCAGGCCTGGAATTCATCCCAAGCCCTGCTTAGGGACTCATTTCCCTTCCCAGATTCCCAGGATCCCTCTTAATTAACTCGGGAATTAGCCGATCCCTGCTCATCCCTGATCCGACGATCCCATCGTACCCCAAACTTTTATTTTCCATGATATCCCAAACGGCTTGAAATCCGCCCTTCCCAGCATTCCAGGCCAGAAAAATGCAGGAATTCTGCTTTTCCAGAGGGAATCTGGCTGAATTTGTGGGAAATCCACGGCTGCTATTCCACAGGAAGGGAAAAATCCCGGAATTCCCATTCCCGCATGGAGCAGATCCAGGGGAGAATTCCCGAGCTGCCTCCAGCTGGAGAAGGATTTGGGGCCGGAGGGAGGAGATTTCTCACCTGGAATCCCTCAGGGATTCGGTTTTTAGGGATAAAGCCGGGCCGGGGAATGTCCTGGGGGAAATTCCCAGCGGGAAAGGGAAGGGCCTGGAAGCACCGGTGGGAATTTTTTCCCTCCTTTTCCTTCTCTGCCTCATTCCCGGATTTGGATCAGGCAGGGAAAGGATCCCAAATCCCAAGTGTCCATCATTCCCATTTTCCCATCATTCCCATCATTCCCACGTGTCCAATGTCAATCCCTTCATCCCAAATCCCCTTTTTTACCTGAAATCCCATTCCCACTCTTTCACGGGAACATTTCCCGGCACATTCCCACTTGGAATAATCCCCAGTCAAACAACTCCCTTTATTTATATCAATATTCCCGCTTTTCCAGCCTCAATCCCGAGCTGGAAAACGTTGGATTGCACCTGGATAATCCTGGAGATCCCAAGGCTGGGATCGGGATCCTGCCAGGATTAGAGCAGGGAAAAGTCGGATCCCAGGAAACTTCCATGGAATCCACGGCCCTGGGAATCACTTCCCAGCCTTGGCCTCTGTTTTCCTGGGATGTAACAACTCCACCCCTCCAAATATCCCATTTTCCCCCAGACTTTTGGGATGCTCCGTGGCCTCCGGAACGCCGGGAACCCCGGAATGGCAGCGCTTCCTTCCCTATGGATCCATCCCAGTCCCCATCCCACGCCTCTTCCTGGTGCTTCCCACCCTTCCCGGGATGCGGCAGCCGGGATTTTCCCATCGGATCCCGGAATTTTGCCGGAAGGAATTTTTGGGGCCGTTTTCGGCCCCGAACTCCAGAGTTTTCCGAGGTTTCCCGGGGGCTGCCGGGAGCCTCGGCCTCTTCCTGTTCCCTTTTTTCTGCCGCTTCCCCAAACGGCCTCTCCATGATCCCAACATTCCTGTCCTTCCCAGGATCCATCTCTGTCCTTCCCGGGATCCATCCCAGAGGAAAACGCAGCCAAACCAGCAGGATTTTCCATGGGAAAAGCTCCTTTTATCCTTGTGGTATTTTCCTGCCCGTTATCCCCAGGTTTTACCCCTTCCTTGGTGGAGGAACCATGGATATCCCACCTGGAAAATTCCCGGATTTCCAGCTCCATCCACCAGGGGAAAAGCCCAAGGACTCTGACGCTGCTTTCCGTGCCCTTGGGAAAGCTCCAGGCTGGATATGGGTATCCTGGAGGCCGGGATTCGGATCCTATTCCCGGGATTTCTCACCTCCGAGATTCCCAAATCCTTCCTGATCCCTGGTCAGACATTCCCTGGATGTTCCCGTCACCTCTTTGGGACATTCCCAGCCCCTTCCAACACCCCCAGGAGCTTCCCAATCCCTGTCCGAGGGTCAGACATTCCCTGGATATCTCCATCCCAGCGATCCGGCAGTGGGATCATCCCTGCGGATCCCGAGGGAATCACGGATTCCCTGGATGCACCAAACCCCCACAGATCCACAACATTCCCAATTCCCGCTTCCCTGCTCTGGGAAGCGCGGCCGGAACCGCCCCAGCATCGGGAAAACCTCGATTCCAGCAGATCCCAGGAAATTCCCGATCTCGGGCTCGCACATTCCCAAATTCCCGAGCCCCCCCAACTCCGTCTCCACGATCCACCCCGGAGCTCATCCCTGTTTTCCCACCTGCCCGGAATGTTGGGAAGGGAATCGCGACCGCCGCTCTCAACTCCTGCTCCCATTCCCTCGCCTCTTCCCGGCGTTTCCCGAGGCTGGGAAGCGGCTCTCACCTTCCCGCAGGATCCCGGCGATTCCCGGTGGGATCCGATCCCGGCTCCCGGTGGGATTGGGATCCCGCGGGTGCTGGAGTCACTTCCAGAAAGCGCTTCCCGGGAGGAAAAAGTGGGAAGCAGGAAAACTCCGGGATCCCCTCCCCTGCTCAGGGGGATCCCACCCGTGTCCCGCGGAGCTTTGGGATCAGCCGGGAATTCGGGCGCGGACCCCAGGGAGTCCTTCCCGCTCCTCTCCCGGCGCACGGGGATCCCCCCCGGATCCCGGGAAAAGCGGGAGCGGCTCCCCCGGCGCGGCACGGGCCGGGGGAGGA
>NW_008236770.1:132690-134262 GCF_000691975.1 Corvus brachyrhynchos | reverse complement strand
CGCCACTCCCCCGGGAAGCGGCGGCACCTTCCCGCTCCTGGGATGCCCGGGATCCTGGGAATTCTGTCCCGAGGAGCCTCCCCGCAGGACGAGCCCGGATCCCGATCCCGGAGTGGTTTAGGGAACGCTGGGAATGGCAGGAGGAAAAGCGGGAAGAGGAGGGGAGCCATGGGGTGCCCCTCATCCCACAGTTTGGGGGTGGCATCCCGGGATGCGCTGGGAATTCCAAGTGGGAATGGGGAATCGGCGCGAGGTGAGGCGGGTGGGCGCTTCCCTAAATTCCAGGTGGGAATTCCTGTGGAGCTGCAGCCCCTGCCGGGATTCTCCCACATCCCGTTCCTGGCCCAGAGGATCCTTCCCTGCGTGGGATCCACCCGGGAATGGCGTCCAGGGACAGCCGGCTTCCCATTCCCATTCCCATTCCCTTTCCCATTCCCATTCCTTCCTCTTCCCTCAGCTCCTTCTCCTTCCCTGCTGCTCCCAAATTTTCCCCGCTCCAGGTGGGACAACCTGGACACGACCCCTGAAAGATGGGAAGGAATCCCAAGGGATGTGGGGCATCCCAAGGAATCCGGCGCTGCCCCGTTCCCCAAAACCCACGGCGAATTCCGTTCTCCCATTCTTTGGAATTCCACACCCTGGATAATCCATCTCGATTTCACTTTTAGGGATGACAAATCCCTTTCCCAAGCGGATGAGGCGCAGGAATCCCGGGATCCCGGGCAAATCCCTCTCTCCGGAGCCGGGAGAGTCCGGGATGGGCGCAGATCCCTCCGTGGATCCCTGGATCCCCATTCCCATCCCTGGCAATTCCCGAGCTCCGGCAGCCGCTCTCCCACGCACGGAGCTGCGCAATTCCCACGCTCCGGCTCCAGCTGGAATCCTGGATCCGCAGGGCCGGGAATCTCCCCGGGAATTCATGGACGGGGGAGAGGATCCCAGCGGATCCAGGATCCCTCCGGGAATCTCCACGGAGTTGGGATGGGAGCAGCCCGCGCTCATCCCGGTCCTCCGCATCCTTTTCCCATCCCCTCATCCCGATCCCAACCTCGCCCACACAAGTTTGGGAGAAGCCTTTGGGAAAACGCCGCTTCCCGAAATCCAACCCCGAAAGCCCTTTCCCGATCCCAATCCCTGCTCCAACCGCGATGCCAGCGCCCCATTCCCGCTATCCCGGCGCATTCCCGGGGACTCACAGGAGAACTGGCTGAGGAGGCGGCTGAGCCATCCCATGCTCCCTTTTCCAAAGGCGATCCCGTCGCTCCGGGAACGGCTCCCGGGAAACCGCTGCTCCCTCCCCCCCGCTTCCCAAAGCTCCCCTTTTCCATTGGCACGGAGAGCTGGGAATCAAAATCCGCCGGGATTTATTAATAGCGCCTCTCCCATCGCCAGGGAGCGCCGCTTGGAATTGCGGCTCCCGGTATCCCAGGGGGAAAAAAAATGGGGAAAAAAAGAGATAAAGGATGAACTCACTTTTTCCCAAGGAAAAGGTCGAGGGGGGTCGGAGGAGGGAATGAGCTCCGGAGGATCCGGCAGGGATTTGGGAGCGGGAGAAGTTGGGGGCGCGTCCCG
>NW_008236770.1:130921-132627 GCF_000691975.1 Corvus brachyrhynchos | reverse complement strand
CTCGAAAGCTCCGGCGAATTCCAGCAAGGCCGTAATTCCATGATTTACTTGGAGAATCCGCTTGGGGTTGAGTTTTAGGGATGGAAAAATCCTTTTCCCAACCCAAATCCTAGAAAACAGCGGGAATGAGGGGGGATGGAGGGGATTCAGGGCATGGGATCATCCCAGGGGGCTGCTCCCATTCTTCCTCATCCCTCGGGAGCAGCGAGATCGGGGTTGGGAAAGGGATTGGGAGGGTCAGGCCAAACATCCCGGATTTTTCCCATCTCAGGATTCCTGGAGGGAATCATTTGGATCGCTGGGTCCTGGAGCAACCCCACTTCCAAAGGGGCCGGCCAGGGAATGGGAGAGGGGTTGGGATATCCCAAAATCCAGCAGGGTCTTCCATAAATTCTCCACCGGCATATTCCCGCTCCTTGACCCCAACCCAGCCCTATCCAGGGGCGATCCCTGCGGAATTCCCTGGAAAAGTAGCATCCCTCAGATTTCCAGGAAGGGAAAAGAGCAGGATTTGGGGAACCAAAGGTCGGGAAGGCCTGGAATTTTTTCCATGTGGGGCCATCCCGGGAGCCCTGGCAGGGCCCCCCCCCACCTCCCCCCCTTTTCCCATTCCCAGCCTCCTCCGATTTCCATGGAAACTGCGGATACAAATTCCATGGCAACCCCATGGCAACGGCACCGGCGATGCCGCCGTTCCCACATCCCGGAGGCGGGAGAGGCCCGGGAATGCTGCGCCTGGAGAGCTCTTTTCCCTGCGCCTCATGGAATCCATGGAATTCCCAGGAATCCTGGAGCTCGGTGTGGAGGAGAAAGGATCGTCCTGGAGCCTGAGGAGGCTGGAAAAGCTCATCCCAGGGATGGGCAGCGGGATCCCCGTCCTGGGACCTTCCAAGGTCCAGCCACAGCTTCTCTGGGAATTCCAGCGCAGCCGGGAATCCCTTCCCAAGATCCCAGCCCGAGCTCCCCTTTCCCAGGGAAATCCCTCCATTCCCAGCTCTCCCAGCCTGCCATTGGATCCAGCCCCATCCCGACTCCTCTGCGGGAAGGAATTCCGGCCTCCAGGCCCTTCCCTGGGAATCTCGGCACTCCAGGAAGGCTCTCCCTTCCCTTTCCCATCCCCGACTTCCAAAAAACCCCCTGGCCATGGATTCGGAGCCTCCTGCATCCCACAATCCCGTTGCTGGGATCCACGCAGCTTCAATCCCATCCCATTCCATGGGCAGGGACACTTCCCACGATCCCAGGCTGCTCCAGCCTTTCCTTGGACACTTCCAGGGATCCAGGGGCAGCCACAGCTTCGCTGGGAATTCCATCCCAGTGTTTTCCCTCACTCCAACCCCATCTCCAGCTCCCAATAGCTGGATCCCAGCGCGAAGAAGCAGGAGGAGCTCTCCCGGCCCCGTTTTTCCCGGTGCTTCCCACGGAATCGCGCTGGGATCGGGAAAAGGGGGGGGAGGGGCCATGATGCTCCCGGCGTTGCCAAGCAACGGGAAGAGGGACTGCGCATGCGCAGCAGCGCCCCCGACGATGAGTGGGCGTTGCCAGGCAACGGGAGGACGCCGCTATCTCAGCGCATGCGCAGTGGGCGACGCGCGTCGGCCGTTGCCGGGGCAACGGGAGGTGCGCATGCGCAGTAAGGGGCGCGCACCTGCGCTCAGGTGTCCCCATGGAGAACGGGGCGGGCCCGGGCCCGAACCCGGAGCCTG
>NW_008236770.1:127795-130816 GCF_000691975.1 Corvus brachyrhynchos | reverse complement strand
GGGCCCCCATTCCCGGCAGGATCCTCCCGCTTTTCCAGAGGAATCCCCCCGCTCACACGCGCGGAAGTGGCGCTGGGGGGTCCCCACCCCAAATAGGGACAGGGCCGGAGCTCAAAACGCGACCCCAACCCCGACCCCAAACCCGACCCCAGGGCTCAGGATCTGAGCCGGGGCTCAGAAGCCTCCCCGGGGCTTGGGATCCGTCCCAAATCCGTCCCCAGGGCTCAGAGCAATCCCAAATCCAACCCCAGGGCCCAGAACTTGGCTCCATATCTATCCCCAGGGCTCAGGGTCCATCCCAAACCCAATCCCAGGGCTCCAAACCCAATCCCAAACCCAATCCATGGGCTCAGGATCTGATCCCAAACCCAATCCCAGGCTCAGGATCCTTCCCAAACCCAATCCTAGGCTCAGGATCCATCCCAAACCCAATCCCAGGCTCAGGATCCTTCCCAAACCCAATCCTAGGCTCAGGATCCATCCCAAACCCAATCCCAGTGCTCAGGATCCATCCCAAACCCAATCCCCAGGCTCAGGATCCATCCCAAACCCAATCCCAGTGCTCAGGATCCATCCCAAACCCAATCCCAAGGCTCCAAACCCAATCCCAAACCCAATCCCAGCACTCAGGATCCAACCCAAACCAAATCCCAGTGCTCAGGATCCATCCCAAACCCAATCCCAAACCCAATCCCAAACCCAAACCCAATCCCAGTGCTCAGGATCCATCCCAAACCAAATCCCAGCGCTCCAAACCCATCCCAAACCCAATCCCAGGGCTCCAAGCCCAATCCCAAACCCAATCCCAGTTCTCAGGACCATTCCCAGTTCCCGGAACATTCCGGCAGTGGGAGCTGGAAGGGGACAGGGAGCCAGGACTGTCCCCAAAGCGGCCCTGGGCCAAGGCCCACCCTGGATCCCAAACATTCCCAATTCCCTGCTGGCCGCAGGAGCTCAGGGATCACCCCGGGCAGAGATTCCCAATTCCAGGGATCTCCACTCTCAATCCCAGCAGATCCCGAAGTTAAGGACGTTCCTGTCCTGCCTCCGGCACCGGGACAATCTCATTCCCAAGGCACTTCCCCGTTGGACAAATCCAGCCCCATCCCATCCCGGATCCAACCTGGGATTCACCTGCCTCGGGACACCTTTTCCCAAAGGATTTTCCATGGGATTGGACTGGATCCCAGGGATTCCCAGTCCCTCCAGGCGGGAGGGGATCCCACTGGGAAGCAGCAGGAGCCTGTCCCGTGCTGGGGTTGGCTTGGGATCCCACTTTTCTCTGTTTTTTTGGAAAACTGGGATGGGAACCACCATTTCCCGCCAGCCTGATGCACAGCCAGGTGGATCCTATTCCCAATCCATGGAATCTCATTTGTCACGTTCCCATCCCGCCAGGTTCCTTCTTCCCTTCCCATTCCCAAATCCTTTCCCGATCCCAAGAAACCACCTGGGATTGATCCCACTGGAATATGCCGGGCGGGAAGGATCCCACCAGGATCATCCCAGTCCAGCTCCTGCCCCTCCCATCCCAAAATTCCCACCCTGTGTCCCTTCCCTCTTCCTGAGGGGCTGATCCCGCATTCCTGGCAGCATTCCCAGCTCCAGAGGGGGAATCCTGGATCCCATTTTCCCTCGGGAATGCTGTTCCCTGTTTTCTGCTTCCCATGGGAACCTCCTGAGGGGGGAGAGAGATCCCGGTGGGCCATGCTAGGATCAGATCCAGGCCGTTCCCAAGCTTTGGGAAGAGTTTGGGGTGGAAAATATTCCAGGTTTTCCCTGTTTTCCACCCAGGGAAGCCCTTGGAGAGGAGGTGGAGCAGGAAGAGGAGGAGGAGGAGGAGGAGGAGGAAGAGGAGAGAAAGAGCCTGAAGCTGATCGAGGACACCGGGAAGGTGAGGAAGGGTTGGGAATCTCTTGGATCCATCCTTGTTCCCTGTTTTCCTCCTTGGTGTCCCCTTGATGGGGCAAAAATATGGGAGAGAAACTCCCCAGGACAGGATTTGGGATCTGATGGGAATCTGCTCTTGGATCCCTCCTTATCCCTTGTTTTCCTCCTTTATGGACCAAAAACTGGGAGAGAAACTCCCCAAGACTGGGATTTGGGGCTGGATCCTTGGGATCCAGTGGGAATCTCCTCTTGGATCCCTCCTTATTCCCTGTGTTCCTCCTTTGTGGACCGAAAACTGGGAGAGAAACTCCCAAGACCGGGATTTGGGCTGGATCCTTGGGATCCAGTGGGAATCTCCTCTTGGATCCCTCCTTATCCCTTGTTTTGATCCTTGGTGTCCCCTTGATGGGGCAAAAAGCCAGGAGAGGAACTCCTCAGGACCGGAATTTGGGATCTGATGGGAATCTCCTCTTGGATCCCTCCTTCTCCCTCCTTTTCCTCCTTGGTGTCCCATTCATGGACCAAAAACTGGGAGAGAAACTCCCAAGATTGGGATTGGGGCTGGATCCTTGGGATCCAGTGGGAATCTCCTCTTGGATCCCTCCTTATTCCCTGTGTTCCTCCTTTGTGGACCGAAAACTGGGAGAGAAACTCCCAAGACCGGGATTTGGGCTGGATCCTTGGGATCCAGTGGGAATTTCCTCTTGGATCCACCCTTGTCCCTTGTTTTGATCCTTGGTGTCCCCTTGATGGGGCAAAAAACCAGGAGAGGAACTCCTCAGGACCGGAATTTGGGATCTGATGGGAATCTCCTCTTGGATCCCTCCTTCTCCCTCCTTTTCCTCCTTGGTGTCCCATTCATGGACCAAAAACTGGGAGAGAAACTCCCAAGATTGGGATTTGGGGCTGGATCCTTGGGATTTGATTCCCATACAACACATGGCTGGGAAGGACCTGGGATTGGTGCATTCCAAGCCCAAATTCCAAGGGTGTCCCTTCCCTGGCAGGTCCTGGCCAAGCTGCTTTTCCATGGGACGCAGCTGGTGACAGATGTCCGGGTGGGAGCCGACCTGCGGGAATCGCGGAGGCGGGAAAAGGAGGGCGAGGACAAGCTCCGGAGGTGAGGGGAAA
>NW_008236770.1:126118-127708 GCF_000691975.1 Corvus brachyrhynchos | reverse complement strand
AGGCCAATAAAGAGCTCCCAAATCCCACCTGGCCCAGGTGGTTTTAGGGAGTTTTCCAGAGCTTTCCAGGAGAGCTGGGATTTGGGATAAGGTTTGGAGGGGCAGGAGGCAGGGAATGGCTTCCCAGTAGGAAAAGGGAGCTTGGGGTGGGATCTTGGGAAGGAATTCCCGGCTGGGCTGGAATTCCCAGGGAATGGCCGGATCCCTGGCAGTGTCCCAGGAAAGGCTGGAGCAGCCTGGGATCATCGGGGGAGGTGCCGGCCTTGGAATGGGATGGGATTGAAGCTGCGTGGATCCCAGCCAAAGCATTCTGGGATTGTGGGATGCAGGAGGCTCCGAATCCATGGCCAGGGGTTTTTCTGGTAGGCGGGGGAGGGCAAGCCTTCCTGGAGTGCCGAGATTCCCAGGGAAGGGCCTGGAGGCCGGAATTCCTTCCCGCAGAGGAGTCGGGCTGGGGCTGGATCCAATGGCAGGCTGGGAGAGGCGGGAATGGAGGGATTTCCCTGGGAAAGGGGAGCTCGGGCTGGGATCTTGGGAAGGAATTCCCGGCTGGTCTGGAATTCCCAGAGAATCCCTGGCTGCCCCTGGATCCCTGGGAGTATCCAAGGAAAAGTTGGAGCAGCCTGGGATACAGGAAAGTGTTGGGATTGGAATGGGATGGAAGGTCCATGAATCCCACCCAAAGCATTCTGAAATTCCTCCTTGGAATTCCCCAGCACATTCCTGGAAACACCCTGCCCATCCTGCTGTGACAGTAGAATTTTTCCTGCTGGGATTTTCCAAAGCCTTTCCAGCCTCTGGCATTCCCTGATTCTCTCCGGGAGCTTTCCTGGCTGGTTCAATCCTGCTTTTCCATCAGCCCCATTGCCAGGATTTGGGATATCAGCCAGGAAACACCAAATCCATGCTCCCGCTGCCTCTGGACCCATAGGAACCATTGCTCCATGGGAATTCCCAGTGGGAATCTCATTAAGGAACCAGCTGCTGGGAATTCCAGGAACTGGGAATTTGGGGGTGGCTCCACCAGGGACTTCCCAGGAAGCTGCTGCTGCTCCAGGGATTGGGCACATGGGGACATGGAAGTGCTGGGAATTGTTGGATTCCAGGGCCTTCTCCAAGCTTAATTCCATCTGGGGATTCCATGATGGGATGGGAATGGGAAGGGATTTAGGGAAGGGATTTAGAGAAGGGATTTAGGGAAGGGCCTCCAGGTCTGGAGCAATTCCAGCCCTATCCCAGCTCCCTGATTCCCTGGCTTCCCGCAGGTTGGAAAAGCTGGAGGCGGAAGCCAAGCGCGGCACGGAAAAATTGGAGGAGATCAACTCCAAGTGGGCCTTGGCCAAGGATATGAAGATCCCGCAGGAATTGTGGGAGCTGCTGGAGCAGCAGCAGGATCAGTGCGAGCTGCTCCTGCTGGAAAAGAACCGGCTCATCCAAGAGCTCCGGCAGGTATTCGGGAATACTCGGAGAATATTCGGGAATCCAGGCTGGGAGAGGCGGGAATGTCCAGCTGGAGAAGGGAAGGATCCAGGGAATCCTTGGAGCCCCTTCCCGAGCCTAAAGGGGCTCCAGGAGAGCTGGGATTTGGGA
>NW_008236770.1:120100-125504 GCF_000691975.1 Corvus brachyrhynchos | reverse complement strand
TGGGAGTGTGGGAGAGGCGGGAATGGAGGGATTTCCCTGGGAAAGGGGAGCTCGGGCTGGGATCTTGGGAAGGAATTCCCGGCTGTGCTGGAATTCCCAGGGAATCCCATGATCCCTGGCAGTGCCCAAGGAAAGGCTGGAGCAACCTGGGATAGTAGAAAATGTTGGGAATGGGATGGGATGATCCTTAAGGTCCCTTCCCATCCCAAAGCATTCCATGATAATTCCGTGTCCTGCCCTTTCCGTGAGGATTCCCGCTCAATTCCCGCCGATTCCAGCCTCCCCTTCCCACGTTTTTCCAGGAGCTGAAAGCCAAGGATGAACAGTACGAGCAGGCCCTGAAGGAGCAGTCGGGCGAGATCCATGTGCTCCTGGAAAGGATGGAAGAACAGACCCGGAATATGCTCAAAACCTACCGGCACCACCTCCGGCAGATCGAGGTACCCAATTCCCGGGAAAACCGGGAAATGCAGGAAAACCGCTTTGCTTCTCCGTATCTTTTGGAAAAAAACCTCGGATTTGAGGCACTGGGGTGAAATCCGGGTGGACGAGCCCGGAATCCAGAGCTCCGAGGGGCTGGGAATGACTTTGGGAGTGATCTGGAAGCGTCGCCGCCCGGCTGTTCCCATTCCCTGTGATCCCAGTATGGCATTTCCATCTTTTCCGCAGAAAACTTTTGAGGAGGAGAGGCGGGAAATGCTGGATAACAACCGGAAAAGGTGGAATGAGGCCATCCAGGCCCACAACGAGCAAGAGGTGAATCCCGTGGGAGCTTTGGGATCATGGGAATCACTGAGAGCGGAAAAGCCCTCTGGGATCTCCAAGTCCAACCATTCCCAGCACCAAAGGCCAAGGGCCAAATCCCCACGGATTTCAATCCATCCGGGAATGGCGACTCCAGGCCTGGCCTGGGCAGCTCTGCCAGGGCTGGAAAACCCTTTCCAGGTGGGAATTATTCCCAATATCCAATTAAAATTCCCCTGGCACAGCTTGAGGCCGTTCCCGCTCATCCTGTGGGAGCAGAGCCTGGTCCCAGCTGGCTCCAACCTTTCCGGGAATTCCAGAGAGGGAAGAATCCCTCTGGATCCTCCTTTTCTCCAGGCTGAGCCCCTTTCTGAGCTCCCTCAGCCACTCCTGGTGCTCCAACCCCATTCCAATCCATTCCCTTCCCTGGACACGCTCCAGCCCCTCAGTGTCCAGCTTGGAATGCCGGGATCAGCTCTGCCCTGGGAGAAACCGTGAAGGAGCTGGATTTTCTGGGATTGTGGTGGGAACAGGCTGGGCTCAGGATGGATGAGGTTGGATGGGGTTGGATGGGGTTGGATGGGGTTGGATGGGTTTGGATGGGTTTGGATGGGGTTGGATGAGGTTGGATGGGGTTGGATGAGGTTGGATGAGGTTGGATGGGGTTGGATGGGGGGGGATGCTGGCACTGCTCGAGGGGCTAGTTGGGGACCCCACTCCTCGTGTCCCACCCCAAACAAGACCCCAGCAAGTGGGGGGCACTCAGAGCCATCCCAGGGCTGCTCAGCTCCCCAGCCAGGAGCACCCACACTTGGAGGCCTCGCTCCGGTGGCACCTGAGAGCCACCTTGTGCCACCTCCTCGGGGCTTCGTCTTCCTCGGCCGCTCCATCCTCATCCCAGCGACCTTAAGGAGCCATCCCAGAGCCCACCCAGCATCTCCCCTCTCCAGAGGAGGCTCAGGCATCCAGCATTCCCTCTTTCCCAGCATCTGCCTGCGTCCTCCTCCACTTCCTCCCTCTTCCCTTTCTCTCTCTCTTCCTTCTTCTTTTTTTTTTCTAGACAAGAAATGAGTTGTCTTCCCGCAGATGTGACTAAAAGCACTCTGGAAATGTCAGCCACTGCTGGAAAGGGACCCAGATAACATTTAGCTTTAGGTAAGAGAGTAGATTTTCTCTGCACTAATTCATATTTATAAGCTCTCGTGTTCCCGGGGAGAGCGCGGCGCTGATGGCACTCGCTGATTGCCAGCGCGCGGAGCAGGGAATTGTTTTCATATCCGAGATTAAAGAGTGGTTTCTGCTCCCAGTGGCACCTGTGTATTTACACTGGTCATTCTCAATTCATTCTTATAAGATTAAGAGTGGAAATGGGAAATGGTTATACAGTGCCGAGCCCGGAGGGGTCGGGGGACGGGGCGGGGATGGGGCAGAGCCCGGATCCTGCACCGGGAACAGCCTGGTCCGAGGAGGGGTCGGGGGCTCTGATCCCTTTGGGTGGGAAAGCTTCGTCCAGAGGGAAACTCCTCATCCAGATCCTATGGGATGGTCACTCTGCATGACCCCTGCGGGGATGGATGGGGAGGGATGAGGGTGGATGGACGGGGATGGACAGGGATGGATGGGGATGGATGGGGATGGATGGGGATGGATGGGGTTGGATGGGGTTGGATGGGGTTCTCCTTGTTCCTGCAGCTGGAATTCCTGCGGGAGCAGATGGGGAAGGCGGCACAGTTCGAGCAGCAGCTGAATGAGCTGCAGGATGAGAGCGTGGAGAGCTACGACAGCATGAAATTCCAGCTGGAAATGGATGTGCAGGTACCGGGAAAGGCCCCAGATCATGGAATCACCGCCAGAAATCATGGAATGGTTCGATGGGAAGGGACCCTAAATCCCATCCCATTCCAACCCTCACACTTTCCCTGATCCAACTTTTCCTTGGACAGTCCCAGGGATCCAGGGATTCCCTGGGAATTCCAGCCCAGCCCCTCGCCACCCTCCCAGCTGGGAATTCCTTCCCAAGATCCCACCCCAAGCTCCCCTTTCCCACTGGGAAGCCATTCCCTGCCTCCTGCCCCTCCAGCCCTTTCCCAAATCCCAGCTCTCCTGGAGCCCCTTTAGGCTCGGGAAGCGGCTCCGAAGATTCCCTGGATCCTTCCCTTCTCCAGGCGAACATTCCCAGCTCTCCCAGCCTGGCTCCAGCCTCGGAGCAGCTCCGTGGCCTTCTCTGGACTGGCTCCAACAGCTCCACACCCTCAATTCCCGATAACCTGGAAGTGTGGGATGCTTCCAAGTGCCTCGGAGCTGTTTTGGGATGGAGACAACTCCATGCTGGAGCTCAGCATTCCCAGGGAATGTGGGGCCGTTGGAAAGATGGAAAATGTTGGAGAAACAACCTTGAGCTGTGGCTGGGAGAGGCTCCAGAGATAATTTTCCCTCTCCGTATTCCATGGCCTTATCCTGCTTTTGGAGCAGCCTTGGGAACAGGGAAAATAGTGGAGAAATCCCTCAGGTTGTTCCAGGGAAAATTTTCCACGGGATATTAGGAATATTTCCTTTCCCAAATAGGTGTAAAATATCCCGACATGAATCCCAACAAACGGGGAATTCCATAAGGAGGAGGAGCAGGAATTCTCTGTGACCACGCACGTGGGAGGGAAAAAAAACTTGGAAGGGAAAAATTGAAGCTGGAGCTGGGATTTAGGGTGGGAATTCCAAGCTGGGAGGGCCTGGAAGTGGGAAGGACTTCCCTGTTCAGGTTGTTTAGGATTTGCCTTTGGATTGCTGCTTTAGGTGGGATTTTGGGAATTAACTCTTGGATTGTGGCTTTTCTCCTTCCTCTGGAAAGGGGAGAACTGTTGGCCCTGCTGGGATTTAATTCCAGATTTTTTCCCTGGGGGATCCAAACCCTTCTGGGAGCTTCCCTGGGTTTTCCCTAAACTCCAGGCTTGTCTTTGTGATTGTTTTCCCATGGAATTCCAGTACCTGGAGAAGAAACTCCAGCAGATGAAGGGAATTTACCACCTGAACCAGGTGAAGCTGGAATACAACCTGGAAGTGCTCCGGCAGCTGGATGTGGAAAACTCCACGCTCCGATCCCTGCAGAAGAGGAAAATCAACCGGTAAAACCCATCCCGGGAATCTCCTCCCATTCCAAAGCTTTTCCCACATCCAGGCATTCCCGAATCCAGGCTCTTTGTCCCTTCCCAGATTCCAGTCGACCCTCAGCCTCCTGAGGGTCAAAATGGCCAAGCAGGAAAAGAAATTCCAAGAGGAAAAGCAGAGCCTGGAATCCGAACTGGAGCGGGTGACGGGGCAATTCCAGGAGACGCAGAGCCGGATGAGGTGGGAAGTGCTTGGAATTCTGCCCTGCGGAGCCTCCAGAACAGCGGAGGGGGATCTGATCCCTTTGGGATCCTTTTCCACAGGCACCTGGCGCGCAGCAGGGCCGAGAAATTCCGGCAGGTTTGGATCGTGAACGAGGAAGAGGCCAAAGGGCTGATCCGGGAAGCGCTGGATGCCGATCGGATCATCCACGTCCAGCAGCTGGGAATGCCGTGGGAAGAGCCTCACTTCTGGTTCATGGATAACGTGGGACCCCTGGGAGGCCGCCAGGAAAAGAAGGATGCGATGCAGGTGGCTGCGCAACTGCTGGAAGGTGGGATCCATAAATTCCTTGGAATCTTCCTCCAGGAAAGGCCTCTGTGTCCCTCCCATCCTTGGGATTTCCAGGTGGGATCTTCCAGGAGTCGCTGGCCCTGAGCTGGCTCACTCCAAGGAATATTCCCACTGTGTTTTTCCCAGTTTTCCCAGTTCCAAGAACCAGCTCTCGATCCCAGGAGCTTTGTTTTCCAGGGATGTCCCCAGGGAGCAAATTCCAAAGGTTTTTGATCCCACTTTTCTTTGTGGTTTTCAGGGATCCGCTCTGGAAAACGGGAGGAGGAAGGGAGGAGGAGGAAGAAGAAAGGAGTGGGAAGTGGAGAAGGAGGGAAGGAAAACCAGGAAAAGGTCGAGGAAAGAGCCACATCCTGGCCAAACATCCCCAGGAAAACCCTCCGGAAAATCCTGGAGCTCCTGAGCGAGGAGTCGGTGAGCGGTGCTGGAGCTCGGGATCCTGGAGCTGCCCCGATCCAGATTTTTCTGGATCCCTTTGGGATCCCAGGGATGCTCACGGTGGCTCTGCTCCCCCTTCCCGGCTTTTTTCCCAAGGGATTCCTGGTGGAAAACAAACTCCTGAAGCCCCTGCGGGAGGTGGTGGGAGGCGGGAACACCGTCCGGAAAATCCGATCCATCTTCGAGGTGAGTTGGGATTGGATCTCCATGGATTGGGCTTCCCACCTGGAATGCGCAGCACCAGGATGTGCAGCTGGGAATGTCCAGCTGGAGACAAGGATCCAGGGAATCCAATCTGGGATAAAGGCTGGAGGGGCAGGAGGCAGGGAATGGCTTCCGGAAAGGGGAGCTTGGGGTGGGATCTTGGGAAGGAATTCCCGGCTGGGCTGGAATTCCCAGGGAATGCCCGGATCCCTGGCAGTGGCCAAGGAAAGGCTGGAGCAGCCTGGGATCATCGGGGGAGGTGCCGGCCTTGGAATGGGATGGGATTGAAGCTGCGTGGATCCCAGCCAAAGCATTCCGGGATTGTCGGATGCAGGAGGCTCCGAAT
>NW_008236770.1:116612-119929 GCF_000691975.1 Corvus brachyrhynchos | reverse complement strand
TCGATGCAGTGGCAGGCTGGGAGAGGCGGGAGTGGAGGGATTTCCCTGGGAAAGGGGAGCTCGGGCTGGGATCTTGGGAAGGAATTCTCAGCTGGGCTGGAATTCCCAGGGAATCCCCGGCTGCCCCTGGATCCCTGGGAGTGGCCAAGGTTTGGGATTATGGAAGGTGTCCCTGCCCATGGAATGGGATGGGATTTAAGGTCCTTTCCCACCCAAAGCATTCCATGATTCCCAGATTCCCAGATTCCCAGCTCCAGCCCACCCCAATGATTTAAACTCCTCCAGGACTCCTCCAGCCCGTTCCCAGACTTTCCCATCCATGGATATTCCCGGCTATCCCACATCAACTGCTTCCCACCAGCAATTCCCTCTGCTCCCGGAAAATTCCCTTCCCTTCCCTCCCCATCCCAAGGACCACTGACAGAATTCCTGCTTTTCCAGACCCTCCGGATCGAAGACGAGGATGAGCTGCGCCAGCTCCTGGATTTTTTCCTGGCCTACGAATTTGGGGAAGAGATCGACAGCGAGGTGGGATCATCGGGGAGAGCCCAGCAGATCCAAGGATCCCAGGGAAGGGATCCCAAGAATTCCAGGAAAGAGGATTGGTGTGTTCATCCCAAAACTCTTCCCAGTGGCCTGTGCCAGGGATGAGGGTTTATCGGGATTTTGCCTGGGATCCCGAAATTTCCCGAGGGCAAAGGCTCCCAGCGGAAGGTGATCCTTAGGGAGGTGATGGAAAATTCCGTAGCCGCCTTTTCTCCCTCCAGGACATCCCAGGAGGAGAAGATCCCGCGGATCCGGCTGGGGACCGAGGGATCGGCGGATCCCGTTTCCGGAGGGATGAGCTCCAGTCCACCGGGAGCTCCGTTTCCGACGCGTCCATCGAAGTGGACGATGTCCTGAAGATCCTGAAGGAATTCCTGCGGGATTTTGACAAGCTCAGGTGGGAATAGGGACGGAGCGGGGCTGGTGGCACCAGGATGGAGCCAAACTGGGATGCAGGGAATGTTCTGGGACTTGCTGGATTTTCCTGGCTGGAGAAAGAACTTCCCAACCTTCCCTGCTCCACCACAAAACGATCAGGAGATTCCCAAGGCTGGGAATAACCACGCAGGAGATGATCCAGGACCTGGGAAGGGAGGAAAACCCGGGGTTTGTTCTCCATCCCAAGGTTTTGTTCTCCATCCCAAGGATTTTTCCTCCATCCCAAGGATTTGTTCTCTATTCCCAAGGATTTGTTCTCCATTCCAAAGATTTGTTCTCCATCCCAAAGGTTTAATCTTTATCCTAAAGATTTGTTCTCCATCCCAAGGATTTGTTCTCTATTCCCAAGGATTTGTTCTCTATTCCCCAGGATTTGTTCTCCATCCCAAGGGTTTAATCTTTATCCCAAAGATTTGTTCTCCATCCCAGGGATTTGTTTTCCATCCCACGGTTTTTTCCTCCATCCCAAAGATTTGTTCTCCATCCCAAGGATTTTTTCTCCATCCCAAGGATTTGTTCTCCATCCCAAGGGTTTGTTCTCATTCTCAAGGGTTTCTTCTCCATCCCAAGGACTTTTCCTCCATCCCAAAGATTTCTTCTCCATCCCAAGGATTTCTTCTCCATCCCAAAGATTTCTTCTCCATCCCTGGGAATTTTTCTCCATCCCTGGGAATTTTTCTCCCTCCCAAGGTTTTTCCCTCCATCCCAAAGCTTTGTTTTCCATCCCCAGGGATGATGGACCCCCCAAGGAGATTCTGGACATCCGGGATAACTCCAAGGACGGGGAATACTGGGAAGCCCTGACCCACATCATTCCCGAGCGGACACTCAAACTTTGGGATGCGCTCGGAGCCGCGCTCTTGGAATATCAGTGAGTGCCTGGGAGGGGGGGACAGGGAAGGGTGGGGACAATCCCGGGGGTTTTCCATGTGATCCCATTGTCTCTTCCCAGTAAAGTGCTGACCCGGAGAGCCGAGCTCCTTTCCGAGGCCACCATCCTGCAGAAGCAGAACTCAGAGCTGGGAATTCTGCTGGAGGATTATCTGGAATCCACACCTGGCCGGTGAGCTCGGCGTCCCTTCCCTGGGGATACTCCCAACACGGATCCCACCGGGATGGATCTAAACCTGGGAATCGCCAGTGCCCCGGGGCGTGGATTTCCCTGGATCTGAGCCAGGAATTCCTGGCAGGGATTAATAAACCATTCCAGGGATTAATAAACCATTCCCCAAACCTGGATCTGCGTGCGGCCCATGAGGAGCAGCTCGGGAATGGGAGCACATCCAGGTGTCCCCATGATCCAGGGAATTCTCGGAACTGTGGGAAGTGCCCCAAACCCATGGGATCCGTGGCGTGGAATCATCAAATTCCAGAATGGAAGCTTAAATCCCATCCCATTCCAACCCCGATACCTTCCACCATCCCAGGTTGCTCCAACCTTTCCTTGGACACTCCCAGGGATGGAGCAGCCACAGGAATTCTCTGGGAATTCCAGCCCAGCCCGTCCCCACCCTCCCAGCTGGGAATTCCTTCCCAATATCCCACTCACCCCTGACAACTCCAAGTGTCTGTGGGTCACAAGAACCCCATGGAATGCCCAAGGCTGGAATTCTGCCTGGTGGGAAAGGACCTGGGAATAATTCCTGCCTGGAAAGCTTTTCCAACCCTGACCCAGCTGCCCGGGGCAGGGTTGGAGTCCCCATTCCTGGTGGGATTTCAAATCCCTATGGATTTGGGGGGGACATGGATCCAGGGTGGCCTTGGCTGTGCTGGGAATGCTTGGACTCGCTGATTCCAGAGGCTTTTCCACCCTAAATAATTCCATGAGCCCACTCCCGGCATTCCCTTTTGCTTCCCCCACACCTTTTCCCCCCTCTGGATCCTCCCACCCCGATCACCTTTCCCTGCCCTACACCTGTCCCTAATTCCCACCATTCCAGGTCGGGATTGCCCCAAAGCAGCTCCAGAGGCCGAGATTTTTCCCGGAGGGATTTTTCCCATCCCTGCCAACCTCCACCCCCCTGTTCCCACCAGTTATATCTCATTCCCAGCGCGGATTCCCGGTCGGTTTTATCTTTAACCTTGACTCCCAGCCTTTGGAAAACACGGCTCCAGCGGTTTCTCATTCCACAGGAAAAAAAACCCCACCTTTTTTCCCCTGTTGTTTGGCTTTCCTTGGATAATTTTGGGATTTCTCCTGCTTCCCATGGCAGGGGGGGTTTTGGGGCTCCCGGGGAAGGATCATGAACAAACTGGGAATGTTGGAGCGGGGCGGAAAATAGGGAAGGGGGAAAAGCAGGAACGGGAACAACGCCAGGTGGACGCTGCCCCTG
>NW_008236770.1:112835-115033 GCF_000691975.1 Corvus brachyrhynchos | reverse complement strand
CGGGGCAGCTGGAAAATCCCGCTCCATCCCTGCCGCAGCATGGAAAAAGGAGCCGATCCCTGCTCCAGCAGCTCGGGAGCCGCATCCTCGGCGCCCAGCCTGAAGGAGGAATTGTTGTGTCCCATCTGCTACGACCCTTTCCGGGAAGCCGTGACCCTTTCGTGCGGCCACAACTTCTGCAAGGGCTGCGTCAGCCGATCCTGGGAAAACCGGCGCCACGCGTGTCCCGTGTGCAAGGAAAATTCCTCGCTGGAAGATCTCCGCGTCAACCACACCCTCAACAACCTGGTGGAGATGATCCTGAAGGAAGAGGGGCAGCAGAAAAGACGCGGCGCCGCCCTCTGCCCGATCCATCACGAGGATCCCAAGTTGTTTTGCCTGGAAGACAAGGAGCTGGCGTGTTTCGCCTGCCAGAATTCCAAGCAGCACGAAGGGCACAAGATGAGGCCGGTGCAGGAAGCGGCGGCGGATTTTAGGGTGAGAAAGGGGGGGGGGGATGGACGGCAGGGAGACGCATCCCAAAAGCTGGATTCGTGTCCCGAATTTGCCAGGGCGGGATTTAGGATGAGGAAGCCACGCTTCCCTGCGGGAATGTGGCGGCTGCTGGGTGCTGTCCTGCCTTTTAATTATCCGGTGGTTTAATTATCCACCCCGGATCCTGCGGGAAATGGGAGAGGGACGATGCTTCCCGGTGGTTTCTCCTTGATCCCAGCTTGGATCCGGCCGCGCTGGTTATTCCAGCGGCGCCGCGGGGTTGGGAGCGGCGTTGGGATTTGGGAGTTGCACAATTCCCGCAGAAAGGAGGGACGGGGATAGGGAGGCAGCCACGGACAGGAGGAGGAGGAGATGGGATGCAGCCAGGAGCTGGGAATGTCGCCAGGACACGCTGGAAAACAGCCGGCGCAGCCCTGACTCATCCCGCTGGGATGAGCCGCGTTTCAAACGCGGCGGGAAAAACTTGGCCGGGGTTCCCGGGGATGGGAATGGGGCTGCCCACGGCACCGGAATAGGCGGGGATGGGACTTCCCTAAAAACCAGGGAGGAGGATTCCCTGTGGAGCGGAGCTCCTCTTCCTCCCAGCTCCACCGATCCCGGCTGGGGGGGGGGGGAGGGGGGGGGGGGGGAACACACGAGCCCGGTCTTTATCCATACGGGAAATCCCGGGAATGGGGGAGTCCTGAGGGCGTCTCCTCCCCGCAGGCCAAGCTGGCGAACATGGAATCTTCCCTGCGGGATAAGGCCAAGGATTTCGGGACCGTGCGCCGCTCCTACGAATCCATCTCCCGGCACAATGAGGTGCGTGTTCCCTCCCGGAGCTGGGGTTGATCCCGATCCCGATCCTGATCCCGATCCCGCACGTGCACGGCGGTGGAGCGCTGATCCCATCCCGGGAGAGGAGAGCGGTGGGAATTTGGGAAGGGCAGCGTGATCCCAGTGAATTCCTGAGTGCTGGAGCTGCTCAGAGAGCTCCAGAAAGGGGAGTCCAGGGAATTTGGGTGCTCCAGAAGTGGGATTGATCCCGGTCCTGATCCCAATCCCGATCCCAATCCTGCACATGCAGCTGAGGGGGAGCACTGATCCCATCCCGGGAGAGGAGAGCAGTGGGGATTTGGGAAGTGAGGATGGGAATTTGGGAAGGGCAGCGTGATCCCAGTGAATTCCTGAGCGCTGGAGCTGCTCGGAGAACTCTGGGAAGGAGGAATCCAGGGAATTTGGGTGCTCCAGAGGTGGGATCTCGATCCTGATTGGGAATGCAGCTGTGGTGGAGCACTGATCCCATCCCGGGAGAGGAGAGCGGTGGGGATTTGGGAAGCGAGGATGGGAATTTGGGAAGGGCAGTGTGATCCCAGTGATCCCAGTGAATTCCTGAGCACTGGAGCTGCTCGGAGAACTCTGGGAAGAAGGAGTCCAGGGAATTTGGTCACTCCACAGCTGGGATTGATCCCGATCCCAATCCCAATCCTGCACATGGATCTGAGGTGGAACACTGATCCCATCCCAGGAAAGGAGAGTGGTGGGGATTTGGGAAGCAGGGACAGGCATTTGGGAAGGGCAGCATGATCCAAGCGAACCCAGAGAATTCCTGAGCACCGGAGCTGCTCCAAAGGGGACCCCAGGGAATTCGGGTGCTCCAGAAGGAGGCGCCGACATTCCCAGCTGGAGCGAGGTGCTGCCATTCCCAGGTGGCGTCGGTGCGG